>NC_138294.1:61456606-61954106 GCF_965601325.2 Salmo salar | reverse complement strand
AAGGTAAAGGAGACAGGCAGGCAATGCAAATGATGTTCCAATCTTACAGAGAAAGACAGAGGAGTTGCCATAACCATTCATATAAGTACTTTTAAGCAAAGGCTTATACCATGGTTTTATATATGATCTATTTCCATAAGAGTTCTTCCCTCTTTAAATGCAAATGTTGCCAGGGCTCTCCCTGAAAGCTTCCGTTGAGTCATAAATTCCAACAATGTTGTTGATGTACAACTGACCTCCCACTCGTCTCCCTCTCTCTCTCTCCGTCTCTCTCTCTCCGTCTCTCTCTCAGGGTCCACACATAGCATCAGTGACCCTGGCAGCGTATGAATGTGGTTCGGTGGATTTCCCGGAGCCCCCCTACCCCGAGCAGATTATCTGCCCCCAGGAGGAGGTGCTGTTGGGGGGTACAGAGGCCGTGGCCCAGGCGGGTGTGGAGGGCTTGGCGGGGGCGGCAGCAGCTGTACAGGGAAGCATCTCCCTCTGGACCATTGTCTCCAAGGTCCGCTTAGAGGCCTGCATGTGGGTGAGTCTATTCTACATACAGTCTGGACACAGTCAACACACAGTCAACTGCACAGCCCATGACACATAGTCGAGACATGCAGTCTACAAACAGTCAACGCACGCAGACGACATGCACAGTCTCCTACAAAGTATATTACACACAGTCTTTTACACATATACCCCTCAACTGGGGTTTAACTATCCGTATTGGTACATGTCAGGTTCACTGGCAATAATGCTCTATGATCAGTAACCCTCAAAGAATTAGAATAAAAAGAACATTGACTGTAGGTCAAGATTATTTTTGAAACATGTGATTACTAAGTGAGATATCATTGACAATTCAATACAACAATACCCACCGACGGTTCGGAAAACCCCAGCCTTTTACGGTGAATTTCCCCTTAACACTGCTGGTGGTTTCGCACCTCTAACCAAACATAGCTATGTGGTTAGGTACTGGGGACATGAGACTGACAGTTTGTAATCCTTCACCGCTGTCACGCACACACACCAATGTCACATCACTATCACACATAGTTCTGTAGCTAGAGCCAGCCCTGGCACAGGTAGACGTTAACCCTTCACCAGATACTCTGGTTGCATTCTGACTCTGGTGGCTATGGTAACCACTACAATGACTCAGCCATGAATAGAGTTGCCATGGTACTACCACCACCATGCTCTGCGTCAAAAGCCTATCAACCCTCACACCTCTATTTATTTTAAAATTTATTTAGGCAAGTCAGTTAAGAACAAATTCTTACTTACAATGACGGCCTACCCCGGCCAAACCCTAATGACGCTGGGCCAATTGTGCGCCGCCCTATGGGACTCCCAATCATGGCCGGGTGTGATACAGCCTGGAATCGAACCAGGGTCTGTAGAGACACCTCTAGCACTGAGATGCAGTGCCTTGGACCGCTGCGCCACTCAGGAGCCCACCTCTAACTGGTAACTTCCTGTATCAGCTTCCCAATGACGACCAGCAGTTCTCTTCCTGGATTCTCAGCATTCACAGCTCTTTTACCGAGAGTCAGGCAGTGTCAGGCCCTTTTCTCAGAGCTTCCCTCTCAGTGTGAAACTGTCTCTACTGAAAAACACAGATGGTTAACAGACAGAGAAGTCTGAGAAGAGAGAACTCATCTCTATGACCTGTGGTGAACTGGGGACTTTTATGTTCCTCTAAACTGGCCGAAAATGAGAAGTGGAGGATGTTATCTCACTCTTGTTTATTCACATTTCACATGTTACTGGCTGTGGGGAACAGAGTACCTCTACTTCTACTACTTTAGTACTGCTGCTGCTGGGGGCCTTTCCCTGGAACTGAGTGAGTGAGTGAGTGAGTGAGTGAGTGAGTGAGTGAGTGAGTGAGTGAGTGAGTGAGTGAGTGAGTGAGTGAGTGAGTGAGTGAGTGAGTGAGTGAGTGAGTGAGTGAGTGAGTGAGTGAGTGAGTGAGTGAGTGAGCAGGTCAGGTGTATTCTACCACCATAGTTTTAGTTATGCCAGGATAAGTGTGATTTCCCCATTCCTTTTCTATTTCACCAGGGACTCTGATTTCAGTAGAGCAGATTCAAGGTTTGTTTAGCTGGCATGTCGTGCCCATACCAAAGAGTAATTATGTGGTAAGGGCAAAGCTGTGTGTGTGCCAGCTAGGGGTATGCCATACGATCCCCTGGCCTCGCCCCCAGATGCTGGCACAGCCCAAAATGCTGCAACACCCGCTGTGCCCACTTGATGCTCACGGCATTAAAGCCCCAAAAAGCTACACCATTCACCCCACCCTTCTCTGGCACCAGTAGCCCTTCTTATGACATTACCCCCTTGCTCTCCCCTCTGGCCTTCCCCTCTCCCTCTCTCCTCTGGCCCTCCCCTCTCCCTCTCCCCTCTGGCCCTCCCCTCTCGCCCTCCCCTCTCTGTGTCACCCCGTCCACCGCTGCAGGGTCTAAGTGGTCCACTTCAAAAAACACGGCGCAGGTGGCTGCAGTCTGGCACACACGCAAACACACACACGCAAACACACACACACAGTAGTGCAGTGCAGTGAATAGAACAGCTGCCCTGGAGATTAGGGCACGTCTGCATTATGAGCAAACTGGCAGGTTTCATCAAAGACTGCTGTGTTGACATGGAACAGGATGTCCAGCTTAAGTATCCCATCACCCCTCCCTCACCCTACCCCTCCCTTCTCCCACCTCCCTCACCCACCTCACTGCATAACCTCCCTCCTTTCCTCACCCCCCTCACCCCACCCCTTCTTACAAGTTTCTCTGTGCCTGAAAACATTATCATTATGAGCTATGAGCAATTCCAAAGCACTCGTTTTCTCTGCAGGTTTTTCATTGTGTTAATTAAGTCTGTTGCTCCGCGCTCCCTCCTCATCCTCGTGTTCCTGGAGGAATGAACCCACTGAACCTTCCTGGGATGAGGATTTGTTTCACTCAAATCTCTTCCGTCTTTCTTCACAATTTGGCGAGTGATACCGTCTTATAATTGAAAGCTATTTAGGATGTTCGATATTGATATAGTTTGTTCCAAAAAGCTCTTTGAGGCCTTGTAATAACACCTTAATTGACCCGACAAATTTTAAATATATTTTTTAAATCATGTGAGCCAGTGTCGTAGGTGTATTGTATTATACTTGTATTGTGAAAGGGTGTGTGTGTGTGTGTGTGTGTGTGTGTGTGTGTGTGTGTGTGTGTGTGTGTATATAGGGAGCAGGCACAGCCATCGGGGAGCTGCCTCCCTACTTCATGGCACGGGCAGCGAGGCTGTCTGGAGAAGAGCCTGATGATGAAGGCTATGAAGAGTTTGGTGAGTTGCTGGAGCAGGCAGAGACTCCACAGGTAAGCCCTTATCCTTATCCAACCTCTATCTGTACTTTTCTCTCTCCTTTTTTTCTCTCTCCTCTCTCTATCTCATCCTTCCCCCCCTCTCTCTCTTCTCTGACAGAGACAGGTGGCACACAGCCTTTCCATCTCTCCTCCTGACTTCCCTCTCCAACTCTGCTTTCTCTCCTCCCTCTTCTCCTCTCTCTTCTCACTGCTCATGCTCTACCTGTTTTGTCACTACTGTCCTCCAGGTCTCACTCTGTTTTCTTCTGCCTTCTCTCTCTCCTCATCTAGCAACCTTTTGTGCAACTTTGTTGAAACAAAACGGTCACATTGTATACATGTGTCATACCAGCGTAAACCTCTTGGATGTGTATGCGCACGCACAAACACACACACAGAGCGGAGCGGCGTGAGTTGAGCCCTGACGGAGAGATGGCTAAAGTTCATCTCATTAACTCCCCACAAGCCCGTTCCCTTATCTCTCTCTCTCGCTCTCTCTCACACACACATGCACACACACGCATTAGCTAACCCATTCCCAGTTCCCTACCTCAGCCCTGAAGCAGTCATGTGTTGCTGCCTTTTACAATGCTCTGCTCGGTCTAAGTGTGTAGCAATGCCATCAAGGGCAAAGCCATTGTTTTCAAGGTGCCTGCATTGGCTTTTGTAATACCATGACAAACAGTATTTTCATTTCTAAATAGGCTCGACAAGTACTTTGAACATGACAACTCATAGTAAATATTATTTTCCTCCGTGAATGAAAGAATAGACAAGATGTCAGTTGCTTTGTCCCTCCATAATCTTAGCCGGTCTTCTCTGAGTGCACTTTAATCCTAAGGATTGTATTTCACAATGTCATTCAATGTCATGAGCATTCCAACTCAATACAGGTCAAACAATGGGGGCAGTCAGGAAAACGGTTTGGAGAAGCCAGTGCCAAAAAATGACCGTATTCTCCTTCATGTTTGAAAATAGATTAGCCAAAGGTTTGTTCTATTCAAATTGAAATCAGACATTTGGGTCAACTTGTGGTTGACATGACTTGAGGGGCTTTAAGGGTTCATTAAGTAGTGATTTAATGAGTCGTTATACTGCGAGCTATTGATAGTACTCTGAGCACTGTCTGCTCTTAATAGACTCACACTATAAGCTCACACTCTCTACAAAACTGTACATGAATGACTTTTTGCCGATATAACCAAAAAAGACATTGGCGTTCAACATCAGGTACATTGACATGTGTTTTCATCCGGTGGGTCAACAGGGTGGGTCAACAGGGTGTGACAGGCACGGGTAGTTTGATAGTGGGTGAGTGCTCCCTGGCACCGTAGTGATGAGGGTACCTACTGTCATGTTTAGTTTATCACTCATACCATGGGCATCTGCAGATCAAATCAAATGTATTTATATAGCCCTTCTTACAGCAGCTGATATCTCAAAGTGCTGTACAGAAACCCAGTCTAAAACCCCAAACAGCAAGCAATGCAGGTGTAGAAGCACAGTGGCTAGGAAAAACTCCCTAGAAAGGCCAAAACCTAGGAAGAAACCTAGAGAGGAACCAGGCTATGAGGGGTGGACAGTCCTCTTCTGGCTGTGCCGGGTGGAGATTATAACAGCACATGGCCTAGATGTTGAAATGTTCATAAATGACCAGCATTGTCAAATAATAATAATCATAGTAGTTGTCGAGGGTGCAACAAGTCAGCAACACAAGAGTTAAGTGTCAGTTGGCTTTTTCATAGCCGATCTCTACCGCTCCTGCTGTCTCTAGAGAGTTGAAAACAGCAGGTCTGGGACAGGTAGCACGTCCGGTGAATAGGTCAGGGTTCCAGCAGGTCTGGGACAACAGGTCTGGGACAGGTAGCACGTACGGTGAACAGGTCAGGGTTCCATAGCTGCAGGCAGAACAGTTGGAACTGGAGCAGCAGCACGGCCAGGTGAACTGGGGACAGCAAGGAGTCATCAAGCCAGGTAGTCCTGAGGCATGGTCCTAGGGCTCAGGTCCTCCGAGAGAGAGAAAGAAAGAAGGACAAAGAGAGATGGCACAGTCTCCAGCCTCCCTTGGCCCTAAGACCACATGTGTGAGTCTGGAGCTCTGACATTATTCAACACACTGATAAAGTCCTGCTCGGCTCTCCACCAAAATGAACGAACGAAGAGGAAGAGAGAGGGAGCGGGAGAGAGCAGAGGAAAAGAGAGGGGACATGTGACAGAAAGACAGATGCCCCGTTGTGGAGAGTCATGTTTTGTCCGTCGACACATTAATCTTGTCCGCTCTTCGTTATTGTTGTGTCTTCTTCTTTTTCTCCGCCGTAGCTTTGACGTGTCCGAGGCATCAGGGAAGGCTTGTTGGTTGTTTGTTTCGCATCCTCAGAGAGAAAGGTTGAACAAGTGTCACCGACCACAGAGCTGCTGCCTCAGGGCTGCTGGGTCTGAATTAGTGCTCTGAGGCTCTTTCACTCTCCCTCTACTGCTCTCTCTCTTTATCTCTGTCACACACTCTCTATTTCTGTTGATATCCCTCCCTCCCTTTCTCTCTCTCTCTACCTCTCTCTTTCTCTACTTCTCTCACTCTCTCTCACTCTCTCTCTCTCTCTCTCTCTCTCTCTCTCTCTCACTCACACTCTCTCTCTCTCTACTTGTTCTGTCTCTTTCTGCTGACATCTTTACAGTGTGGTCTGGTCACCGGGTGTGTGTGTGGACAGCATCTGGCAGTAGGTTGCTCACACCAGGAGAGTTTGCTGAGCTGCAGGAGTCGGAAGCCTTATTTTCCTTTCTTCTCTCTCCTTCTGTCACCTACAACGAGGGTGGATTGTTTCACTGGCCGAGAGAGAGGGAGAGAGACCGCTTATTGCATTGCATGCTTGTTATACTGTACATTCTTAAAGGAAGACTTCACAGCGATTATGGACATCTCGTTACGGTGGATTTATATTGCATCGTTATTCTCTGTTATTTTAAACAAGATTAGAACAGTGATTATAGAAAATAGAGATGTGATTGAATGGTAAGATGGGAGAGTTTGTGATCGGATGTGTCTTTGGGCTCCACAGCAGGTTGGAGATGGTGACTCTCTTCTCTCTTACTCTGAGATCATAGGGGTGTCAATGTTCCAGGAGCTTGACTTAAACCCAGTGGCATTTCTCAGAACGCTCACGTGCCAACTTCCTGCCGCAAGCAGGCGCACATGAGTGACGGCAGAAGAACAGTCCCCCCCCCCTTCAAGACTCTATTCAAGAATGATAAAGTCATGACTTTACTAAGCAGGTCCAGACGCTGATTTCATGAAAATCTGCATTTTTAAAACATTTGTTTGAACATTTGGATGATACTTATGTTCTGAAATCGAATCCTGGAATCCTCTCTAGATGAACAATGTCCAAAAAGTAGCTTGGTGATTCAATGGTTTCCCTGAAGTGCTTTATGTTTTTGGCCGGCATGGAAGTAGTTAACCAGCACTGTGAATTCTTGATTGCCAACTCCCAGGATTGTATCTCCTGTATCCTGAATAAGAGCTGTCTGCGCTGGGCTGGGCTGGGCTGGGCGTGTGCCCTCCCCCCTGCCTCCCCCTGCCTCCCCCTGGCCTACTACACTCCACTCAAAGGCTTTCTGTGCTGTGGTTTGCCCAGCCCCATCACATGACTTCTCTGAAAGTGCCCTCTCCCTCCTCCTCCCCCTTTATTTCCAGTAAACTGTTTGAAAGGAGGGGGTGAGTCAGAGTAAAACCAGCTTCCCTTCAACCACAGCTTGTTAAAGAATTTGTCAACGTGGACTCGGGGGCACTTTTTTTTGTCTCGATAGATTTGACTATGGGGCTGGGGTTGGGTTGCGTCAGGAGCCTTAACCACTCTGCTTCCTGTGTGTATGTGTGTGTGTGTGTGTGTGTGTGTGTGTGTGTGTCTGTGTGTGTGTGAGAGAAGGGAATGGGCTTGTGGGGAGTTAATGAGATGAACTTTAGCCATCTCTCCGTCAGGGCTCAACTCGCGCCGCTCCACTCTGGAGATGTGTCCTCCTTTCTGTGTGTGTGAACGAGTTTCATTCAGGAAAAAGAGAGAGAAAAAAACTGTGCATGGGTGTTGATTTTTCCTTAACTGACAGTTAACTTTTCCAGATGCACATTGCTTTGTCGTCTGCCTATTTTGGATGGTTTTCAACTCCTTACTCCCACCACGTCTTTTAAAGTCTGTAGAATAGCACAATTGTTAATTATCCAACCACCCACATGTTTAATCCTTTCAGTTCATCATAAAGCATACATTTGTGTTCTAGAGTACATATTTGCATCAGTACAAAGAGTCATGCATATATTGTATAAATTGTATAAATTGATATCTGGGCAAGTTGTTATCATAAACATAGAGGGGCCTGGTTTGTTTATATAAACTGTTTTTCAGAGTCCCGCAATTTAGAATAGGGTTGCTATATCATTACATGTAAGGAGGGAAACGGTGAACTCTTACTTTTTTCCCACTGCCTTTTTTCCCACTGCCAACCTTCGTCATCTCTCTGGCAACAGTAACCATTGGTATTCAAACTATTATGCTAAACATGGTGCTCATTGGTACCCTTGGTGTGGAAATGTTGTGGAACAGTGAATATATAATGTGTTCAGATAGGCTCTGATAATGTAATATCCTTGTAAAAATCTTAGAACCTGGATTCAATTGTTTCATTACTAAGAAGTCCCCGACAGTCACTCAACCTTGGGAGACCTACTGTACCTTCAGACATTACCCTAACGAGGTCTAATATTCCATGTTTTTTTGCATAAATTTAGTTAGCAAAATAAGAAGCAAACTCCATAGCAGGTGATGAGGCCACTAACTGTAATAGCCTTAACATATAAATGATAGATCAGAGGTGTGATTTTTACTTCACGCTGTAGGCATCATCTTGATGTGGGGGAATATTGGGTACAGAGTGCTGAGTAAAGAGATGGAGAGCCAAAAGCTGGAGCCATGCCCCATGGTTTTAATGACACTGCACCCTTGACAAGATCTCCAAAATGTAATTGCTGGTAAGCCCTGCCCTGGGGGATAGGGCGCTGCGCGGGGGATGGGGATGAGAGGGAGGGAGGCAGGCAGCCGTGGGTGGAAGCCTGGCCAAGATGGTGATTTTCCATGAACTGCGTACAACACACATTGTGTGGTGTCTGGATTTCTGAACACTGGTCATGTAAGATGGACAATTTTGTGGTCCAGAAGGTACATACAGGAGGAGAAAAGGGGAGAGTCCCGCTAGTAAATCACAATGTCACGCGTAAACACACGATATTCCCCCCCACTGGGACCTTCATTTAATTCAGTGGTGAGGTAGCTATTTTCCTTTCACTCATCCATACCAGTCAAGTGAGTGGAAATCCAGAACTCTACTAACTTGGTAAACTATACCAACGCAAATATCATATTTCATGTAATAAATGTGATTGATTGACTAAACTATGCTGATTTCCCTAACAGTTATTCATTATTGAAGCATAAATCCCCTACTCTAGTCCTGTGGTTGTTAGGTGTTTGTGGTCAACAGACGGCCCAGAGTCGTTCAGCTGTAAACCATACACATTCCTTCCCCCAGACAACCAGCTCCGTCTCCAAGATTTAGAAAGGGGGGGGGGGGGGGGGGAGAGAACAAAAAAACAGAATAAAGAATTTGGAACAGAAGGCTAGAATTAGAGAAGCAGGATTATCCTTGTGGAAAGCTCCTGTGATAGGATAGAATCTGAGGGAGAAATTCAAAATGTGAGCCAATCAGAGTGGATGTCAGTTGGGCCCCCCTCTTTTAGTCTACTCCCTATGTCTCCAGAATTTCCTGTGGGCCGGCTCCTGCTCTTGAAGCAATGCCACCATTACTCTACTGCTTTGTTGACCATATTAGGCATGATCTTGTCTTACTACCCTAACCTCAGTCTCCCCCCAAGTTAAACC
The DNA here is from genome assembly GCF_965601325.2 of Salmo salar. Classification (NCBI taxonomy): domain Eukaryota; kingdom Metazoa; phylum Chordata; class Actinopteri; order Salmoniformes; family Salmonidae; genus Salmo; species Salmo salar. The sequence continues at coordinate 61,944,838 of NC_138294.1, read as the reverse complement.
TCTCAAGTTTCAATTTACCGGTATGTGTGTGAAACAAAGGTGAAAGTCCTTTAAATAAAATGTTCACCCATAAAAGTAGATGTCTTATTGTTTGGTCATTGTAAATAAGCAATTTTCCTCATGCATTGATGTTTAATCAATTTCTTGTAGAACATAATGATTTGGATGAGTATATTACTAATTCTGGAGGGCACGTCCTATCTGATTTGAAATTGCAGTTTAATTTTGCAAATAATTATAGCAATTAAACATATTAAATGTGAACTACCATTAACTAGTAATAATATGGTATAGTCATGTGAAAGCTTGCAGTTTGAGGTCTGGCCAGTTAATAGTTGTTTATGCATTATATCAGATCTAGCCTGAGAGATGACCTAAAGGTTAGTCTAAAAGTTAGTGGATGATTCCAGTCATTCCTCTAAATTTTTTAAATATCTTTACATGCATACAGTACCATCTCATGTACAGATATTACCAGTTAATTAGGAAATATCATTCTAATTCATGAAGTTCTTTGGTTGGAGCTATACTATATCAACACTTTAGTCAAATGTATTTGTGCTATGCAACACATTGTTTAGAGAAGTAAAACATGTTCCTACAGCTCACAAGTCAAATGTATTTTACATTTTATATCAAAGGAAAGATGTGTTGATGTCATTACCATTGATTAGAACATAAAAGGCATAATGTGTTAGATATGCACTTAAACACACACACATTTAAACACATCAAGTCTTCATATCAAAGTTTCAGTGATGGAGCAATCAGTATCTACAGAATAGATTTTTGGAGTCCAGTCAATAAAAATCTGGATATACATTTTGCAATATTAAATACAAATCTATATATATAAATAGACAATACCCTCAACATGATTTCACAAATTATCCCCAGTGTGTTTTTAGATTTAATTGACATTATATTTTTTATTCCCCTTTAAATTTATATACCAACCTTACAGCATTGGCATAGTTAAATATCTGTAAAACAACAACAACAATAATTTTCCTAAGATCAAGACAAAATAAACACATCAGCACATGCGTACAATTTGTACTGTTATCTCTAGTGGCATTCTAATACAATCATCAGAAGTAGGACCAATTCACCTTAATCATTCCAGGATAAATCCGCCATCCTTCCTTCACAGTTCCCAGAAATATTTGAACTATATCAACTAGAGTTTAACCCTCATCTTCCCAGCATAGGTATATTGAGGAAAAATCCATGTCATTGCTTTGAAAAGAGCCTTTTGTTGAGTTGTCAGGAGAGATGGCGAGGAAAAAGCTGCAGAATTAGTAAGAATCTGTGAGTCATTGGAATGACCATGAAGTCTAGTCTTGCACTCACATTCCCAATGATATTGGATTAAAAACTGTCAGTTAGAGGATGTGAATATATAATATCCCAGTATAAAAGGTGTTTGGATGAGTTTGCAGAGGGTGATTGTTCCAATTAGACAACTGACAGGACAATTGACTGTGTGCAGCACTTTTGCAGGGCTTAGAACACTTTTTTGGTTAACAGAAATATTGATATATGAAGGAAAATAAATATTTAGATAATAGTGACTTGGAAAAATCTGTAAAGCATGTCACAATATTCTTTTAAATAAATAGAAAGATGTCATGTTGCCACAATTCAATATGTTAATTGTACATTTACTTCTTAGAGAAATAGGTTTACTTGATATAAACCATATTATTCGTTAATCAATAATCTGCTCTCTGATATATTTGTACATATAAAATGCCAGCATCCTTGTTTTCTTTATATTCATGGTCAGTGTGTTAAAAATACAAAATATAAATGAGAAGAGATGCTAAAAAAGACACCTGTTTGTCCTAAACCTACAGTAAGTATATTTTCTATAGTCTAAAAATCTTGCTCTTATAATCTCACATTTTACTATATTAATAGTAATGTTAAGTCTCAAATCTCCACGAGCCTGTTTTAGTCTAATTTATTTATCATTTCAAATAAAGAAATGCATTACAACTCACAAATGACTTTCAGCACACACCACAACGATATTTCCTTAGAGAGAATCAATTATAAATATTGCCATTTTTAACTAATGAATTCCTTAGACTGTAACTCAATTGTTTTTATTGGATCAATTTGATTGGTGTTGATTTTGCAAGGATCATCTCCGATTTATTTTAAGATTCACTCCTTGTCGACAAGCCTCAAACAATTTTGAAACCTTTTCCCTAATGATAGAAGTTTCGAGATAAATTATAGAATGAACAATGTTTTGGAAGTATTTTTAGTAATGTTACTACCATGTGTTAATCTGTGAGATATTTAAAATGGGTCGGAGATCATCCTTCTACCTTTAATCACCATAGATTAGTGAAAAGGTTATTGATTGCATAAATAGCTTTTGGTCTTCGCTGCTGAGAAAAAAAATTGTCTGCTCAAATGAACATAATATGTTACTCATTAAAGATTCATACATTACATTGCTATGATGAAATGTGAATAAGAATTACATGGTCTGTATAGAATGATCAGTTAAATATTTGCCATTATATTTGCTCCTTTTCAGGACTTTGCCACAAGAGCAAAACTAGCAGTGCAGAAAATGGTTCAGAGAGTTGGATTCTTTGGAATTCTCGCCTGTGCCTCTGTAAGTGAATTCATATATTAACTGTATTCTGTTGAAACATTTTAATCACCCCCATTAATGTCTGAAAATACTAGAAAGTGACTACAAGTTAAATTCAAGCCTTAAAAGAGCATTTCTATGCATCATGAAACTGTCTGTCTATTTAAAGTGAACTGCTGATTCTCAAACCAGAAGACAGAACAGATTATTAATAAAGATAGATATAAATGTAAATATAACGCTACCTATATTCTGTAGATTTCAGTCATTGTATTACTAATCTATAAGATACCTCCAGTAAGTGCTAAATACCTCAAACATAGGAACGTTGAACAAAACTGTTTGTACTGAAGCATATTGAAGTATATTGGGTCCCTGCACTTTTCTATAGAATAAAGTTGTTTTCTCTATAATTGTTGTCAGTTGTTCATGTTCATTTCTTATATTTAATACATATTCTCTGTTTCTCCAGATTCCAAATCCATTGTTTGACCTGGCAGGTATAACATGTGGCCATTTCCTTGTTCCCTTTTGGACCTTTTTTGGAGCAACACTAATTGGGAAAGCCATAATCAAAATGCACATTCAGGTGAGTTTACTGTATACAAGCACACATTTTTACATAGATGTCTTGCACACAGAGCTCACTTTTCTTATGTCTTTTTTTGTTCTTTCAAAGAGGCTACTTAAGGTCTGTAGTTTGATATAACATTTTGACAAAGCAACCTTTTTTCTTATAGAATTGATAGATCAAGGCTTCCGTTTATTTTGAATATGAATACGTCAGACGTGATAGTAAAACCATGAAGAGGATGAGGAGGGATCCTCCTGTACTGTACTCAACTCAGAGTGTAAGGAGGCCATTTTGGCCAGTGAAAGCAAGGGTCGGTCATCCATTTTGTGAAAGAAGATGCTGCGCTCAGAGATACGTACTTTAGTAGGGAGAAGATATTTTAATCACTTGAGTATTTTCTGTACTGAAAGGTGAATCTGTACTGTAAAGAAGTATACAGTGATGGTTATTGTGTAAAAGTTTAATCAGTTTTCCCATGCATGCAAGGATTAAGGACTTAATCCACTTTGTGCCATGGTAGTGTCTGTATGCTTAATGGATTAGACTTTCTAACTCTTCTATAAAGTATTTTATAAAAATAAAATTAAACACCAATGGAGTAAGCTGATTTATTAGGATTTATTATCTTACTAGTAATGTTAAGTTCACTTTCTGTAGATGCACAAGCAGTGAGGGGTGGGTGTGGGGTGGTGTCCATAGATCAAACCCTATTGTAGATGAACACTGTCTGTGATGATACAGAGAGTGGCGTGGGCAGCAGCATCATAGAGTCAATTAGGCCTAGTGTCCCTTGGGCCGATGACTGTGACTCCACAGCCAGGCAGAATCAGAGGTGTGTCACTGTCCCCTACCTGCCTGACACGGCTAGGGCCAGCTTTACAATGATACACCACACTGACTGGAAACGGAACCAGGCTCACCATCATAACTGGCTGGGGTCAGCCTGGGATCTATTCAGTGAGATGAAACGTCCTGTGTGACAAACAGAAATGTAATGAATATAGCTGACACAATGCTCTATACCTGACAGATCATGTCCTCTGTAAACAATACAGTTATATCTGAACAAACCCCTGTTCTCTCAGCTTCTCTTGTTCTTTCCCCCCATTGTGTTAAGTCTGGAAAGAATGCAGAAAATTATATTCTATTAGACGGCACTTCTTTGTAGTTTTATGTTGACAGTATACTCTACTGTGAGTCACAGAGATGTATAGTTGTTGAACTTGTCATGAAAGAGAGGGAAGGAAGGGGCAATATGATAGACTGTAATGGTGAACAGGTGAACATTCTCCCTTGTGTGCCAAAGCAGGGGAACAATGCACTAGGGGGATTTGAGAGCTGGATAACTGGGTTGTACTGTACCTGCAGGTCAGGTGGTAAATTCAGGTTCACAATAACAATCTGTTCCTGTAAACAATGGCACACGAGTCCCCAAGGATGCAGACCTTTTCACAACGCTTGACCCTGTCATACTGTAAACTGGATCTGGATTTCTGACGGTACTTTGTGGTGATGTTTACTAGCTAGGTTTTGAAATATTGATAGGAACTATCAAAAATGATATAAAATCTAGGGAATTTAGGTTTTATAAGTCCTAAATGTACAGATTTAGGATCTTAATTTGATTACTGTTTTTATGCAAACTTGTAGTGTATTCAAGGTTTAAAAATGATTCTAAAGTTTGTAATTTCCACTTGAAAAAGTCAGACTTGATTTGCCCTAACTAAAATGTAACAGCCCCTACAAAAATGTCCATTAATTCTAATCTATCGGTAAAATGTTGAAATGGCTCCGTTAGGTTTAGCTGAGCGGAGACATGACTAAATGTCCTTCCCTTTAAGAAGTGGACAGTAAAAGCTCAGTTTCTGGTATTTTCGTTTACCTTCAGTACCCGTGACACACAGTCTGGCCTAAACAATAGGAGAGAAGTCATCTCCGTTATGATAGCCTCCCTGACTTCCACATTCCTACTAGTTTAGTTATGGGCTCTGTGCTTCAAGGGGTTTCAACAGACATGCACATTGCTATTATGAGAACCCACTCCAGTGTTGATTCCCTATATGAGTGGCACAATGGGGTAGTATCATCTTGTTAAACCTGTGCACTTCCCTACCAGGTTTTCATGAGTCCGAAAAGGACAAAAACATATTTGTTAGACTTGGTCTTTGTTATGGGCAGTGGCATCCATTTTGGCCTCTCCCAGACCCAGTGCTTCCTGGTTTCCTGCTCAGTGGGTGGCTGAACAGTAACTGAATGGTAAACAGAGACGTAATGAGCGCCCTAATAGGGTCTGATTGAGCCGTAATGGCCAACCCCCCACCCCCCTGTCTCCTGTGTCCAGTCTGGGGCAATGAGTAAGCAGGAATTAGACTGGACAGGAACAAAACAAATCCCCCTTTACCGTTATAAACGTCTGTCTGAGAGGAGTGACACATCTCCTCCTGATCCCCCCCATCCCCTCAATACCCCTCTCCACCTCCTCCTCCTCCTCCTCCCATCCCCCTCTTCAACTGTTATCTGTATCAGCTGTAACCCCACACCCTCCCTCATCCTCACCCCCTGAAGACAGCCTGCCTGTGTAGACTCATTTCTTGACCTGAGTGTCTGTGCGTTGGTTAAAATGTGTCATAGGGCCTCTGACTTTTGTTCCTGGCCTTGATGACAAAGGGCCACTTCATGGCTGGTTTTGGGCTGACCGCTTGTCAGGCACCAAATGTGGTGTTGGTTGATTACAGGGGGTCCAACAGAGGGGGTATTAATGATCAAACCATGAGTGTACTGCCGTGGCTGGGCCTGTATGTACCCCCTACGACCTCAAGGTCCACTGACTGACTGACTGTCTCTCTCTTTCTTCCTCACAGAAACTGTTTGTGATCATAACCTTCAGCAGCCACATAGTGGAGCAGATGGTGTCTCTGATCGGGTGAGTAACCTAGCCACTAAGTAACATTGGACATCCTGAAGAAATGGAAATGTGTGTGTGCTTGCGTGCATGAGTGTTTGTGTCACAGGATGGAGAAGGAGGACAATGACAGGGGTAGTATCCCACGTTAAAGGGTTAATTTGGAACATGACGGTTGAGAGCACTTCAAGTGTGACATTTTGAGGTCGTTTGTGCCCTTTTTTGGAAAAACCTATTCTAATTTTGTTCTGACTGTAACTCAGATCTCTTACCAAAATGTTAGCATTAATTAATCATGGGGAACTGGAACATGCTGTGTTGAATGGAATACATTTTCTTTATTTGACAGACCCTGGAAGGGTGGTGATTATACAGTAGAATATGTACGGTATTGATGCTGCTCTTGTAAGAGGCATCTTTTGGCCCCTCAGTCTGTTACCTAGTCTGGATGCTGACGATGGCCATGCTCTGCCACTTGGTGTGGATGGCTATGAATATGGACATTGTATGCAAGACTGTTTCTCAGGTTAGGATGAACTGTCTCTGGCATGCGGTCTGGTTGAAATCTACGTTCAAATCTTGGTCCTGTTATGATGTGGCACTGCTTTGCCATGGTGACCTTAAACAGACTGATTGTGTGCTGTTCATTTGGTGTCATATGGCACTAAATGCGGAACGGGGTTTGTTGATATCTACGTATAAAGACATTTCACACGTGCCTTAAAGAATGGAGCGACAACTGCCGTGTCCTTTTTCCGTCCTTCGCCCACCGCTGATGGCTTGGTGTCACCCTCCCAGACTGATCTGATGTCCAGTCAGATGTCACTGTCATCAGCCCTGTGAACCTGTGGTCTGGCCTCCAACTAAGCCTGCTGCTAATAGAGCCTTCACACCCGCCCACCCTGCCTCACACTACTGATCCACGCTGCACTGGCATGGTTATGTATCCACCATAATTGTTGGAACAGTGCTGCTAAAAACTACATAGGATCTTTTTTTTGGCCAGCATAGTAGTATCTGAGCCAGCACATTACGGTTTAAGTCGACACAATAGTGTGAAAAATGTATTACCCTGGCCTGTATATGGGGCTGCCTGCTGGGCAGATATAGGAGGAAGCAACCTGGACCAGTGTGTGTGTGTAGCAGGTAACTACCCTCTGCCAATTGGGATGGTGTTAAATTGGCACCTGACACACACGCACGCACACCCCCCCACACACACACACACACTTGGCTGTGCTGAAATCAGACTGCGAGATTGCATCAGCTCTCATCCTTGCCAGCAGTTTCTTTCACCGCTCTTTTCTTTGTTTCAAGAATGAATACTTTGGTGGCTTTATTTAGAGCTGGTTTTAATAAAAAGCTTTATTTTTTTCTCTAATTTGTTGAAAGATTATTCCCAAATCGAGTTAACAGACAAACAGGCGATTTTAGTTAAACTGTTTGGTCATTCACAAGGGTTCAGAGAGTTTTATCATTCATGAGGGGTTTTCAGCATTGTTGTTCACATGCTTTTCAAATGAATGTATTTGAATATAGGCTATTTATTTAATTATCATATGAATCATATGAACATTTTATAGCCATTTGTGTGTGTGTGTGTGTGTGTGTGTGTGTGTGTGTGTGTGTGTGTGTGTGTGTGTGTGTGTGTGTGTGTGTGTGTGTGTGTGTGTGTGTGTGTGTGTGTGTGTGTGTGTGTGGTGTGTTTTGTTTCACCTTTATTTAACCAGGTAGGCAAGTTGAGAACAAGTTCTCATTTACAATTGCGACCTGGCCAAGATAAAGCAAAGCAGTTTGACACATACAACAACACAGAGTTACACATGGAGTAAAACAAACATACAGTCAATAATATAGTAGAAAAATAAGTCTATATACAAAGTGAGCAAATGAGGTGAAATAAGGGAGGTAAAGGCAAAAAAAGGCCATGGTGGCAAAGTAAATACAATATAGCAAGTAAAACACTGGAATGGTAGATTTGCAGTGGAAGAAAGTGCAAAGTAGAAATAGAATTAATGGGGTGCAAAGGAGCAAAATAAATAAATAAATAAATAAATAAATAAATACAGTAGGGGAAGAGGTAGTTGTTTGGGCTAAATTATAGATGGGCTATGTACAGGTGCAGTGATCTGTGAGCTGCTCTGACAGCTGGTGCTTAAAGCTAGTGAGGGAGATAAGTGTTTCCAGTTTTAGAGATTTTTGTAGTTCGTTCCAATCATTGGCAGCAGAGAACTGGAAGGAGAGGCGGCCGAAGGAGGAATTGGCTTTGGGGGTGACCAGAGAGATATAGCTGCTGGAGCGCGTGCTACAGGTGGGTGCTGCTATGGTGACCAGCGAGCTGAGATAAGGGGGAACTTTACCTAGCAGGGTCTTGTAGATGACCTGGAGCCAGTGGGTTTGTCGACGAGTATGAAGCGAGGGCCAGCCAACGAGAGCGTACAGGTCGCAGTGGTGGGTAGTATATGGGGCTTTGGTGACAAAACGGATGGCACTGTGATAGACTGCATCCAGTTTGTTGAGTAGGGTATTGGAGGCTATTTTGTAAATGACATCGCCGAAGTCGAGAATCAGTAGGGTGGTCAGTTTTACGAGGGTATGTTTGGCAGCATGATTGAAAGATGCTTTGTTGCGAAATAGGAAGCAGATTCTAGATTTAACTTTGGATTGGAGATGTTTGATGTGAGTCTGGAAGGATAGTTTACAGTCTAACCAGACACCTAGGTATCTGTAGTTGTCCACATATTCTAAGTAATATGGGGATGAGGTAGGTAGATAGATGGGCTGTTTACAGATGGGCTATGTACAGGTGTGTGTGTGTGTGTGTGTGTGTGTGTGTGTGTGTGTGGTGTGTGTGTGTGTGTGTGGTGTGTGTGTGTGTGTGTGTGTGTGTGTGTGTGTGTGTGTGTGTGTTTTTATAATGATGGATAGCGTTGTGAGTGTTTTTGAGGGTTTGAGGAGTTTTCAGCATTGCTGTTCATATCCTTTTCAAATTAATTTATTTAAATCAGGACTATTCATTTAATTATTGTATGAATCATATAAACATTTTATAGTTGTTTGTGTGTGTGTAATGATGGATAGATAGCGTTATGATAGTTTCAGTCCCTGGGGGGCTGATAGTCATTGAGCCACAGAAATACAGAGTGACACATCATAGGTGAATGGAAAGTTTCACTGCAAGTCACAAACTCACTGTTTCCCCCTTTTTACAACCTGTTAACCGTCAACTTCCTTCCTGACTGAGGCCCATCCACTTTGAGAGTTCCATGATAGTGAGGCTTTCACACAGAAACTGCCATCCAGCAATGGCTCTGTCACATTTCCACCTCACACACCTTCACTATTATTAACCCTTTACCTGACTAACCACACCTTTACTTTTAACGCTTAATATTAACTCTTTAACTACCTACCCATGCCAATTGCCACTTTTATTTAACCCCTTTGCTGCCTGTCCACATTTCCATTCATGAACCTTTTCATTGCCTGTTTTGGCCTATTTATTGTCCTATCCACCAGAGTTCTTTTACACTTGCAATCAATGCGAAATCATCTTCTTTTTGAAGTGGATTTTTTCAGTTTTATATGTATTGAATAACATTCTTTCAGTGAAAATGCTCCGATTTTCTTATGTTGTTTGGTCGCAGTAAGCAGTGGTACAGTTAAGGACTGTAGAATTATGGTAGTTATAATCTCCTGTAAAAGTGTTGTTTGTGTTGTTGGTAATCATTTTTTAAACAAATAAGACCGTTATGGTTTTCATGATGTTTAGACACAGCAATGGAATATCTGGTGATATCGCTGTTCTCCCTATGGGCGTATCACAACCACCGTTTCTCATATATTTATCTATACACAGCTCATAAAAAGAGACCCCCTGTATCTCTTAGTAAATTATGCTTTAATATTTACTCTAGATCCTGTTGAAATTCTTGAGAAAACGGCTCTTCCAGGCCCCAACGGGTTTCCTGTACAGCCAGTTTTATAGTACAACGGTCATAACTTGACTGTTAACGTTGTTGTGACATGTTTTTTTAACCTTTAGTGTTCATATTGTATAGTCTTCAGACAGACATGTTTTTTAACCTTTAGTATTCATATTGTATAATCTTCAGACAGATATTCTCTGTGCAGCTGTGTTGATAGCTGTCAATATTTAACTCATTGTTTTTCATTTACTCAAACATACAAATATTGACTTTATTGCGTCATTGCAAATCATTGCTGTGCTTACAAATCTTATTCTAAATTCTTTAAAAACACTTTTCAAAATGTACAGTATATGTTGGAGTGGGGTGAAATAACAGACGACTTCTCAAGTTTTATTAGATCAAATTTGTTCTAGTTTATTCTCCTATTTTCTTATTGAAAGTTCTGAAATAAATCAAAGCCATATTTGTTTATTGAAATTGTTTCATTTAACGATCCCGCCATATTTACACCATCTTTTACTCTCTTTTCCTCAGTTTCCTCATTGTTGTTATATTGTTTTGTTTCATCTGCATTTTCTACAATTTAATTGCAAAAAGATGACTATACCATGTCTGTCTCAAATGGAAAGAGGAGTGAAAGCGTTAAGTCACGGCATTCCTTGAATTAATTGACCTTCGGACTTGTGATGATTTCACTCTCGCATGATATGAGAGAGTAGATTCATTTCCCTCTTCTTGTTAGTCAGTCAGGTTAGCCATTTATCATAACTGCACAGATACATATAAGTCAATGCCCTTTTAACCTCACATAGAGAAACATGGCGAACAATTACAGCACTGGGAAAGAGCCATTAAAAGCAAATGTTTAAACACGTGTTGTTGGACTATTCTCAACTTGTAAAGATCCATTTCTCTATTGTTCAGCCCGTTCATATGTAAATGTATCAGAAAGATTTTGTATTAATCTTCTTGGCACTAAAATAGCCTAAACAGACAGTTTTTCCCAGGAGATTTGAGGATGAGCCCTTTTCATTTGAGTCCATCTGAACATCTGCTGAACAATAGACAGCTATTGAGCACAGAGGAGGAACCTCTGCACACAACTTTAAAATAACCATAATATGCTGTAAATTCCCCTATTGCAAGTTATAGCTTGACCTTTTATGAGACACAGTATCATTTCTCGCCAACACAATTATATTCCCTGGACCTTTAGGTCATTTTGAAAACATATACTTAACCAATAATCGAAATTATAAGAAATTACAAGTTTACTGTATGTAGGTATATTTGGTCAAGATGTCAGATTTGAAACCCAGTTGAAAGGAGATGTAAATCAAATCAAACTTTATTTGTCACATGTGCCGAATACAACAGGACCGTGAAATGCTTACTTACAAGCCCTTAACCAACAATGCAGTTCAAGAAAAAGTAAAGAAAATATTTACCAAATAACTAAAGTGAAAAATAATTAAAAGTAACACAATAAAATAACAATAACAAGGCTATATACCAGGGTTACCGGTACCGAGTCAATGTGCGGGGGTACAGGTTAGTCGAGGTAATTTGTACATGTAGGTAGGGTAAAGTGACTTGCATAGATAATAAATAGCGAGTAGCAGCAGTGTAAAAACAAATGGGGGGGTGTCAATGTAAATAGTCCGGGTGGGCATTTGATTAGTTGTTCAGTAGTCTTATGGCTTGGGGGTAGAAGCTGTTAAGGAGCCTTTTGGTCCTAGACTTGGTGCTCCGGTACCGCTTGCCGTGCGGTAGCAGAGAGAACACACTATGACTTGGGTGACTGGAGTCTTTGACAATATTTTGGGCCTTCCTCTGACACCGCCTAGTATATAGGTCTTGGATGGCAGGAAGCTTGGCCGCAGTGATGTACTGGGCCGTATGCATTACCCTCTAGCACCGTATGGTCAGATGCTGAGCAGTTGCCATACCAGGCGGTGATGCAACCGGTCAGGATGCTCTCGATGGTGCAGCTGTAGAAATTTTTGAGGATCTGCCCATGCCAAATCTTTTCAGTCTCCTGAGGTGGAAAAGGTGTTGTCGTGCCTTCTGCACGACTGTCTTGGTGTGTTTGGACCATGATAATTAGTTGGTGATGTGAACACCAAGGAACTTGAAATTCTCATCCCGCTCCACTACAGCCACGTCGATGTTCATGGGGGCCTGTTCAGCCCACCTTTTCCTGTAGTCCACGATCAGCTCTTTTGTCTTGCTCACATTGAGGTAGAGGTTGTTGTCCTGGCACCACACTGCCAGGTCTCTGACCTCTTCCCAATAGGCTGTCTCATCGTTGTCGGTAATCAGGCCTTCCACTGTGGTGTCGTCAGCAAACTTAATGATGGTGTTGGAGTTGTGTTTGGCCACGCAGTTATCGGTGAACAGTGAGTACAGGAGGGGACTAAGCCCACACCCCTGAGGGGCCCAAGTATTGAGGATCAGCATGGCAGATCTGTTGTTGCCTACACTTACCACCTGGGCGTGGCCTGTCAGGAAGTCCAGGATCCAGTTGCAGAGGGAGGTGTTTAGTCCCAGGGTCCTTAGCTTAGTGATGAGCTTTGTGGGCACTATGGTGTTGAACGTTGAGCTGTAGTCAATGAACAGCATTCTCACATAAGTGTTCCTTTTGTCCAGGTGGGAAATAGCTGTGTGGAGTGCGATTGATTGAGATTGAGTCATCTGTGGATGAGTTGGGGCAATATTTGAATTGGAGTGGGTCTAGGGTATCCGGGATGATGCTGGTGAAGTGAGACATGACCAGCCTTTCAAAGCACTTCATGGCTACTGACGTGAATGCTACGGGGCGGTAATCATTTAGGCAGGTTACCTTCGCTTCCTTGGGCACAGGGACTATGATGGTCTGCTTGAAACACGTAGGTAATACAGACTCGGTCAGGGTGAGGTTGAAAATGTCAGTGAAGACACTTGCCAGTTGGTCCGTGCATACTTTGAGTACACGTCCTGGTAATCCGTCTGGCCCGCGGCTTTGTGAATGTTTGCAATTATCACACAGTCGTCCGGAACAGCTGGTGATCTGATGCATGCTTCAGTGCTGCTTGCCTCGATGCGAGTGTGTAGTAGGATTCAATCTTAATCCTATATTGACACTTTGCCTGTTTGATGGTTCGTCTGAGGGCGTAGCGGGATTTCTTATAAGCGTCCGGATTAGTGTCCCACTCCTTGAAACAGCAGTTCTAAACTTTAGCTCGATGCGGATGTTGCCTGGAATCCATCGCTTCTGGTTGAGATATGTATGTACGGTCACTGTGGAGACGATGTCGTCGATGCACTTATTGATGAAGCCAGTGACTGAGGTGGTATACTCCTCAAAGCCATTGGATGAATCTTGGGAACATATTCAAATCAAATCAAAATTTAGTGGTCACATACACGTGATTAGCAGATATTATTGTGGGTGTAGCGAAATACTTGTGGTTCCAGCTCCGACAGTGTAGTAATATCTAACAAGTAATATCTAACAAATTACACAACATATACCCAATACACACAAATCTAAGTAGGAATGAATTAAGACTATATACATATGGACGAGCAATGTCAGAGCGGAACAGACTAAAATACAGTAGAATAGTATGGAATACAGTATATACAGTTGAAGTCGGAAGTTTACATACACCTTAGCCAAATACATTTAAACTCAGTTTTTCACAATTCCTGACATTTATTCCAAGAAAAATTCCCTGTATTAGGTCAGTTAGGACCACCACTTTATTTTAAGAATGTGAAATGTCAGAATAATAGTAGAGAGAATTATTTATTTCAGCTTTTATTTCTTTCATCACATTCCCAGTGGGTCAGAAGTTTACATACACTCAATTAGTATTTGGTAGTATTGTCTTTAAATTGTTTAACTTGGGTCAAATGTTTCAGGTAGCCTTCCACAAGCTTCACACAATGAGTGGGGTGAATTTTGGCCCATTCCTCCTGACAAAGCTGGTGTAACTGAGTCAGGTTTGTAGGCCTCCTTGCTCAAACACGCTTTTTCAGTTCCGCCCACAAATTTTCTATAGAATTGAGGTCAGGGCTTTGTGATGGCCACTCCAATACCTTGACTTTGTTGTCCTTAAGCCATTTTGCCACAACTTTGGAAGTATGCTTGGGGTCATGGGCGGCAGGGTAGCCTAGTGGTTAGAGTGTTGGACTAGTAATTGAAAGGTTGCAAGTTTGAATCCCTGAGCTGACAAGGTACAAATCTGTCGGTCTGCCCCTGAACAAGGCAGTTAACCCCTGGTCGGGCTTTTTCAAATTATATCGTTTTATAGATACACCTCTCCTGAATCGAACCACGTTGTCCGATTTCAAAAAGGCTTTACAGCAAAAACAAAACATTAGATTATGTTAGAGGAGTATATCGTAAAAGTAGCCACATAGCCATTTTCCGACCAACCACATGCATCACAAATAACCAAAAAACAGCTAAATGCAGCACTAACCTTTGACAATCTTCATCAGATGACACACCTAGGACATCATGTTACACAATACATGCATTCTTTTGTTCGATAAAGTTCATATTTATATATAAAAACAGCATTTTACATCGGCGCGTAATGTTGACTAACTATTTTCCCTCAAATGCATCCGGTGAAACAGCGCTACAATTTACTAAATTACTATTCGAAAACATTTTTAAAATGTAATATTGTCATTCTAAGATTTATAGATGAATATCTCTTGAAAGCACCTGTAATGCCAGATTTAAAAATAACTTTACTGGGTAATCACACTTTGCGATAAAAGGGGATGCGATACTCAGAACAATAGGCTAGCAATACAGGTCAGCGCCATCTTGGAACAATCGCATATCAAATCTAGTCTTGTATACTATTGTCAATAATCCCTTACCTTTGATTATCTTCATCCTTAGGCACTTCCAGGAATCCCAGGTCCACAACAGATGTATTTTCGTTCGAAAAAGTTCATCCTTTATGTTCCAATAGCTTGTTCTTGTTAGCGCGTTCTGAAGGCTGCACCAAAAGTTCCGACGTGCGCGGGGCTACTCTTTCAACAAAATGCATTTTTTTCTTATTTAGGTTCGTTCAAACATGTCAAACGTTGTATAACATAAATCTTTAGGGCCTTTTTCAACCAGAGCTCCAATAAGATTCAAGGGGGACGATTGCATTGTCTTTATAAACGTTTCGAAAGGGGAGGGTAGCCAGGGGCACCGGCGTCATAATGGTGATGGCCCTCCTCATGTGACCACGTTCCACAGCGTGTCATTCAGTCAGTTTTCACAGTAGGAGACTCAAACCACTTTGTAAAGACTGGGGACATCTAGTGGAAGCAATAGGAAGTGCTCAATGAACCATTGCTCACTGTGTGAATTACAGGCAACAAGATGAAGTTGAGTCCGCAATTCAGAATTCCACTTCCTGTTTCAATCTGTCTCGGGGTTTTGACTGCCATATGAGTTCTGTTATACTCACAGACACCATTCAAACAGTTCTAGAAACTTTAGGGTGTTTTCTATCCACAAATATTAATTATATGCATATCCTAGCTTCTGAGTTTGAGTAGTAGGCCGTTTAAAATGGGCACCATTTATTTTCAAAAAGCGCTGTAGCGCCCCCTATCCTAGGCGACCGTCAAGAGGTTAACCCACTGTTCCTAGGCCGTCATTGAAAATAAGAATTTGTTCTTAACTGACCTGCCTAGTTAAATTAAGGTGTAAAAAAAAGGTCCATTTGTGACCAAGCTTTAACTTCCTGACTGATGTCTTGATGTTGCTTCAATATATCCACATAATTTTCCTGCCTCATGATGCCATCTATTGTGTGAAGTGCACCAGTCCCTCCTGCAGCAAAGCACCCCCACAACATGACACTGCCACCCCTGTGCTTCACGGTAGGGATGGTGTTCTTCGGCTTGCAAGCCTCCCCCTTTTTCCTCCAAACATAACAATGGTCATTATGGCCAAACAGTTCTATTTTTGTTTCATCAGACCAGAGGACATTTCTCCAAAAAGTACAATCTTTGTCCCCATGTGCAGTTGCAAACCATAGTCTGAGTTTTTTATGGCGATTTTGGAGCAGTGGCTTCTTCCTTGCTGAGCGGCCTGTCAGGTTATGTCGATATAGGACTCGTTTTACTGTGGATGTAGATACTTTTGTCCCTGTCTCCTCCAGCATCTTCACAAGGTCCTTTGCTGTTGTTCTGGGATTGATTTGCACTTTTCTCACCAAAGTACGTTCATCTCTAGGAGACAGAACGCGCCTCCATCCTAAGCGGTTGTAATAAGTGTCATCTAAAGGAGACCAAAATGCGGCGTGCGAAGTGGTCATATTTACTTTTAATGAAAACAAAATAACAAAATGACCAACAACAGTCCCGTCAGGTATAAACAACGAAACGGAAAACAACCACCCACAAAACCCCATGAAAAACAGGCTGCGTAAGTATGGCTTCCAATCAGAGACAACGAAAAACACCTGCCTCTGATTGGAAACCATACCACCACACATAGAAAATACAACATAGAACGACAATCTAGACAACCCACATAGAAAACAGAAAACCCAAAATACATAGACAAAAACACCTCCCGTCACACCCTGACCAATCTACTATGGAAAAATGACCTCATACTAAGGTCAGAACGTGACAGCGGTATGACGGCTGCGTGGTCCCATGGTGTTTATACTTGCGTACTATTGTTTGTACAGATGAACGTGGTACCTTCAGGCATTTGGAAATTGCTCCCAAGGATGAACCAGACTTGTGGAGGTCTACAATTATTTTCCTGAGGTCTTTTTTTTTTCATGATGTCAAGCAAAGAGGCACTGAGTTTGAAGGTAGACCTTGAAATACATCCACAGGTACACCTCCAATTGACTGAAAATATGTCAATTAGCCTATCAGAAGCTTCTAAAGCCATGACATCATTTTCTGGAATTTTATAAGTTGTTTAAAGGCACAGTCAACTTAGTGTATGTAAACTTCTAGCCCACTGGAATTGTGATACAGTGAGTTATAAGTGAAATAATCTGTCTGTAATCAATTGTTTGAAAAATTACTTGTGTCATGCACAAAGTAGATGTCCTAACCGACTTGCCAAAACTATATTTTGTTAACAACAAATTTGTAGAGTGGTTGAAAAACAAGTTTTAATGACTCCAACCTAAGTGTATGTAAACTTCCGACTTCAACTGTACATATGAGATGAGTATTACAAGATATGTAAACATTATTAAGTGAATGAGATACCACAGAATATTATAGAAAACAGTATAAACATATGAGAAGAGTAATTCCAGATATGTAAACATTAAGTGACTAAGATACCGTAGAATAGTATAGAATACAGTATATACATATGAGATGAGTAATGAGTAATGCAAGATATGTATTCCAGTCTGTGCTAGCAAAACAGTCCTGTAGCGTAGCATCTGTGTCATCTGACCACTTCTCTATTGAGCAAGTCACTGATACTTCCTGCCAGTGGTGGAAAAAGTACTAATTTGTCATACTTGAGTAAAAGTAAAGATACCTTAATAGAAAATGACTCAAGTAAAAGTGAATGTCACACAGTAAAATACTACTTGAGTAAAAAAAATGAAAAAGTTAACATTTTTGGTTTTAAATGTACTTAAGTATCAAAAGTAAATGGAACTGCTAAAATGTACTTACGTATGAAAAGTAAAAGTATAAACCATTTCAAATTCCGTATATTAAGCGTATATTTTTTTTCAATTGACAGATAGCCAGGGGCACATTCCAACACTCAGACATAATTTGCAAACGAATAATTTGTGTTTAGTGAGTCTACCAGATCAGAGGCAGTAGGTATGACCAGGGATGTTCTCTTGATAAGTGTGTGAATTGGACCATTTTCCTGTCAAAATGTAATGAGTACTTTTGGGTGTCAGGGAAAATGTATGGAGTAAAAAGTACATTATTTTCTTTAGGAATGTAGTGAAGTAAAAGTAAAAGTTGGCAAAAACATAAATAGTAAAGTAAAGTACAGATGCCCCAAAAAACTACTTAAGTAGTACTTACAAGTATTTTTACTTAAGTACTTTACACCATTGCTTCCTGCTTTAGTTTTTGCTTGTAAACAGGATTTAGGAGGATAGAATTATGGTCAGATTTGCCAAATGGTGGGAGAGCATTGTACGCATCTCTGTATGTGGAGTAAAGGTGGTCTAGATTTTCTTCCCTCTGGTTGCACATGACATGCTGGTAGAAATGTGGTAAAACTGATTTAAATTTGCCTGCATTAAAGTCCCCGGCCACTAGGAGCGCCGCTTCTGGATGAGCATTTTCTTGTTTGCTTATGGCCTAATACAGTTAGTTGAGTGCGCTCTTAGTGCCAGCGACGGTTTGTGGTGGTAAATAGGCGCTACGAATAATATAGATGAGAACTCTCTTGGTAGATAGTGTGGTCTACAGCTTATCATAAGGTATTCTACCTCAGGCGAGCAATACCTCGAGACTTCTTTAATATTAGACATCGCGCACCCGCTGTTGTTGACAAATAGACACACACAACCGCCCCTCGCCTTACCAGACGTAGCTTCTCTGTCCTGCCGATGCATGGAAAATCCCGCCAGCTCTATATTATCTGTGTCGTCGTTCAGCCACAATTCGGTGAAACACAAGATATGGCAGTTGTTAATGCCCTGTTGGTAGGATAGTCTTGATCGTATATCATCCATTATGTTTTCAGAACTTGCTCTTGGCATACAACACATCTCAATATTTTTGTAATGTATTGTTAATTCATAATAGAAAGCTTTTATATGATGTGGTGGTCCTGATAAGACTGAAGCCACCGGTATATTATATTTGATGACTTATGATGATGTCTCCTCATCAAAAGAGAATGCTTTTCCTGTGATGGTTGTCATGGTGGATCAGAATGTGCCCCTCTCTCATCTCATTTAGCTTCTGATTGAAGTCTAGAGCAATCATAAATAAAGACGAAATGTTTTTATATCTTGGTAAGAGTGCCAGCACACCACAACCATAAATAAAGAATCTTTCATCACATCCTATCCCTGTTTAGTGTTGCCAAACCATTCATATAATAATCACAGAGGATAGAGCTTATCATGCTACTTCCTGTATGATATGATGTCCCACAGCTGCATGGCACACCAGACTCATCATGACACCCCCCAAGTCACAATGACTCTGCTGGTGTAATCAGATAATCAGCATGTTTCTTTGTTACCATCCCCCGTTGCTTCCCTCTCTTGTTATCTGTGATAAAAGACTAGTCAGTGTGGTTGGGATTCCAGAGGAAAACACACACATCATTGTAAGTGACTTACTGGAACTGGAGAGGTTGGTTGGTTTCCTGTGTTAATCATGCTTGATGAGCGTCAGTAATGAGAGCTCAGTGATTAGATACTGTATTCATTCCACCCCAGCCCCAGCCTAAAGGGATGTTTGATGTCTGCAGTATTAATAATAATAACTTTATTTCTATAAAGCTTTTCAATATAAGTAACAAAGTGCTTCACATCAAAATAAAAGTACTATCAAAGAAACAAAGACAGGAGGAAGGAGAAATGGAAAAGAAAGAGAAGCAGCTAGCCTTATCTCCAACCTAGAATGGTCCATAGCGCCCTGCCAGAGGATCTCAGGCTGCGTCCTGGCTCGTAGGGAGATAAAGGATCTGAGATATAGGATGGGTCTAAACCAAGCGTAGCCATAAACGTGATTCATAAAATGTATTCTAAAGTGACTTGTAGCCAGTGTGGAGAAGCTGAAATAGGTGTCATGGTTACATTTTCTGGTGCCTGTTAAAAGCCGAGCTGCAGAATTTTGAACTAACTGTAGACGGAGCGATTTATGACTGAGGCATGTATACAAAGAATTACAGTAATATAGGTGTGAGGAAATAAAAGCATGTATAACTTTCTCCAGATCAGTGACTGAAGTAAAATATTTGACTTTTGCTATTTTTCTTAGATGATAAAAGCAGAACTGGACAACCCTTTTTTACATGCAGCTCGAGGTTTAGGTCAGGGTCAAAGAAAACGCCAAGGCTTTACATTGGTAGAGAAATTACCAAGGTTATCTACAATCTGGGTTCTAGCAAGGTGGGGGCCAAATAAAACAACCTCTGATTTCCTATCATTGAGCTGGAGAAATTTGTCAGACATCCAACATTTGATCTCATCTCAGCAAGACACTTGTGAAGGGTAGCTACCTTAGCTTGGTCCCTGGGTCTGATTGGTAAATAGAGCTGCGTGTCATCTGCATAGCAGTACGGCTGTGCATTTAGGCTGGAGTAGTGGTGAGACTGGCGGGTTCAGCCAGCTATTCAACACAACAGCCAGATCACATGAGATGACATGTGGGAATGAAAGGGTTCTTGATGACTATATTGTATAGTTTCAGACACTGATTCAGTGTCTGCAAGACTACGGCATTTCTGGTCTAGGTCTGAGTTGTCCGTACAGTTTGAGTCATTGTGGCTATGTCCTTGAGAAAGCTTATGCAGTTCACTTCACAGCAAAAAAAACATGTGTGTGTGTGTGTGTGTGTGTGTGTGTGTGTGTGTGTGTGTGTGTGTGTGTGTGTGTGTGTGTGTGTGTGTGTGTGTGTGTGTGTGTGTGTGTGTGTGTGTGTGTTATTTTGTAGCATTTTTACCCACTTACTGTAACTATACTGTACTTACTGTTTTTAGATCTTGAAAGCAGCATGGGAATTCCCTGGATGATAATCAATCACTTAGATTGAATCCCATCTACTGCGGTCAATCAGCCACTGTAACATGTAGTGTATTGTAATTCAGTAATCCCTCAGATTGTGTGTCAATGGATGGGATTATTGGTGAGAGGTCCATTGAGATGCTGGGGCTGGTGTGGTGAGAAACCAGGCTGACTGGGGGTCTCCCTATGAATGGCAGGGATAGAGAATGGGGAAAAAGGGATCCTGTCCATGAGAAGGTATCAATTTCCATGTGAGTCCATCTCTTAGTGTGGAGCCCATTATCAGCACAATGTCCATGCAGATGGCCTTTCCTGCTCCCTGCCTCCCTGCCTCCCTGCCTCCCTGCCTCCCAGACCAACTAACACTAAACTACAGTAAGCTTAACCCTGTGAGCCTTTTTTTTATTTAACTTTTATTTAATCAGGGGAACCCATTGAGACCAGGGTGCACTGAGCCCTGCTCATAGGGAGGGCTTGGAGGATGCAGAGGGAGAGGGAGAGGGAGAGGGAGAGGGAGAGAGAGCGAGAGAGAGAGCGAGAAAGAGTGAGAGAGAGTAATGTGTGCCTGGGCTAATTGTGTTTGTATCAGTAATTGACCAGTTATAAAGATCTGACAGAGAATTATCCAAATTTCCTCAGAAATTCTATCAGGAATTTACCAGATACTAAGTAATTGTTCTAAATGAAGGTGAACTTTAGGCCTAGGTGATGAATTAAATGTAGGTTAAGTTTGGATGATTATGGTGACTCCTCACCTCTCACAAGATTCTATTAGCAATTCCAAAATCAAATCAAAGTTAAATGAATGGCTTTGAGTGAAACCCCTTCATGTCTATTCCAGGGTTATGGAATGCACCTCACTGGTCCTTATAAATAGCCAGACCCTCATTGAGAAATATGAGCAAATTCTTCCTATTAACGCAATCTGCAGGAAGGGTGGAGGTTGTTTGAGGGTTTTGGGTAGGGCTGGGTGGTGGGGGTGTTTTTTTGCAGGGAGGGCCGACAGGGAAGACCACATGATTTTCCCCCTTATGTTGTTAGTTGTTAGTCACTGGCTGCTGAGAACGAAGGCTGGGAAAAGACCTCACAAAGATGGCATTTATCAAGCCTATAGTGGCAGGCCGAGCCAGGCCTCTCTAGGGGGAAACACAGTCAGATCTCTCATTTAGGAGGACAGGAGAGAGGGGTCAGAGCGGAGGAGAGAGTGATGGAGGGCCAGATTGGGGTTGACGGTATTTATAACAGAGTCGTTAAGTTTAATGCAAGTCACAACGGGGAGCCCCTTTACTCATCTCCTCTTCTTATGATTACAGCGCTTGGCTCCCTCAAAAAACAGATTTCTCTCAATCAGAGAGGGTTTGAGAAATACATAAGAACTTGGAGAGCTTGCTCGGTCTGTCCAGAATCCAGGTGGTCTTCACTAAGTTCATAAAATAATATGAGTTATTAAATAACAGTTATAAGTGATATTTGTATTTATTTAACTTTTATTTAACCAGTAAAGACACTTGAGGTTAGAAAACCTATTTTGCAAGGGTGACTTGGCAAGAGGTCAGTAGGAAAGTATGATATAGGTGATATGGTATACAATACCAGTCAAAAGTTGGACACACCTACTCATTCCAGGGTTTTTGTTTATTTTTACTATTTTTTACATTGTAGAATAATAGTGAAGACATCAGAAATATGAAATAACACATATGGAATCATGTAGTAACCAAAAAAGTGTTAAACAAATCAAAATATATTTTATATTTGAGATTCTTCAAAGTAGCCACCCTTTGCCTTGATGAAAGCTTTGCACACTCTTGGCATTCTCTCAACCAACTTCATGAGGTAGTCACCTGGAATGCATTTCAATTAACAGGTGTGCCTTGTTAATTTGTGCAATTTCTTTCCTTCTTAATGTGTTTGAAACAATCAGTGGTGTTGTGACAAGGTAGGGTTGGTATACAGAAGATAACCCTATTTGGTGAAAGACCAAGTCCATATTATTGCAAGAGTTTGTTAAAGAAATCAAAATGTATTTTATATTTTCGATTCTTCAAAGTAGCCATCCTTTGCCTTGTAGAAAATAGTAAAAATAAAGAATAACCCTTGAATTAGTAGGTGTGCCCAAACTTGTGACTGGTAGTGTATGTGGTCATTATCTCATTGAAGGCCTGTGAAGGGGTTGGTACTCTGTGTTCTGTTCTCTGTGTGTGTTTATGGTACAGATGAATAAGAGTGGGGGAGATGGGGGTGAAGTAGGGGGTCAGATCAATGCACTGGGTCCGGTGTCATGTGTTGTTGCCCTTAAGTTTGACGTGATCATCATTGCATGGCACGCTACTTCCTGCTTTATTCATCCCTGATACATTTGTTTTTGTCTCCTGTTCCCCCAAGTATTTTTCATTTGTACAGCATCATTGATTAAATTAGTAACAAACAACAAATCTATTATGACTTGATATAACGACATAATTCCTGTCTGATGTTAGTCAACATGATGTGAGTGTTTTGGATAGGTTAGTATCATCCTGTGGTCTGTTGTGTATAGTGATGCTCTGTCTGTATGATGCTGATGATGCTGATGATGCTATATGAAGTGCTGTATGAGCACCTCTCCCCAGAGATGGAGGACAAGTCATCAAAGAGCCGTCCAGTCCACCTCTGTTCACCCTGCGTCCTGAGTCACAGAGCTGCTTTACAGCGCTGTCTGTCTGTTACCAGAACACACGGCAGGGCAGGATGTTGCGCCAAGGCAACTCATTCAACATGAACACAAACAGAGCAGTGATATCAGAACAATGACAGCCAAGCTAATGAGTGAAAGGGTGAGTTTTAGAAGGGGTTTGTATCTAAATAGGGATTATTTACAGCTAATTTCTCCATACAAAGAGACAGAATAACAACTTTTTACTCTTGTACCTCTAACACCCTTTTATCAATTTGTGTTTGAAAAGATAGGTGATATACTTGATTAGACTTGTTATAAATGATTGGAAGAATGTTTAACTTGATAGTACTAATAGGTGATTTTGCAATTATCAGAGCTTCACATACATTTTTATCCATGGTCTTCATCTAATGGTTTTAAGTGTTGTTGTTTTTTTTTAAAGGAACATGTGAGGTTATTTATATTGAGAATCAAAATGTAGTTACTCTTTTTTAATGTTTTGATTGACCACACAGTGCCTTCAGAAAGTATTAATACGCCTTGACTTATTCCACATTTTGTTGTGTTACAGCCTGATTTGAAAATTTATAAAAAAAATTCTCCCCCATCTACACACAATACCCCTAATGGCAAAGTGAAAACATGTTTCTAGAAATGTTTGCAAATTGAATGAAAATGAAATACAGAAGTATTCACACCCCTGAGTCATCCATGTTAGAATCACATTTGGCAGCAAATACAGCTGTGAGTGTTTCTGGGTAAGTCTCTAAGAGCTTTGCACACCTGGATTGTACAATATTTGCACATAATTCTTCAAGCTCTGTCAAGTTGGTTGTTGATCATTGCTAGACAGCCATTTTCATGTCTTGCCATAGATTTACCAGCTGATTTAAGTCAAAACTGTAACTAGGCCACTCAGGAACATTCAGTGTCGTGTTGATAAGCAACTCCAGTGTATATTTGGCCTTGTGCTTTAGGTAATTGTCTTTATAAAAGGTGCATTTGTCTCCCAGTGTCTGTTGGATAGCAGACTGAACCAGGTTTTCCTCTAGGATTTTGCCTGTGCTTAGGTTTATTACGTTTCTTTTTATTCTAAAAAACTCCCTAGTCCTTGCCGATGACAAGTATTCATGCAGCCACCACCATGCTTAAAAATATATAGAGAGTGGTACTCAGTGATGTATTGTGTTGGATTTGCCCCAAACATATCTGTATTCAGGACAAAAATTACAATTCATTTCTGTGCCACATTTTTTGCAGTTACCTTATTGCAAACAGGATGCATTTTTATTCTTTACAGGCTTCCTTCTTTTCACTCTGTTATTTAGGTTGGTATTGTGGAGTAACTACAATGTTGTTGATCCATCCTCAGTTTTCTCCTATCACAGCCATTAAACTCTCTAACTGTTTTAAAGTCACCATTCGCCTCATGGTGAAATCCTTGAACTGTTTCCTTCCTCTCCGACAAATGAGTTAGGAAGGACGCATGTATCTTTGTAGTGACTGGGTGTATTGATACACCCTCCAAAATGTAATTAAGAACTTCACCATGCTCAACGGGATATTCAATGTCTGCTTTTATTTTTATTTTTGCCCATCTACCAATAGGTGCGCTTCTTTGTGAGGCATTGGAAAACCTCCCTGGTCATTGTGGTAGAATCTGTGTTTTAAATTAACAGCTCGACTGAGGGACCTTACAGATAATTGTATGTGTGGGGCACAGAGATGAGGTAGTCATTCAAAAATCATGTTAAACACTATTATTATTAAACACAACTTCTGTGACTTGTTAAGCACATTTTTACTACTGAACGTATTTAGGCTGCCATAACAAAGGGGTTGAAAACTTATTGACTCAAGACATTTCAGCTTTTCATTTTTAATTTGTAAAAATATATATTTTTTACATAATTACACTTTGACATCTTAGGGTATTGTGTGTAGGCCAGTGACACACACTCTCAATGTAATCCATTTTAAATTCAGGCTGTAACACAACAAAATGTGGGAAAAGTCAAGGGGTCTGAATACTTTCTGAAGACACTGTAAATACTTTTTCACCTCAGGCAATAACAGTGGTTGTAAAGCACTGGAACTAGCAATAGACAATTGCTATTTTGTATCGTTGTAGTGTTAGGAAGGGGCAAGGTCAACAAAGTAGGTCTTGAACAGTACTTTCACTGGCTGTCTGTACATTTGACAGACAGACAGACGCATCCTGCCCAAAGCGTATGCACAACCTAGCCACAAACCTGAGACTATTACTGTGCTCAAAGGGGAGACTGAAAAACTCCTTATGATTCACCGCTGAAACACTTTCTCTCCCTTGTTCCGAGGTCTGACAATAAAAATATTAGAATTGAGTAAGAATAATATATTTATCTTAAATGGTTGCTATTTGTTCATGTGTTGTTATTTTTTATGCATGTAATGAAAGTAGAACATATTGTACACAATTTTAGAGCGAAAGACTGTCTTGCAGCCTGTGGGTTTCTCCAGCTCCATAGTAACCTATGTGGTGATCTGTGGAATGTCAAAGCAGATGATCAACAAGGTGAATGTATTATATGAGCCGCACGTACACAGCCACCCATTATTCACTGCATACTCTATAAGCCACACATTCTGCATTGGTCAGTCATAGATTTGTTACTTACATAATTAGTTTGCTGACAGTGGTCCTGAAATGGTGTGACGATTTTGCAACAATAAATATAGCATGGGAGATATTCAACCTAGGTGGAGTGTCTCTGACTCAGTAGTGTGGCCATCGATACCTGGTTAAATAAAGGTGAAATATATATTTTTTTTTTTAATGGATCAATGGGATCAGATCTGCCCAGGCAGACTCGGGTTCTAGCTTTCTCCCATACCCCCTGCTTCCCTGCCTCCCTCCCCTCGTCTTGGCCTCTCCTGCATTCCAACTGGGAATCCTGGCCAGGCTAGTCATGGCTGTCTCTATCCCTCTGTGAGTCAGTCAACCATCCCACTCCCCACACCCTACCTTTGGAAAGGCCAGCAGCACAGTCACTGAGTGACACAGACCTCTCACCTCATCACACCTCCTCAGCCACTCATAGACCCAGACCCGGGTGGTTGTTGGTGGGTTGTTGGGGGCTGTTTTATAGGACTACGTTCATGTGAGGTGACAGGAATAACAGAGTGCTATATATAATTGGTGCTCCTTGTTTCCTGGCAGTGGGCACCCCTGGGGGCAGGCAGTGTGTTTAGCTGCCAGTCCCTCCCTGCAGACCCGTGCTGATAAGTCATTTCCAAAAAAGAAATGATCTCATCCCTTCTTCCCTCCCTCCCTTCATTGTTTAGTGCTCCCTCCTTTTTGTGAATTTGTCTGAGAGTACGTCTGTGAAAGAGATTGTGTGTGTGTGTGTGTGTGTGTGTGTGTGTGTGTGTGTGTGTGTGTGTGTGTGTGTGTGTGTGTGTGTGTGTGTGTGTGTGTCTGCCACAGATAGTTGAGAGGGAAGCAGGCAGGGTTGTGATAAACACACTGGCTGGGTAGTACTAGGGGGATCTCCATCCAGGAGCGGGCTCCATGCCTTAGTGATGAAGTCATTGGGAAAGAGCCTGATTCAGCGGGACCAGATCAGACTGACACAGTGAGACATGGAGTCACACATACATTTTTTGCACCGTATTTTTCACCGTAACTCAACTAACTTTTTCTACACTCTTCACAAATCATTATCAGGGATTATTGCTTGCCTACATGGGCCATTATTACATGCAGGCATGTGCACATATAGAGTCCTAGGTGTGCTGGAGCACCTGCCCTTTTGATTGGTGGTGTTTTTTAAAACAAATTACAAATGTTTTCTCTCTTTTTTCTCTTGTAACTGTAAATGCAACGAATTGTCTATCAAAGGAGATCATCTTGAAAGAAAGTCCCCCGCGACACGCTGGTGCGTTGCTGCATGAAGTACCCACCGGCGCCGAGCGGAGAAATGAATACCGCCAGTAGAAGGTTACTTTGGAGTTGTTAGCGTTTGTTATCTCATGGTCAGGCACAGAGGTGAAGTGGCCAACTGCAGTAAAGAATAGCTTGTTCTGACAGCATAGCCTAGCTAACTAGCTGATTCATCTAGTCTAGTAGTGGTTGTAGCAGAGATACTTAACTAACTCCCTTTCATCTCTGGTTCTCCCTGGCTTAGCCTACAATGTGTAGGTGTGTGTTTTTGTAGAAAATGAAGGCCTATGTAAAACACATCTTGGACAATTTGGCTAGAGGAGCAGTAGAAAAGTAGGAGCACTGCCCTGATTATATATGCCATTATTACCAGATAACAACAATTCTACAGTTTGTGTTACATCTTGAACAAACTGTACATTGAAATATTATAATTGTAAAATTAGATGGAAACCTTTTAGATGAGTGGTTTAATCATAGATATTCATAGTTGTGACAAAGACTTCCAGGTTTCATTGTCTCAGATCAGACAGACACAATGCCATTAACACCAAGCCTGAGTTTCTGGCTGTATCTGGTTGTACTGGCAGAAGTGTTATGTTTGATGTGAACTTGGGCCCTGACGGTGTTGTGTTGAGTAACACTAACGGTTGCCTAAGCTCTTTGTTGTGATGTTGTAACCAGTTGGACCTGGCCAGGGGTTAGCTAGCTGTGCTCACTGTCATGTGAGAATTGTTCTCTTTTGCTGTCATGTCCTGCCCCTGGGCTGGGTGTGTGTGTGTGGGTATTTATGATTGTGCCACTAGTTTTCATGTGTATATTGTGGCTGCTTGTGGTCGTGTGTGTGTGTATGTGAGAGAGAAAGAGAAAGGGTGTGGGTGTGTGTGTGTGTGTGTGTGTGTGTGTGTGTGTGTGTGTGTGTGTGTGTGTGTGTGTGTGTGTGTGTGTGTGTGTGTGTGTGTGTGTGTGTGTGTGTGTGTGTGTGTGTGTGTGTGTGGGGGCAGGCAGCTTCACAAGGGGCCAGGGGTCATAGGTTACCTCTGAATCATGTTCTGTAGAATTTGGTCTCAAGGAAATGAACGGACCAAAAGAAATGGGAATATAATATACGCGACAGAAGGAAATAGCTCATAAAAAAATGGCCCGTTGTTGACGGTCACAAATGAACTCTTTAATGTTTTGTCCTCTATGTAGGAGGAGGATGTATTGGTGGTGGTTTCGTTAAGGAAGCAAGTCTCCTTATGAGATGTTAAGAACATGGCTCAGCACCTGAACATTCTACACCTCCCTGGTTATTTATCAATAAGTAGATTTTTCCTCCTTGATGTGACTTGGCCATGAGTGGGTAGGCAAATAGACCTTCAAGGGCCAGACAGGGGCGAAATGAAACCATGGTTATCTGATTTGGCACTGCTCGTTTCTTACATATCATGATGCATTAGGTACTAGTAATTTCCATTCTTCTAAGTATGGCCTAGGCCCTATCTCTTACCTGTCAGCATGTGGATGTCCACAGGTCTCCCCAGTCAATCATGCTGGCAGGGCTTCAGTCACAGCCTCTCGTCTCCGTCATCATTAGACAGAACACTGTCAATTTGACCATTTGACCGTCAGCGTATGGAGTGTGTGTGTGTGTATATGTCTGTCACTGTGTGTGCATGCATGTTTGCTTCAGTTGTTGTATGTTTCAGTGTGTGTGTGTCAGTGTGTGTGTCAGTGTGTGTGATGATACCTATACCTCCCATAGATCTGTCAGTCCTCAGTTCCCACCACTGACCTGAGACGTGAGCTCACAGGGTGAGGAGAAATAAGACTCATCATCTGCTTGATAAGGTCGTCCCTGCATGAATCTATGCATCACTTCATTTAAATGGATCAGTACAGGCTTCATAAAGTTAACAAGAGAGTTAGTACACCCAAATGTGGCACAGCAGCTGATCTAGTATATCAATGTAAAAAGTAAGTGTCCACTGATAGTTTGCTGCAAAAGTGATCTGTTAGGTCAGTGATGCATTGCAGGTGTTAAAGTCACCCCCTGTGTCCTACCTGTAGCCTTCCCTGTAGCTCAGTTGGTAGAGCATGGTGTTTGCAACACCAGGGTTGTGGGTTCGTTTCCCACGGGGGGCCAGCACAGAAAATAAAATGTATGAAATGTATGCATTCACTACTGTAAGTCGCTCTGGATAAGAGCGTCTGCTAAATGACTAAAATGTAAATGTAAATGTACCTGGCATCATCAAATAGCTGCTGCTCCCACGTTATGTCCAGATAGTTTTTTTTAGCGTGGGCTCTGTAGTCCAAACATACCACCTCTTCTGGTCAATGACGCCATATATTTGTCCTCAATGTTGCATATTGATTAAATCTAACCTTAAATCTAACCAAAACAACATTGATTTATTTATCTTAGCTCTGAAGGCTTTTGATAACTTTTATCGCATATAATTGGGCTTTATTATGCATTTGTAGATTATTGTAGGACTTTATATGTAGCTTCAGTTTTAATATTTTTGTCAGATGTATTTATGTAGGCTCTGGTATATTGTGAGTCACTGAATGAAGACCCATCTGATCTAGTGCATGTTTGAGTTTTCTTAATTCATTAATAGTTAAAATTATCTGAAAAAATGAGGAGAAAAAATGGATGCTATGTTTTGTGTTTGATGTTGACATATTTTTTTTACTCCACATTTGAATCTTTTTGTCTCCCGTCGGAAACATTGCAATGTTTTCTCTCCCGTTGGATTGCATAATATTACTGCAATTTGGACTCCCTTGTTATGGTTTATTGAAAATAGAATTATCTCATTCAATGTGAAAAATGACATTTAGAATTAAATGTAGCATTTGTTCCACAATAGTTAAATCAGTAGCATCTCTTCACCAACATGCAAAAACAAACTGATTTTAGAAATTGCTGAATATTTCATACACTGGTGTGTAAAAATATATTTTATAGGGATTTTATAGAAACAAAATGTTCAGAAAAATATTATTTTGCAAAAGTTCCAGATACTGTATCACAAAATCACAAAGATGGAGTCCTGAAGTACCAAAATCATGTTTTTGACCATTGGCTTTAGAGTTTCTGAAGGTAGAAGGCAGTCAAGAAATAGACTACTATTGATTGTAGAATTTGTGGTTGATTTTATACTTTGCTTAGGTTAATTTCCTTAGTTATTTGTATTAGATTCATGCTTTTAATAGATTTGGGATTATAGAGTAAATGCATGACGTGATTCAAATCTATCATTTAAATGTGTGATATGTTTTTGTTCCGTTGCTGATACTTATGTCTGCTTGTTGTTCATTTAGAGAGACATTTTATTTTGAAATCGAGTGGCGTTATTTTAGCTAGAATCTATATGGATCAATTGTGACTGATTACAAGAACTAGATAATATTCCTCTTTAATAGGGAAATCCTTTTTTCTATTTGATTGTTAGGCTAATTCTAAAAGTGTCAATTTGGTTTTCTAGGTTTTTCTTGTTTGCATTGAATTATAATTATTCTCCACCCACCCACCCTATAACACCCACACTGTTGCTCTATAGTAAATATCTTTATGTTATAGTATTGTAAACCACATGATTTCAACAAACATGGTGGTTACAAGGTTTGTTCAGTAGCTGTTAAGCAAATACCAGGAATGTATTGTTTACTGAATAGCACTATTTTATTAGCCTTTTACTGAAATACGGCTACTGCCACATTCTCCCTCTTATGATTAAAGAGCCAGCAAACTCAGGGTGTGGTTACAAAAATAATGGAAGAGAAAACATTTCATTTAAAAACTAGCAGAGAGTAAATCGACTACAATAATGAGCAATCACATTTTTCATTTTTTTTTATCACAGATATTTGAATGCTTACCTTCAGAAATGCTACATTTTCCAGATTCCACATACTCACATTGTCTGAATGTAACATTTACAATTCCCCTTGAACAAAAATACATTACAATCACTGTCTGTGCCTCTTACAAAAATATAGCACAATATATGGTTTTAAAGATACTTACAGGTATATAATCCAACACAAGTCCAGAAGGTTCACAAAGCATTGGTCTGTAGAATGTTCTAGAAAGTTTGTGATAGTTCCAAAAGCTCAAAACAGGTAATGTTAGGTACATAAAGACACACAGATACAGCCCTGAGGTATTAAAGCATATTGGTGACTGTTAGGTTTGAGTTTGTGTCAACTTGTTAAGTTTTGGTGTCAGGCTCATGACTCAGTGTTGCTCATCGTACAGGACATGAATTGAGCCCGCCATTTCTCAAACCCTGACTTGCTCTCTTTGTTCTTGTCAGTTTGTGTTTGTCAGTCAGAAACTGAATATCTGATCTGATTTTGAATGTATTTATTTGTCTTAGAGTTAAGTTATTACCAGAATTATTGTACTATTTGGCATTTAGGAAGCGGTTTGGTTTATATGTGTGTGAAAAGTGCTGTAGAATGTGTAGGATGAATGGTGGAGGGGATGAATCTTTAATCCACTCATCTTCCTCTGGATCTTATTTTGTGCATTCTCTATTGGGTCAGGTGAGCATGATCCATCTCTAGAATTTTCTTTGTCACTTACAGTCTTTTTATTCTGTCCATTCATGACAAGGATATCCGTAACTCTGTGTTTGGTTAATGATTAAGATAAACTTAACTGTTGTAAACTCATGCAAATTAAAATGCTTTCTGTGACAACAGGCTGAGACAACTCTTGTTTTCTCACACAATGAGAGGGATGATGTGTGTGTGTGTGTGTGGGGGGGGGGGGGGGGGGGGGGAGTGCGTAAATTAAAGAGTTTGTAAGAGAAATGTATCGGTCCTATAAAGTAAACAGTGTATGCCTTTGTGAACATACGGTTTGCACTTTGAGTTGTGTCTTGGAACATGCCATCCCCACACCACCGTTACAGATGTATCATTTTCACCTTTATAGTCAGGAGTTGGAATGCTTTTAACAATGTTGGTAATGGGTTATAATTGACAAAGTTGTGCCACTAAAGAGTGTAAGGTCTTTAGTATGTATTTGTTTAGTGATTAATCACTAACTCCTGACTAGGGATGGGCCATTCTCTGTTCCAGAGCATTCTCTCTCTCTCTCTCTCTCTCTCTCTCTCTCTCTCTCTCTCTCTCTCTCTCTCTCTCTCTCTCTCCCTCTCTGCCGCTCTCTCTCTGTCTGTTCCTCTTCCTTTCTTCTTTGTGTGTGTGTGTGTGTGTGTGTGTATGTGTGTGTGTGTGTGTGTGTGTGTGTGTGTGTGTGTGTGTGTGTGTGTGTGTGTGTGTGTGTGTGTGTGTGTGTGTGTGTGTGTGTGTGTGTGTGTGTGTGTGTGTGTGTGTGTGTGTGTGTGTGTGTGTGTGTGTGAGAGAGAGAGGTGGGGGGTGGTAGTGTGCTTGTAGTTGGTGGCTGAATCTTGTAAAGGGTTTTCCTAATATGGGCTGTCTTACAGCAGCCTCCTCATCCTATGGCTGCTAGAGGGCAGGGCCTTCCCCCTCTCTCAGCCAGTGATGACACAGGCACGACTCACTTCCTCATTAATTGGCTGAAACCAGTTCTTACAGGAACCGCTGGTGATAAATGTGAGAGTTCTGAGAAGTCATTCATTTCTCCCCGCTCGCTGCAGCAGAGAGGAGAGGAGCACTGCAGGGGAGTTGAACGGGTTTGCGGATGTGTGCGTGTATGTGTGCCAGAGTGTGTGTGCGGTTGCCGGAGCCGGAGTGTGTGGTGTGTGTGTGTGTGTGTGTGTCTGTGGACTTAGAGGACAAGCCAACTTTTTCCCTTTTCTTTTTATTCTCTCTCTTTTTGATCTAAAACAAGCTGAAGTGTTAGGATATGTAGCTCTCAGTACATCCTGTACTTTTTCACGGTACATTTTTTTTTGGTCTGTTCTGAATTCCTGTCTGTGGGGATGAGCTGTTTGAATGCACAGTCTCTCTCGCTGTCTGTGTGGAAGAGGGAAGCAGGGCGAGCGGAAGGGAGCAGGAAGGCAGGACAGCATGTCTCCCTTTGTTGCTGCCCTTGGCTTGGTGGTGAGTAACAATGATGTGACGTGTTCTGTGTTCCCCTCCTCCCTCCCCTCTGTCTCTCTCCTTGCCTCCATCCCACCCACCCCCCCTCCTTCCCTCCCCTTCTTTTTTCCTCTATCTGTTGGCTGTGTGGCAGTGGTGTCCCAGTGCTGGGCTCCTCTCTACAGATGCCCTTTAGGGAGTACTTGCAGGCCCAGAGAGCCAAGATGCACCACCACGCGGGAGAGGGGACCTCAGCCGTAAGTACCTCATCCAGGGGCCCATCCTCTACTATACTCTACTGCCTTCCTCTATTCACTACCACCCTCATGGAGAGGCCCTCTCTCTAAAGAATGTTTCCCTCACTTTCTTTCTCTCATTCTCTTAGACTCCCTCCACTTTTCTTTATCTTCTCTCTATCTCTCTCTCTTTCAGTAATTTACTTTTTTTATTATTCGCTTTCCTTTCAATCTCATTTTCTTCTCTCTTTTTCACTTTTATTTAATATTTCAATTTCTCAGATTTGTAATCCTCCCATCTCTCCCTGACTCTTTCTATTACAGTAGCGGGATGAATATATACAGTGGAGATGATACTGTAGTCCAGCAGTAGCAATGTAATAGTACTGTACCTCTCAGGGCCTCTGGGCAGCATTTAGAGTGACAGGGAGAGGGTTCATTGGGTGCATGGTGGGCTGGGCAGGCTGAAGGGAGGCTAGGAGGGGGCTGGGGCTAAGGGAGAGGGGGCCAGTGTAGGGTCTGGCTATAGCACTATTAGCAGTGTAGCACTATTAGCACTTAACAGTGTTAGCAGTAGGTGTGCTGAGTCATGCTTAGTCTGAGTGGATGGGAGTGTGTGAGTGTTCAGTCACTCCTCCTTGTCACAGAGTGCCCCACCTGAACCCACTGCTAGTGATGACTGGGGGGCGGGTGGGGCCCCCGTGCCCTGCCATTGACAATCCATTAAAAAAAAGCTGTCTGGAACAAAAAGAGCCAGTTGTAGCTGGAGCCGTATCTCTTTGAAAGCTTTTAAAAAATGTCTCTCCCTCCCTTTTTCTCGCTCTGTATCCCTCTCCCGCTCCTTCTCCCTCTCTCTCTCTTTCTCTCTCCCACTCCCTCTCTCTCGAAATGATTCATTGAAGACATTTTTCTTTTTTTCCCCCTCATCCGATGTGCGAGCTAGTGAGAGAGAGAGAGAAAAGGAAAGGAGAGACTTTGAGTTGCACAACGAGAGATTAAGGCTGTTTCTAGAACAATGTTCCATTTTTCTTGTAACTTGAACCTCCTGCAGTTACAGGAGAAAAGCGAGGCAATTTAACTTTGGGGAAACGGAGGCTGCCAGTTGGGGTCACCGGGGGCAAGGGAGGAGGTTTGGCGGGTTTGCTTTTTACTACCACTGATCTCTCTCTGTCCTGCACATGGATGGATGTGGGAGCAGATCTCATCCCACTCAGTTTAGCATCAGAGACTGTAGATGCTAGGGACTACGTGGGGAAGGCTGACTCCATAGTGACCAGGCTCTTGCCCTTCTGTTTCTGTTCCGTTTCTTGCAGGAGGAAAACTGGCTGTCGTGGGGCTTTGAGAAGGTGATCGTGGTCATGGTTTGTTTCTTTGTCTGCTCCATCGTCAACTCCATGGCCCAGAGCTATGCCAAGCGCCAGCAGCAGCAGAAGTACTCTGAGGGGAAAACCAAGTGAAGGCAACACTGAGAAGCGAGAAGAGCAGATAGCCTAGCACACATTCTGGGCTCTCGGTCAAAAAACCCTCAGCACAAACTTGCTGTATCCTCCTCTTTTTTCTCTGTCTCCAATAATCTCCAATGAGACACAAACCGCCATAATCCGAAGTATGGGCGTTCATGTTATCGATCGATGGATATCCATCCGTATGAAGTAACCGTTTTCTTTGTTTCTGTAGTGATACTGAAGGTTATCCGTTTACATGGAACTTGGACTTAATTTATTTGCTTACCAGGATTTTTTGATAGAGATGAGGGCCCATAGTTTTTTGCTTCCTCAGTGGTTGTTCACTATAAGGTAGGTGCTTGGCCATGTGGTGTGGTGTTGTATGGATAGGACATCCATTTCATTGAGCAGCTCTACAGTGACTGTGTGTGGGTGGGTCAGCAGCTACTGGCACTGATTCTCCTCTGCGAGGCCTTACGTACTCTTTGGTCCAGCTTCCACGACTAGAACTGATAGTCTTATCATAGAGCCTGTTTATTTAAATGATTATGTTTGGCTTGGATCGGTTTTGTTTTACTTAAATGATTTGGTGAGTGCACTGTAATGCAGGGACTGATGTTATATATTATTTAAGTTGTGTAAGGCCTAGTCTGTTTTTTCCCAGTTAATTTATTAGGATTTGTGGGGGGTTTTTGTGGGTTTTTTTCAACTGAAATGGGATAGACAACGAATGTACATGGACTGCACATCTTGTAAATATAGCTATGATAATATATGATTTTCATAACTTCACTTCTACAAATCTGCTGTAGATAGTTCTGAATAAATCAAAACAGGGAGTTAAATCACTTGATTTTTATCTGTACCTATACTACTATTGATGTCATTTCTATACTGTAAAGTTCCACAGAGTGAGCACCTTTGGATCAGACTTCATAAATTGTCCATGAATCATTCTGCTGGTCCCTTTGTCTGGAGTTATTTTCTACTTCCAATAAGAGTCAGACCTGGGGCTGCTCAACCAACCAGATACACTGATGGATTGAATCAGATCTGTGTTTGTGCCACTTCTGTAACTCTCTTCCTTATAGAGCCTTTCATTCGGATCACAAGCTGTGTTTGGTGGTATCTGTTTACTTTATATGATCTTTTAGGGGTTGTGCCTGGTTTGAAGCTTGTGGTAAGTGATTCCTTTGTCTTCAGTGCCTGGCTGTGGAGGGAGTTTCAGACAGTGTGTGTGTTAATGCAGTAGACTCCTCTGCACTCTCTCAACTCCCATGTAAAGCTCATGTTCACAATTCCTCTGGGAGGAAGGGCAGCACTTAAAATGATGTTATGTCATCAATATGTAACTTTTTTTTCTGTCTTATGCTTGTTGGATAACGTCAGCTGGCTTGTGATCCAAGATTCCTATTTTTCGTAATTGCTTGTGAATTATTTTTGTATTTTTTTTGTACTGTTGCCCTGGTATGTTGGTTTGGGAGCTCCGGGCAGACAGGCAGGAAAGGGGGGGAGCGAGCGGAGAGAAAAAGAGAGCGAGCGCAGTGAAAAGGGTCTGTGGCGTTACCTCCAGTGAACCCTCCTATGAACTCGCTGCACTGCCCCAATGACGGAGCCAGGAGACGAATCAGTCGAGTAGATTCAAAACAGAGAGGCACTGTTGAACGCACAGAGCCTCAGCCTCCCTCCAGTCTGCTGCAGCTCTGCTAATCACCCCATTCAAATACAGCCTCTCTCTCTCAGGGTAAGTAATGGAAGGATTTTTTTCCTTCCTCTTTCCTCATGTTACGTGTGTGTTTGTGTCTCAGGCATGTCCGTCACTCTCTCGGCCTGTCAGATAGCTTATCAGACTGGTGTTGGCTGTTACATTGCAAGGCGACAACAGTCTGTAGGCTGTCTGACATTTCGGGCTCTTTCATCTGACCAGCATCCTGTTTTCTCTTTGTCCGTCTGTGGTTGTTGTCATTGTTGAAGCATCGGTTCCCATTTTGAGCTGTGTGGTCTGATGTTATTGTTCCTTTGTTGTAAAATATTTTAGACATAAGTTTGGTTTATTCGCTCTTTTATTGATGTGTTCTTTGTTGACTTCTTTTAAAGTGGTTATATATGTATATCTGTTTGTAAATGAAAATGTATTGCCGTTAATTTGTCCAATCGGTGTGTGTATGTGTGCATGTATCATTGCCTATCTGTTAAAAGGGCTTGTGTGTGTTTCTGGAGTTTGTCTCAATCCCCTTGAATTTCCAGAGAATCAGGAAAGCACACACCTTATTGCAACACTCCATTGTGACAGCCAGCCAGTATTTGCTATGGTACACACAGTCCTCACCTCAGATAGTTCCTCCTTCCACTTTACACTTCTCTTTTCTCTCACACACTTCTTTCCATTTTCCACTATTGCTCAATAGCTGATTTTTTTTGTCTAACGTTGCATTTTATTAGTACAGCTATTTTCTTGTTTTTGCTTCAGGGTTTGTATTAAGAAAAAGCTGAAATCATGGCTTGACCAGTACATGTTCTTTCTGTGGTCATAAATTTGCTGAGCCAAGATGACTTGCCTTTTGAGAAATGACTTATGTTTTCCTTGGCAGTTTTAGAACATCCTGTTCCATAAGGGAGCCCCATTTTTGCGTGTGTGTGTCTTTCTCTGTGTGTTTACGTTTCTATGTGTAAATGTCTGTAATGGTGGGTGTCTGTACTTTGGAATTATTTTCGATGTATGTATGCATGTCCTGTTTTATCTGTTTTCTCTTTAAATAAAGTGGACTGAAATAAAGTCACTGGGTTTTGTTCAGTATGTTTTAATCATGTGATATGCCGTGACTGTGGCCACACAACCCATTAGTACTGGCCCTAGAGTTCCTCAGAGACACTCACATATCAGCCTTGGGGAGGGACAGGGAGTATATTGACTTCTCTCTCACATTTCATCTACTTCTGTTTCAGATTCAATGGTTATCACGTTACAGACCGGCTCTTTTCCTTAAACATTTACATCATATCACTTTCAGATTGCAAATCATGTCAGCGCTGTGAGGTTACAGTAACAAATGTGATTGATTATGGTTAATGAAAAATGACTATTCCAAATCAAAAACATTTTTATTTACATTTACATCTACATTTAAGTCATTTAGCAGACGCTCTTATCCAGAGCGACTTACAAAATGGTGCATTCACCTTATGATATCCAGTGGAACAACCACTTTACAATAGTGCATCTAAATCTTTTAAGGGGGGGGGGGGTTAGAAGGATTACTTTATCCTATCCTAGGTATTCCTTAAAGAGGTGGGGTTTCAGGTGTCTCCGGAAGGTGGTGATTGACTCCGCTGTCCTGGCGTCGTGAGGGAGATTGTTCCACCATTGGGGTGCCAGAGCAGCGAACAGTTTTGACTGGGCTGAGCGGGAACTGTGCTTCCTCAGAGGTAGGGGGGCCAGCAGGCCAGTGGTGGATGAACGCAGTGCCCTTGTTTGGGTGTAGGGCCTGATCAGAGCCTGAAGGTATGGAGGTGCCGTTCCCTTCACAGCTCCGTAGGCAATCACCATGGTCTTGTAGCGGATGCGAGCTTCAACTGGAAGCCAGTGGAGAGAGCGGAGGAGCGGGGTGACGTGAGAGAACTTGGGAAGGTTGAACACCAGACGGGCTGCGGCGTTCTGGATGAGTTGTAGGGGTTTAATGGCACAGGCAGGGAGCCCAGCCAACAGCGAGTTGCAGTAATCCAGACGGGAGATGACAAGTGCCTGGATTAGTTATTATATTAGCTAGCTAGCTACACTAACGTACAAATTATTATTATTATTAAATTATTATTAGTTATTATATATATGTTATTTGTCACATGCGCCGAATAAAACAGGTGTAGACCTTACCGTGAAATGCTTACTTACAAGCCCTTATCCAACAATGCAGTTTAAGAAATATTTACTAAATAAACTAAAGTAACAAATGTAAGAAAAAGTAACACAATAAAATAACAATAACGAGGCTATATACCGGGGTACCGGTACCGAGTCAATGTGCAGGGGTACAGGTTAGTCGAGGTCATTTGTAGATGTCGGTAGGGGTAAAGTGACTATGCATAGATAATAAACAGCGAGTAGCAGTAGTGTAAAAACAAAGGGGTGGGGGTGGGGGGGGGGGGTTCAATGTAAAAAGTCCGGGTGGCCATTTGATTAATTGTTCAGCAGTCTTATGGCTTGGGGGTAGAAGATGTTAACCTCTTAGCACACGGTTGCCGCTAGCGAGAGCCTTTTGGACCTAGACTTGGTGCTCCGGTACCGCTTGCCGTGTGGTAGCAGAGAGAACCTTCTATGACTTGGGTGACTGGAGTCTTTGACAATTTTTTGGGCATTCCTCTGACACCGCCTAGTATATAGGTCCTGGATGGCAAGAAGCTTGGCCCCAGTGATGTACTAGGCCGTACGCACTACCCTGTGTAGCGCCTTACGGTCGAATGCCAAGCAGTTGCCATACCAGGCGGTGATGCAACCGGTCAGGATGCTCTCGATGGTGCAGCTGTAGAACTTTCTGAGGATCTGGGGACCCATGCCAAATCTTTTCAGTCTCCTGAGGGGGAAAGGTGTTGTCGTGCCCTCTTCACGACTGTGTTGGTGTGTTTGGACCATGATAGTTAGTTGGTGACGTGAATGGGGACGTTTTCGGCCCTCCATTTCCTGTAGTCCACGATCAGCTCCTTTGTCTTGCTCACTTTGAGGGAGAGGTTGTTGTCATGGCACCACACTGCCAGGTCTCTGACCTCCTCCCTATAGGCTGTCTCATCGTTGTGTCGTCAGCAAACTTAATGATGGTGTTTGAGTCGTGCTTGGCCACGCAGTCGTGGGTGAACAGAGATTACAGGAGGGGACTAAGCACGCACCTCTGAGGGGCCCCCGTGTTGAGGATCAGCGTGGCAGATGTGTTCTTGCCTACCCTTACCACCTGGGGGCAGCCCGTCAGGAAGTCCAGGATCCAGTTGCAGAGGGAGGTGTTTAGTCCCAGCGTCCTTAGCTTAGTGATGAGCTTTGTGGGCATTATGGTGTTGAACGCGGAGCTGTAGTCAATGAACAGCATTCTCACATAGGTGTTCCTTTTGTCCAGGTAGGAAATGGCAGTGTGATTGAGATTGCATCATCTGTGGATCTGTTGGGGAGATATGGGAATTGGAGTGGGTCTTGGGTTTCCGGGATGATGGTGTTGATGTGAGCCATTACCAGCCTTTGAAAGCACTTCATGGCTACCGAGGTAAGTGCTACAGGGCGGTAGTCATTTAGGCAGGTTACCTTCACTTTCTTGGGCACAGGGACTATGGTGGTCTGCTTGAAACATGTAGTTAATACAGATTCGGTCAGGGAGAGGTTGAAAATGTCACTGAAGACACTTGCCAGTTGGTCCGCGAATGCTCTGAGTACGCGTCCTGGTAATCCGTCTGGCCCCGCGGCCTTGTGAATATTGACCTGTTTAAAGGTCTTGCTCACATCGGCTATGGAGAGCGTGATCACACAGTTGTCCTGAAGAGCTGGTACTCTCATGCATGTTTCAGTGTTGCTTGCCTCAGTGTTGCTTGCCTCGAAGAGAGCATAAAAGGTATTTAGCTCATCTGGTAGGCGTCACTGGGCAGCTCGTGGCTGGGTTTCCCTTTGTAGTCTGTAATAGCTTGCAAGCCCTGCCACATCCGACGAGCGCCAGAGCCGGTCTAGTAGGATTCAACATTAGTCCTGTATTGACGCTTTGCCTGTTTGATGGTTCGTCTGAGGGCCACATGAAGTGGAAGCATGAGGACGAAATAGGACCACATGTCAAAGTTAGACCATGAGGCACAATGATGAATATCTACTAGGGGAAGAGGCAGATTGAGTCTGAGGGTGCTTCTCTTACGTCTTGTTTGCCCTGTAGTCTACCCATATGCTCAGTACCCACTTCCTGTGTTAGTTAATCAGATGTCATATGGGTTTTGGAAGCTGAGAACACAGATTGGGGAAATTAGTTGGCACTCATTGGACTGCAAATTGAACCAGGGTTGACCATCTAAATGTTAGTTTGCAACCACTTGCATGATGAGGCAGTAATATTAACAAGTGTTGCTTATTTGCTAAGTCATTTTCAGTGATTTGTATGTAATTGTGGGAAAAAGTGAGAGAGGAAAATCTTCACCTGCTCCATTCTGCACAAACCACATGCATTAATGCAAGTCACCAATCGATGTTTGTCTTCGGAATATGCATATGGTTTCATTTCTGAGTAAGAAACCCCTCAACCCCTCACCTGTTCCAAACGAACCATAGTAAAGTTATTGGGTTCCTCTGAAAACACACACGCCACCCACTGGGCATAAACATCAGTTCAACATCTTGTTTTGATTTACATTTAGTTGAGTTGTCAACTAACGTGAATTCACCTTAAAATCAACCAAACATTTCACCCTGTCATTCGATTTAGGTTAAACGTTAGGTGAAAAAAATACAAAATGTTTTTGGCTTTTTGCAAATCCAATCAGTTTTCCACATTTATTTAACGTCCTCACTCCTCACATTACATTTTTTGGTTTAAATGAGTTTGAAACAATGTTGATTTAACCAGTTTTTGCCCAGTGGGCACTTCCAAACGGTCTATTGTGCCGTTACAGGGTCTTTCTACTAAAATCACACATGCACACAGGCTCACACAATAACCACTTCTGAACAAATGAAACTAAAAATTCATTTCACAGCTATGGCATAAATATTTTCCTTTATTGTGACGTTATAGCCTACAGCAATCTAATTAATCAACTGCTTCGGCATGTTGTTATAACTCAGTAAATCTGAGTGTGTAGTCATAGTGACATTCATGTTAATCGATATGCTGTTTCGGAATGACTGCAGCTGCGTGACTGAAACAGCTTATTGAGAGGTTTTAAAGCCGGTAAACTTGGTGTTACTGATGGTAATTGTAGACCAAAAGTGGTAGATTCCGGCTCCTCTGCACCACACCATTGCCAATATGGCAGAGTGCTTCACCCTTAACCTAACTGGCAATGCCAGCCAGGTGGCAATGCTAGCAGGATACAGAGTGTGTGTGTGTGTTGTGCGTGTACGCGTGCGTGTGTGAACTGTGAATACAGAGGAGAACAGACACACCCTGGTAATCACCAGGCTGGCACAACCTGTTCTGCTCTGTTCCGCTGTACAAATCTCACCAGATTATATTCACTCCAATTCATAATTTGCATAACTGTAATCATGACATTTTTGGTGGTTGTTTTGTCACTGACTAATACATAACAAAAGAGCACCCTTGAATCCTTGTGGTGCATATCCTTTAGAAAGAGCACCATCATGATTTTGTGATGATTCTTTTAGGGAAGAACCCGATAGCATAACCATGTAAATTAATGTGCAACTTGTTCCACCTACATCTTTTTGAAGCCATTTTGGAAATTCCCTTTCGCAATAACTGTTAAATAAATGTTTTCTCTGTCTTTCAACACGTATCAACACCAGAAAGCCCCCGTTTAAATCTAGAGAGAATGGAGCCAATAGAAGGGTGCCATTTGTTACTGACAGACAAAGCTTTTTTCTATCTGGCATGGTCATCTACAGCAGTGGAGGCTACTGAGGGGAGGACGACTCTGCTGAGGGGAGGACGACTCTGCTGAGGGGAGGACAACTCTGCTGAGGGGAGGACGACTCTTAATAATGGCTGGAAAGGAGCTAATGGAATGGCATCAAACACATGGGTTGATACCATTTATTCTGCTCCAGCCATTACCACGAGCCTGCCCTCTACAATTAAGGTGCCACCAACCTCCTGTGATCTACAGTAATCTCTACAGCATATAAACCCACAGTCTCTCTATGGCCATGAAATACAACCAATATTGTCTATTGATTTGAACACGTTTGTCTGCCTCTTTCTCTCTCATTTCCTCTCTTCCACTAATCCGTTTTATTATTTTTATTCTCACTTCCCCTCACCAACAACCTGGCCAAAGGATGCACATCACTCAGTCATGTCTCAGACCGTTACTCACTGGAACAGACCACTAATGAATCAAACATCCTAACATCCTAATGTGCATGCCAAGGCAGAGAATGTTGTAACTGCAGGGTGTACCCACTATACATGCATGCATACACACACACACACACACACACACACACACACACACACACGCCCCTTAATCTGGGAGCACTAAGTCCCATAGACAAAGTCAACCATCTAAAGAACTCAAGCAAGTCCTCTTCGGGCGCCTCGTGGCTGAGTGTGTGTGCGTGTGTTGTGTGGTGTGTGTGTGTGTGTGTGTGTGTGTGTGTGTGTGTGTGTGTGTGTGTGTGTGTGTGTGTGTGTGTGTTGTGAACAAATACTCCCAGGTATGTCGGTCATCATCACAGGCATGAAGGTGATGCTATATGTGCAACATCAAATCATAATATATTTCACACCTCCTCAACCCAAGGTGACTGTGTACATTTATGTGGGTTATTCTACAACAGGAAGACAAGTTGCACCTGAATCAGGCTAAGAGGCAAACTGTAACACTACCGAATAGGGTTTAGCTATATAAATCTTTGGTAACACCATATGGGCGCCCCCTGTTGACACTTTAAGGTCACTGCAATACTCAAGAGGTCCAAAGAAGGATTCCTTTGTTCTCACTGCCATCTTTTGCTGATAAAGGGAAACCGCACACAAACACTTATTCTGGTTACAGTTTAGGGTGATTACAAAACACAATATGATCAGAATCCCTCAAGTGATAATACAGAAAAAGGCTGTGAACATTTTGCCACAGTGCAATCACACTTGTTGTTGGAAGGAAGATGCCAGTCCATTCATGCCTGTGACTGACTGACTACAGTATCACAATCATGGCTAACTGCTGAGCCATACCACACACATCCCTTTGTGCCTGATGAAGGATTAGATAAGATAAGTAAGAAAATGTAAAATATAAGATGTTCAAAATGGCGATATCTCCTTAAAAAGAAAATTCACAAATATGGGGCATAATGGACATTAAGCTACTATAATAATACCAACGATTGTATGGTAGGTTTACAAACTCTGTGATAATACCAAAGATTTGTATCATTGTTCTATTGTTCTACCAAAGATATTTATAACTAACCCAAGTTAGTTCATCTGTGTTGTTTTCAATGGGAGCAAATGAAGCATAGTGGGCAGAACAAGCAAGGTGGGCAGAGCCAAGCAACAGTTAGCGAGATCCTATTGGAGCGTTCTAGCATGTATTTGCATATTATAAAACGATGGGGTCTAATCCTGAATGCTGGTTGGTTAAAACCGCATTCCAGCAGGTGTCTATTCCACAAGTTACCACCTGCTAAATCTATGACATTAAAATGCCTACTTACTCTGTTCCATCTGACTGCGCAATCCACTGTCTCATCAGCCCAGCCAGGCAATTTATAAACTTGATCTCCACTATAAAAAGCATCCTGACATTATCTCACATTTCTTTTAGACTAACATTTAGTTTTCAACAGCAGATATTTGTATAGACCTTGCTATCTGTCTTGCCGACATTTGCAACATTGTTTAAATGTTCAAAATTCGATCTCCAGCTGTCCAATAGTAATGAATGTGTCGGGAGTAAAAAGGTAAAAACGAAACGAAGTGCAGCTAGT
Organism: Salmo salar; assembly: GCF_965601325.2. Classification (NCBI taxonomy): domain Eukaryota; kingdom Metazoa; phylum Chordata; class Actinopteri; order Salmoniformes; family Salmonidae; genus Salmo; species Salmo salar. Next base: position 61,900,223 of record NC_138294.1, on the reverse strand, counting down.
TTGCAGTCTTTCCAGCTTCAGTTTAAAATGATTGTGTTAGCTGTGTTGTTTACTAGCTCCTCTGAACAAAAGTGTCCTGACGAGTGAGCACATGTTCTATGCCAGCTGAAATCGGGCCTCATTAGCTCATTGTTATGGATGTATCCAAATAAATATCACTAGATAACAGCTTAAACCTGTGGCTCAGTTGGTAGAGCATGGTGTTTGCAACGCCAGGGTTGTGGGTTCGATTCCCACGGGGGGCCAGTACAAAAAAATAATAAAATGAAAATAAAAAAATGCATGAAATGAAATGTATGCATTCACTACTGTAAGTCGCTCTGGATAAGCGCGTCTGCTAAATGACTAAAATGTAAACAAATGCAGCTACTTTGCTGTTATTCTGGATGCACTTTTTGACATGACTGTAAATTAGCCGTAGTTGGCTAGCTAGCAAGCAAGGGATGAGAACGTTGCCAGCCAGTATGGCAATGGAACATTCAGAACGAATGACTGGGTCACGTCCATATATACAAAACAAAAAGACTGAACAACTGGGTCACATCTCTGGCAACTGAACTGATAGAAAGAACGACCAGCCGGATTGGGTAGCAACCCTAGATTTGTGTCAGGACTATACCTTGTGGAAGGAAATAGTAGTGTAACGACCCTGGGTTTATAAGCGTGGATATCGACTCTGCCGCTGGAGCATGCTTTTGCGGCACAGTTGATAGCGCGCTGGACTTCGGGCTAGAAGGTCGAGGGATCGAGGCCTGTTCCCTTCATTACATTGGTGTCAGAAGTGATTGGACCTTGTTTCCACGCATTACATTGGTGTCAGAAGTGATCGGACCTTGCAGCCACGACAGTGCGTGTGCTTGGCCGGTGAGCGCGTTCCCATAAGACTTTGAGTCGCAAGCTAGCGAGGACGCGCTCTTTGAAAGGAGGGAGTAGTGCAGTGTTGCCAACTCCTCAGTAAGGAAAGTAGCTATTGGCTGTCCTAAATGTCGCTAAATGACGTCATCGCCTAATTTGCATAATTGGCCATGTGCATGTAATTGTGATAGATGCTGTAGGTGAGAGAAAAAGTGAGTAAAACACACCCTAAATATGTTTACAACTACAAATGAACTTTCTTCTGTCGATTCTTGTTTTTTTTTTATGTCACAATTCCAACACTCCTCCTCTATCAAAGAGACACTTAGTTACTTAGTTTTTTTATTTTATATTTTATTTATTATTTTTTAATTTGTTTTATTTTTTACATTTACATCCCGCCCTGAATGTAAGCCAGGGCGGGATCAGCCAGCGGCGGCTTCCCGCATGCACGATTCATTTGCAGTCTGGACGCGGAGTGTTGAACATCTCCTGCTCTGACTGCAGCTGGGAGGGACTGCTGTGCAAGGACTGGGCCGCCTGTGAGTGCTTTGGAACTGGGGTGGGCCCACGGCAGCATCCGCTGCTCGTTGAGAAGAGTAAGAACAATACGTGCTTTCACGTCAGTCTCCAAAAGTCTCCAATAACACCAGAAAAGGTCACTAGATTTGTCGCTAGTCGCTTTTTTGAAAATGTGTCGCTAGAGGGGTCTGAATACTCGCTAAATATAGCGACAAAATCGCTAAGTTGGCAACACTGGAGTAGTGTAATGACCCTGGGTTTATAAGCGTGGATATCGACTCTGCCGCTGGAGCATGCTTTTGCGGCACAGTCAATAGTACGCTGGACTTCGGGCTAGAAGGTTGAGGGTTCGAGGCCTGCTCCCTGCCTGTTTCATTACAGTAGCATAAATTCATCAAAATAACGTTTTTAATCAGCATATGTCAATCATTATTTGAATATGTTTGTAACCTGTTGTATAAAAGTGATAATGCCACTCGAAGCTGGTGTATGGATGATATATTGGCACAGTTTGCCGGCCCTTCACTTCTTCTCGGGCCTAACAAAACAGTCTTTCCAGCATTATCACTTAATTACCGTTAAGGACCGCCTTCTCTGTGAAGTGCAGGTGTGCAATAACTAAATTCGCACTTGTAAACAACGCAATTTTTAGAACTTTGGTCAAGTCTACAAAACTTAGTGCACTCTGTTCATTACAGATTTTTAGTTTTGGGAACAGGAAACATTATTGAGATCGGGCTTTTCTTAGATTTGAAAATCAGCTGAATTTCGGCCCAGTTCGATCTCGCTCCATACTCTCCCGCTTCCGGCCACTGGTCATCCTCTCCTCACCATATTTGGTGGGGAGTGGAAATTGCTTCGTATTTATACATCTGGTGAAATATCTTACTCCTTGTTCTATCTGTGATAATACCAAATATTTTTTATAAATAAACAAAGACAGACCACAGCCTGTCGTTTCCAATGGGGAACACATTAGCCATAGTCGGCAGAAGAAGCCGGAGGGGGGCCAGGCAGAGCCAAGCACGAGCTAGCGATATCCTATTGGCGCGTTCTAGCATCGTCTGCATATTTCCGTAAGGGAACGCTACCCTGTGAAATACGCGTGTACAATAACTCAATTCACCTTTGCGCTCCTTCTAAACTCCGGTTTAAAAAAAAATGTTTAGAACAGTAGTCCACTCTGTTGGAACAGAGAACTGTATTCAGATCAAATGTTTAATCGAATGTCGGCCAAAATCCATCTCGTTCCAAACTTCTCCCACTGTTTGCCAGTGGCCTTTCCCGTGGAAACGCCAAGGGATGCTTCACATTTAAACATCCAGTGAAATATCTGTCTCATTGTTCTGTGATAATACTGTGTCATTTCAGCAGTGCGCATGCTCGCCCACTGTAGTAGGGCACATTACTGCACCAGTAGGGAGGGAAAAGTTCCCGACCAGACGAACGAAAGATGCGGAAGCGGATGAAGAAGTGGAATCTGAAAACAATGGCGGTAGAATCAAGGACAATTTGAGAATTGTCAAAAAGAATGGAAACCAGAGTAAAGTAGTGTACAGGGATGAGAATGACCATTCGTATCTAGGAGGAGTACGGTTTGTTAAATGAGGAGCAGTTGAGCATAGTACCAATCTTGAAGAAACCATTTGAGTTATCCAAACTGTTGGAGAGAGTGCTGGGTAAAGTGAGGAGGCAGTCTTGTTTCGATTTGTTTGTGCTTCTTCGGATCAGAAGGGACGTGCGTTGTCTTAACCGATTTGATAAGTTTTAAGTCTCGTGTGTGTCTCTTCGGAACAGGGCATCCCTCAAGGGGGTTATGTCTGGTGGGAAGTCGATTTTGAGGAGATATTTCTGGCTTGATAGAAACACGTCGGATGACTCGTGTGGTGAATGGTGAAAAAGTGAAGTCTAACCGTTCTGTTCTTATCTTTTATTATATGGAGTCTCTCCCTACTCAAGTGCAGTTAGGGTATATCAACTATAGAGTCAGAGCATTTATACCAAGACCAATACAGTGTGATCATTGTGTAAAGCTTTTGGTCATGTAGCAAGTGTTTGCAGAAGGGAGAAGCCGAGATGTCCAAGTTGTGGAAAGAATAATATTATGTGTTATAAAAGTGATGAATGTGACATGTTGCAATTTCGGAGGGAACCATGAAGCCACGTCTTCCTAATGCCCCACGAGGGTGAAAGAGAATGAGGTGGCCAAAGTCAGGGTTGTACAGAGCATTTCATATGTAGCAACTGTGAACATGTTTTGAATGGTAGTGGATAAGTCCTACACTGCAGGCTGCAGGGGTCGCCTTTCATCAGCAGGATCCTGACATGTTGAAGGTTAAGAAGGTGGACTGAAAGATTTATCAGCGAAGGAGTTATATCGAATATTGGCACAAGCCCTTACCACCCTCTCAGGGAGAAACTTCTTTCAGTTATCCCTGTTTGTTTTGGCAATGTAGAATTGTATTCGGGTGGATTAAGTTAGTTTCACTATTACGTATGGATTCATTTATTTGATTTGGTTTCAAACCGTCCAGTTGGTGGCGGCAATACACCTTTTGGGGTGTAGTTCGCCATAAAGCCCACAGAAGTGCGCATGCTCAACACTTGGCTTGGGTTTGTTTTTGGTCGGCAGCATGGTTTCTACTGTAGCCGGTATGGCAGCGATGTATGTTGCTCCATGAGGCAGTGAAGGAGAGCCTTTCATTCGCACTGAGTGAGAGGGAACAAGCAAAGGCCATGGCGGGGGTATTCGACATTGATTTGGATCAGCAGGACGAAAATGTGTCTGAGGACGAACTCGAGGATGGAGTGAGTTACCAAGCAAAACATAAGCTAGCTAGGTTCTATCGTTATGGTAGTTAGAGCTAGCTGCTAGTGAAGTAGGGAGGTGAAAACTAACTCGCGCTGGCTAGCCATTAGCTAGCGGAACCCAAGGCGGTCTTGACGTTGGTGGCTAGCTGGTTAGTTAACCAACTAAAACATAGTAGGTCTATCTGTCTTTTCGAGAAACTATCCATGCTTAGTTAGATTGTCATGACAGTTGTGGCTGCTTCGCCTGATGTATTGTCTCTACCTTCTTGCCCTTTGTGCTGTTGTCTTTGCCCAATGTTTGTACCATGTTGTGTTGCTAATATGCTGTGTTGTCATGTTGCTGCTATGTTATTGTCACATGTCTGTTAATGTACTGTTATTTGTTTTGTCCTATATTTTTTTATTCCAGCCCCCGTCCCCGCGGGAGGCCTTTTGGTAGGCGGTCATTGTAAATAAGAATGTTCTTAACTGACTTGCCTAGTAAAATAAAAATAAAGGAGGCACGCATTGATGGATTCGTTTAACAAGCAGAATATTTTTGAAGTACGTTAGCTAATAATTGTCTAGATAAACGCACACAAAAAACCCCAAATGAAACCACCTGACCTCTGTCATGCGCATAATAATCAGATTTCTGCATCATTGGATGTGGACAAGTGAAACAAGTGGTTGTACTCTTTCATACATAAATTATTTTAGCGTCATTAGCTTGTTTTTCTTCAGCAGTCTGCCACTAGACTGATATGCAATCAGTCCCTTATACACAGTAGCAAATAGCTGTTTTATTTCTGAGATACAAAAAAGTATGTTATTTGTCTACATTAACCTGGTAATTGATTGTGATGTGATTCAGAGAAAGAAAAAAAATCTGTGTTAGGGTGTGGTGCCTTAGCGGAACGCCTCACCAATATCCAATGGTATAGCGTGGCGCGAATTACAAATACCTCAAAAATGCAAAAACTTCAATTTTTCAAACATATGACTATTTTACACCATTTTAAAGACAAGACTCTCCTTTATCTAACCACATTGTCCGATTTCAAAAAGGCTTTACAACGAAAGCAAAACATTAGATTATGTCAGGAGAGTACCCAGCCAGAAATAATCACACACCCATTTTTCAAGCTAGCATATAATGTCACAAAAACGAAAACCACAGCTAAATGCAGCACTAACCTTTGATCTTCATCAGATGACACTCCTAGGACATTGTTATACAATACATGCATGTTTTGTTCAATCAAGTTCATATTGCTACTGTGTATAAGGGACTGATTGCAAGTTATAGCATTTCGAGGGGTATTTGAATATCGCGCCACTCGATTCCACTGGCTGTTGACTAGGTGGGACGATTTTGTCCCACATACCCGAGTGAGGTTAACAGGACTGATCTTTCTCCATTGCTAAGCAACTTCAATAATACACCTGTTCCAGTTACATTTTACAGCACCTTATGGTACTGTATTTTCTTTATCATATCACTATCAACTGAATACCAGTTGACTAGATCCAAATAAAATGTTTTTGTATAAAATTGATTGCGTCATTTGCATATTTCAATAAAATATTTCAATCTTATTAAATATGAACATATTTGCATAAAATGCACCAAAAAAATCTGATGTCAGCTTAAATCCTGCCTGGACTTGTCCAGAGCAGTGTGTATAAATACTTCTTTCATCTTTCTATCTAGAAAATACTAAAGATGTACGTAAAATGCATTTATGGAGAATATAATTTTTTTTAATGAAAATGTTATCTAGAATAAAAAGCATTGTCAACAATTCCCTCTAGGCAAGTTGGGAGAATATATCTTAAGAATAACCACACAACATTTGGTGAATGCAGATGCTTCTGAAGCTGAGATTTCCTTTTTTGGCGTGTGAGAAGTCTGACTTTCGGGAAGTTAAAGACAAGTACACTGAGTTAACTTCCAAAAGCCTATTTATTTAGACCCAATCACCATCTCTTCAAAGTAAGTTACGTAGAGTGTTTGTAAATTTAGTCAGCCAGGCTATCTACTCGTGAGTGTGCCAGAACGCAGAATAACTAGGAATTTACAAACGCTCAACACCTGTTGAATATGGCTGGAGTCAGTAAATGTCAGCAAAAAAGCGTAATTAAATTAATGCCAGCCACGGAGTTAGTCACCAATGCTCTGGATAACATGAAAGCAGCCTAACCAGCTGTGCTCAGGTGAGTAAAATGGTCAGTAAGGTGTTCTCTCATTTGTGTCTGGAAGTAGCTAGCTAGCCAACGTTAGCCAGTTAACTTGGGTGCTTGACTGCTGTTGTGTGGTCAGAATGCTCAGATCAACCCTACTTCTCAGCCAGAGTGTCCACGAAATGATCTGAGTTTACCAACGGACAATCTGACAATGCTCTGAACTTACAAACCGTGCACTGTGGCACACCAGATTGAATTTACGAACACACCCTAAATGTCATCAGTTTGTAACATTCTCTATGAAATTGGCCCTGGAAATTGTGTAATTCTATGTAGTGAGCTTTAAAATTATTGACGTATGTCCATTTTAAGTGGCTGAAATTCATACAAATGTTGACGATAGTATGATAAACTAAAGAAAATGTACATTAAATTGTAAAAAATAATATATATTTTCCTCAATCTACACACAATACCCCATAATGACAAAGTAAAACAGGTTTCTAAAATGTTCAGAGACTTGTCCCAAATCCACCCCTGCATTGTCTTGTTGGAAAGTGCACCCTTTCCCCAGTCTGAGAACCTGCTCCAGAGCGCTCAGGAATTCATCAAGGATCTCTCTGTACTTTGCTCCGTTCATCTTTCCCACGATCCTGACTAGTCTCCCAGTCCCTGCCGCTGAAAAACATCCCCACAGCATGATGCTGCCACCACCATGCTTCACCATCGGGATGGTGCCAGGTTTCCTCCAGACATCATGCTAGACATTCAGGCCAAAGAGTTCAATCGTGGTTTCATCAGACCAGAGAATCTTGTTCTCGTGGTCAGAGTCCATTAGGTGCCTTTTGGCAAACTCCAAGTGAGCTCTCATGTGCCTTTTACTGAGGAGTGGCTTCCGTCTGGCCACTCTACCATAAAGGCCTGTTTGGTGGAGTGCTGCAGAGATTGTCCTTCTGGAAGGTTCTCCCATCTCCACAGAGTAACTCTGGACCCCTGTCAGAGTAACCATCGGTTTCTTGGTCACCTCCCTGACCAAGGCCCTTCTCCAATGATTGCTCAGTTTGGCTGGGTGGCCAGCTTTAATCAAAATGGAATTCTATTTGTCACCGCCGAATACAGTGGGTGTAAACCTTAACAGTGAAATGCTTACTTACAAGCCCCTAACCAACAACGCAGTTAAGAAAATTCCTAAATTAAAGGAGATAAGAATAACGTAGTTAAAGAGCAGCAGTAAACCACAATAGCTATATATACTGCAGGAAGAGTCTTGATGATTCCAAACTTCTTCCATTTAAGAATGATGGGGACCACTGTGTTCTTGGGGACCTTCCATGCTGCAGAAACTTTTTGTTATCATTCCCCAGATCTGTACCTTGACACAATCCTGTCTCGGAGCTCTATGGACAATTCCTTTTACCTCATGGCGTGGTTTTTGCTCTGACATGCACTGTCAGCTGTGGGACCTTTTATAGACAGGTGTGTTCCTTTCCAAATCATGTCTAGTCAATTGAATTTACCACAGGTGGACTCCAATCATGTTGTAGAAACATCTCAAGGATGATCAATGGAAACAGGATGCACCTGAGCTCAATTTTGAGTCTCATAGCAAAGGGTCTGAATACTTATGCAAATAATACATTTGACCTTTTTTTAAATTTTTATATACATTTGCAAACGTTTCTAAAAACCTGTTTTTGCTTTGTCGTAATGGGGTATTGTGTGTAGATTGAGGACGTTTTATATATATATATATTTGAGTAAGGCTGTAACGTAACATTGTGGAAAAAGGGAAGGGGGTCTGAATACTTTCCGAATGCACTGTAGATGCAAAAGAAATCATTTCAGCCTTTGGGACCTGGCCTTCTTTTTTTGTCTTTTTTTTTTGCTAGATCCAAATGAGCGAGTATGGGCGGCAATGCAGCGGGTTTGAATTGTGAGTATTTACAACAGGTTCAGCCTGTATTTTGGCATTCAAGCTTATGTGGCACACTTACCACAACATGTTTGACAACACGATTCTTCTTTGTCATGTTATCCTGTGTTTGTTTTGTCTTAGGTGTCAATATATTTGCCCTACAGGGATCTGTGTAATCTGATCTTTGTCAATTACAGGAACACCTTTGATCACTTTTATGCTCTATGCTTTGATGAACAGATACAGGACAATTGTGATGTTAGTCCAGAGATGATAGAACTCCTCAGATAAAGTTGGTTGTGCAGGACTTGTCATTGAGGTCGATTCAACATTGACTCACTGCAATGATGTGTATTTGACATGTATGATTTATGTTTCAACGGTTGTCTTTTTTATTATTTTTCAAGTAACATGGATGACTGTGAAAAGTTTGAAATCTCTGAAGACAGCGTCAACAAAGGAATGGAGCAGATTCGTCCGGAATGCTTTGAGTTGCTCCGAGTTTTAGGAAAAGGAGGCTATGGAAAAGTGAGCTATCCCTAATCGCCCTATGCCTTGATCAAGTATTCTCATGTCTTCCCCTTAGATGGCATCAATTCAGTGAAATTCATGTTTTTTTGTTTTTTTCCCCCAATCACATTCAGGTTTTTCAAGTTCGTAAGATGTCGGGTGCCACTTCGGGAAAGATCTTCGCTATGAAGGTCTTGAAGAAGGTGGGCTGTTTGGGTTATCAGGCTGAGATACTTATCTCTTGTCTCGTCAGCCCCTAAGGATCTGCACACTTAACTTCTGTGATATTTATTCTAGAGTTATTCTCTAAGTATTCCCATTGACATGACAATGAGCACAGATTGAACACTGACCCTCTTGTTACAGTAGTATACAGAACGCACCGGTGCAGTCATTCAGGCACACAGTCAGAAGTGAAGCTGCCGAACACATAACTTAAAAAAATAGACTGAACGACTTACCATGAAACCTCAGGGCTGTTCGTTCTCCCCATTTTCTTTCCATTGGCTTTGCCTCCTTTCTGTAATTGACGAACGCCCGTCTGGTTTGTATCTTGGCCTCAGAACCCACCTCTGTTTCCCAGAAGCCTTACAGGTTTTGGTAATAGGGGGTCTGTTTATAGTTTGTATGTGTGTGTATTTACTGTTACTACCATGCAGGAGCTAAGAGCTCAGATTCCTAGTCTACCTCTGTTACTGAGGATGAAGGTGTTTAACCAGGCAGCCAGCAGCCATCATCACTACCAAATGAAACCCAAGGGTCCCACCTCTTTCCCTCACGTCTTGGAAACCCTCTCTCTAATTGGCTGATCTTTGTCCATCACCATCTAGCATAACCTTCAGAACCACCCCTTTGGATTTCATAGTGCAAGCAGCACAAGTGATTTAGGCTAAACAAGGAAGCGAGTTCGAGAAATCGTGAAGTATGCGTCTTAGAAATAGTATTTACTAACTTTATATGTGCTAACTCCGAATCAATTGGGTTTTTTAAAAATGATATGGTCGCTGTGATGGAACATTTATTTTGATTGGCGATTTAATTTTTTTTCTTCATTTATAAAAACAAATATATATATATATATATATAATCATTTTCTTATTACATTTTTATATATAAAAAAATTATCTGAATTTTTCAAAGTCCCATCTAATAGGCCTACAGCTGTAGCAGGCTCTCTCTCCTGCTTTGATTTCAAACAACGCCCCCTTCAAGTCCTACTTTGTTGCAGTGTTTCCAGGTTCTTTACGCGGTAGCAATTGAGCCTGGGACGAGGTTATGGAAACTCTTGTGTGCAGCAGACATTTCCCAGCATTGGTGTTTAGCGTGGTTGACTTAATCTGCCGTGTCAGAACCCAGCATTGTGCATGTAAGTGGCTATGTAGCACGGTACGTACAGAGCCTCACGCAAATGACTGACCATGCTCTGCTCTCATGCTCTGACTTCTAGTTCTGCCACAGGGCTCTGGCTTGGGTCCAATAGTAGATCTGTTTCAGTTGGATTGACGGCTGAAATATAGTATACTGATATAAATGCAACATGCAGCAATTTCAAAGATTTGACTGAGTTACAGTTCATATAAGGAAATCAGTCAATTGAAATAAATTCATTAGGCCCTAATCTATGGGTTTAATAGGACTGGGCAGGGGTGCAGCCATGGTTGGGCCTGGGAGGGTGTAGGCCCACCCACTTGGGAGGCAGGCCCAGCCAATCAGAAAGGGCTTTATTACAGACAAATACTCCTCAGCACCCCCCCCCCCCCCCCACACACCACCTCAGACTATCCTGCCAGATGTTGAGGTCCAGGGATGGCGTGGTTACATGTGGTCTGCGGTTGTGAAGCCGGTTGGATGTACTGCCAAATTCTCTAAAATGACATTGGAGGCAGCTTATGGTAGAGAAATGAACATTCAATTCTCTGGCAACCACTTTGGTGGACATGCCTGCAGTCATCATGCCAATTGCACGCTGCATCAACTTGAGACATCTGTGGCATTGTGTTGTGTGACAGACCTGCACCTTTTAGAGTGGCCTTTTATTGTCCCCAGTACAAGGTGCACCTGTGTAATGATCATGCTGTTTAGTCAGCTTCTTGATATGCCACACCTGTCAGGTGGATGGATTATCTTGGTAAAGGAGAAATGCTCACTAACAGATGTAAACAAATTTGTGCCCAAAATTTGAGCCAAAGGTTTTTGTGCATATGGAACATTTCTGGGATTTTTTATTTCAGCTCATGAAACATGGGACCAACACTTCTTATGTTGCGTTTATATTTTTGCCCAGAGTGGTTTGAATGTTTTGGATTCCTTTGAGCCAACAAGATTTGCACGTGATCTGGACCTGAGGGCGAAGATAACTGCATTAATGACATGGCTCAGAGCAGAGAAGTTCTCTCCCTTTACTAATGCTGGGCCGGGGGAAAAGGGAGAGCAGAGAAATAATCATCTAAACCAGATACCAAATGAGAATTTCCTTCACGCTGTTATGTCTTCAGATCGTGTGGATCCGGTAGTCAGTTACCTACCATGGTGTCCTTATTTTCAAATGCATATCATACCTCAGTTTCTATCTGTAAGAAATGTTTTTCATTTGGGCTGACTAACTTGATACCACACTCACCAGGTTATTACCACTTTGTTCTCTGCTGTGAATGTGAAGTGCTACCATTGTTATAATACTGACAGTGCTTGCCAATCCAAGCCTTATTTGATCCCTCCAGGCCATGATAGTGCGTAACGCTAAGGACACAGCTCACACCAAGGCAGAGAGGAACATCCTGGAGGAGGTGAAGCACCCGTTCATAGTGGACCTCATCTATGCCTTCCAGACAGGGGGCAAGCTGTACCTCATCCTGGAGTACCTTTCTGGTGAGTGGCTGAGGCATGGTTTGTGCGCATACACACAAACCACACAACACAGCATAGCGTACACCTACACGCATCATTCGCGCACACAATGGCAAATAATTAAATGCTGTATTTGTTATTTGTAGGCGGGGAGCTGTTTATGCAATTGGAAAGAGAGGGGATCTTTATGGAGGACACAGCGTGGTAAGCGATCAGTCATGCTGGAGATGTGTATCTGTAGTGTGTAGATAGATATGAGTTTCTGGACCCTGCAGTCTTAACTCCCATGTGTCAACAGATGGGAGGTGAAGATAGTGATTACATAGCATAAGGTTGAACTATTTTTAGAAGCAGACAAATGTAATGATGTTGAAGCCACAACACATGTTTAGAATGTAGCGAGGGCAGCTAAAGGCAAATCTGAAATGTATTAAAAAAGGTCTGAAAATATCTATTGCTGCTTGATGGAAGGGTTTATCGTCATACTTCCTGTAACTATATACAGTGCCTTCAGAAAGTATTCATACCCCTTGACTTATTTAGCCAGTTCACCCGCGATACATGCCAGTATTCGACGTCCACCCATGTCTGGAGATGACGTGGGAAACTACCTCTAGGGGCAACAGTGGGCGCTTTTACCTTCAAGTAGGTTTTGGTTTTTCTAGGGTCGTTGTGGATGGGCGTAAGCATCTGCCTCTGGTGCTAAAAGTTGCATGTTCGAATCCAGCGATAGAAAGTTGTTTTTGAGATTTTTGTTTTAAGCCTATCCCAATCCTTAACTCTTACCTTTTAAGGTTAATTTCAGGCATTAACTACAAATTTTAAACACTTTGAAATTTGACGTTTGGAACAACTTTGAAATTGTATGTTTGAGAAACATGGATGAATGTCTAATCCTGACTTGAGACTGAGAGCTTGTTGGACTTATTCCACATTTTGTTGTTTCAGCCTGAATTCAAAATTGATTAAATGTATATATTTTCTCACTCATCTACACGCAATACCACGTAATGACAAAGTGAAATTAACAAATGTATTAAATGCATAGATATCTAATTTACATAGGTATTCACACCCCTGGGTGATTACAGATGTGAATCACCCATACATGTTGGACACCTGTATTGTCCAACATTTGCCTATTGTTTATTTTTTTTTTTCAAGTAGATTTAGTCAACTATAACTTGGCCACTCAGGAATATTCACTGTCTTCTTAGTATGCGGCGCCAGTGTAGATTTGGCCTTGTGTTTTAGGTTATTGTCCTGCTGAAAGGTGAATTAATCTCCCAGTGTCTGGTGGAAAACAGACTGAACCAAGTTTTCCTCTAGGAATTTTGCCTGTGCTTAGCTCCATTCTGTTTCTATTTTATCTTTAAACTCCCCAGTCCTTAACAATACCCATAATATGATGCAACCACTACTCTGCTTGAAAATATGGAGAGTGTTATTCAGTAATGTATTGGATTTGCCCCAAACATAATACTTTGTATTCAGGACAAAACATTCATTGCTTTGCCACATTTGTTGAGGTATTTAGTGCCTTGTTGCAAACAGGATGCATGTTTTGGAATAGTTTTATTATGTGCAGGCTTCCTTCATTTCACTCTGTCAATTAGGTTAGTATTGTGGAGTAACTCCAATTTTGTTGATCCATCCTCAGTTTTCTCCTATCACAGCCATTACTACTCTGTAACTGTTTTAAATTCACCATTGGCCTTATGGTGAAATCCCTGCTGGTTTCCTCCCTCTCCAGCAACTGAGTTAGGAAGGACACCTGTATTTTTGTAGTGACTGGGTGTATTGATGCACCATCCAAAGTGTAATTAAGAACTTCACCAAGCTCAAAGGGATTTTCAATGTCTTTTTTTTTTAAACATTTTTTGTAAAAAAAATGTAGGCTAGCCATAACAAAGTGATTGAACACTTATTGACTCGACATTTCAGCTTTTACATTATTTAATTTGTCAAATGTCAAACACAATTCCACTTTGACATTATGGGGTATTATGTGTAGGCCAGTGACAAAACAATCTAAATGTAATCCATTTTAAATTCAGGCTGTAACACAACAAAATGTGGAAAAAGTCAAGTGGTGTGAATACTTTCTGAACGCACTGTAGATGCCATATTTGCTGAGGCACACTGAATGTACAGTTGAAGTCAAGTTTACATACACTTAGGTTGGAGTCATTAACTCGTTTTTTCAACCACTCCACACATTTCTTGTTAAACTATAGTTTTGGCAATTCGGTTAGGACATCTACTTTGTGCATGACAGAAGTCATTTTTCCAACAATTGTTTACAGATTATTTCAATTATAACTCACTGTATTACAATTCCGTGGGTCAGAAGTTTACATACACTAAGTTGACTGTGCCTTTAACTCCTTATGGGCAGGTGGGACGGTAGCGTCCCACCTGGCCAACATCCGGTGAAATTGCAGAGCGCGAAATTCAAACCACAGTATTATAAATATTTAACTTTCATAAAATCACAAGTGTAATACATCAAAATAATTCTTAACTTCTTGTTAATCCGGCCGATGTGTCAGATTTCAAAAATACTTTACGGCGAAAGCAAACCATACGATTATCTGAGGACAGCGCCCCGCATATGAAAAACATATTTCAACCAGGCAGGTGCGACACGAAAGTCAGAAATAGCGATATAAAAAATGCCTTACCTTTTGATCTTCTTTTGTTGGCACTTCAAAAGGTCCCAGTTACATCACAAATGGTCCTTTTGTTCGATAATGTCCTTCTTTATATCCATCATAACTCAGTTTAGCTAGCGCGCTTCAGTCAATAATCCACCCAGTTTCCCTCCATCAAAATGCATACAAAATGAATCCCAAACGTTACTAATAAACTTTCCAAACAAGTCAAACATTTATAATTAAACCCTAGGTACCCTAATATGTAAATAAACTATAAAATTTAAGACGGAGAATCGTTATTGTCTTTACCGGAGAAGAATATCAAAGAACGCGCTCTCTTCCACACGCTTGGAAACACTACAGCCAAAATGGGAGCCACCTACAAAACTACAATTTCTGGCAAATTTTTCCAAAAACCAGCCTGAAGCGCTTTCTAAAGACTGTTGACATCTAGTGGAAGCCTTAGGAACTGCAATCTGAGAGGGCTTGATAGCCATTAAAAATAGTGGTAGGCTGAATATTTTTTTTTAGGGGGGGGGGGGTGGTTTGTCCTCGGGGTTTCGCCTGACATATCAGTTCTGTTATACTCACAGACATAATTTTAACAGTTTTAGAAACTTGAGTTTTCTATCTAAATCTACCAATTATATGCATATCCTAGCTTCTGGGCCTGAGTAACAGGCAGTTTACTTTGGGCACGCTTTTCATCCGGACGTCAAAATACCCAAGAGAGGTTAAACAGCTTGGAAAATTCCAGAAAATGATGTCATGGCTTTAGAAGCTTCTCATAGTCTAATTGACATAATTTGAGTCAATTGGAGGTGTACCTGTGGATGTATTTCAAGGCCTACCTTCAAACTCAGTGTCTCTTTGCTTGACATCATGGGAAAATCTAAAGAAATCAGCCAAAACTTCAGTTTTTTTTTTTTTTTGGTAGAACTCCACAAGTCTGGTTCATCCTTGGGAGCAATTTCCAAACGCCTGAAGGTACCACGTTCATCTGTACAAACAATAGTACGCAAGTATAAACACCATGGGACCACACAGCTGTCATACCGCTCAGGAAGGAGACGCGCGTTCTGTCTCCTAGAGATGAACGTACTTTGATGCGAAAAGTGCAAATTAATCCCAGAACAACAGCAAAGGACCTTGTGAAGATGCTGGAGGAAATGGCTACGAAAGTATCTACAGTAAAACGAGTCCTATACCAACATAACCTGACAAGCCGCTCAGCAAGGAAGAAGCCACTGCTCCAAAACTGCCATTAAAAAAAGCCTGACTACGGTTTGCAACTGCACATGGGGACAAAGATTATACTTTTTGGAGAAATGTCCTCTGGTCTGATGAAACAAAAATATAACTGTTTGGCCATAATGACCATCGTTATGTTTGGAGGAAAAAGGGGGAGGCTTGCAAGCCGACGAACACCATCCCAACCGTGAAGCACGGGGGTGGCAACATGTTGTGGGGGTGCTTTGCTGCAGGAGGGGCTGGTGCACTTCACAAAATAGATGGCATCATGAGGAAGAAAATGATGTGGATATATTGAAGCAACATCTCAAGACATCAGTCAGGAAGTTAAAGCTTGGTCGCAAATGGGTCTTCCAAATGGACAATGACCCCAAGCATACTTCCAAAGTTGTGGCAAAATGGCTTAAGGACAACAAAGTCAAGGTATTGGAGTGGCCATCACAATGCCCTGACCTCAATCCTATAGAAAATTTGTGGGCAGAACTGAAAAAGCGTGTGCGAGCAAGGAGGCCTACAGACCTGACTCAGTTACACCAGCTCTGTCAGGAGGAATGGGCCAAAATTCACCCAACTTATTGTGGGAAGCTTGTGGAAGGATACTCAAAACGTTTGACCCAAGAAACAATTTAAAGGCAATGCTACAAAATTCTAATTGACTGTATGTAAACTTCTGACCCACTTGGAATGTGAAATGAATAAAAGCTGAAATAAATCATTCTCTCTTATTCTGACATTTCACATTCTTAAAATAAAGTGGTGATCCTAACTGACCTAAGACAGGGAATTTTTACTTGGATTAAATGTCAGGAATTGTGAAACTGAGTTTAAATGTATTTGGCTAAGGTGTATGTAAACATCCGACTTCAACTGTACTTGATGTAAAAGCTCTGTTTACTGTTCTGCAGCTTCTATCTGGCAGAGATTTCCATGGCTTTGGGACACCTGCATCTGAAAGGCATCATCTACAGAGACCTGAAGCCAGAGAACATCATGCTCAGCAACAACGGTCACGTCAAGCTCACAGACTTTGGCCTGTGTAAAGAATCAATCCATGACGGCACTGTTACTCACACCTTCTGTGGCACCATAGAATACATGCAAGTTATGGTCCTAATCATTAAAATAATGAAAAGTTAATGTAAGCCTCCTAGTCTGTTGTAAACGTCCCATCCCCTCAGAGCAATACTTTGCGTACTCTTTTGTTTGAGGAAATTTGTGTTTGGTTGCACATTGTATAGGCTTATCTGACTGTCCTCCGCACGCACTCCCCTCCCATCTCACTCCAGGGCCCCAGAGATCCTGATGAGGAGTGGACACAACCGGGCTGTAGACTGGTGGAGCCTGGGAGCTCTCATGTATGACATGCTGACAGGAGCAGTGAGTACAACTCTTTTTTTCAAGAGAAACATTGATTTTCTTCAAAACGTATGTACTCTGTACAAGACAACATCAACATTTAATTGGATCAATATTTTTGTTTAACCTCAGTGGGACACAATGTCAGTATTGTAGTTGGATATACCTTTTTATGTTATTCCACAGCCACCATTCACTGGGGAAAACAGGAAGAAGACCATTGACAAAATCTTAAAGTGCAAACTGAACCTGCCACCTTACCTCACACAAGAAGCTAGGGATCTTCTGAAAAAGGTAAGGGTGTTAGATGTTCAACTGCCCCAGTTCTAATAATAGTGTTTTGATGGCATTTCAGGTAGGCTCTGCCTTCTGATTGTCTAATGCTGGGCTCTCCAACCCTGTTCCTGAAGAGCTACCGTCCTGTAGTGCTGAGCGATTTGTTTGAGGTCGGTTCGATTATTCAAAAATAATCTGTTTCGATCATTTTAAAACATTAAATGTATTATAATCTTAAAACATTTCATGTATTATGTGGGTTGAATGCTTTAACACAGAATAAAACAATTAAAGTCCCATGATGGTAGTGACTGTCCATTACTGCTCATCACTTATTAACCATAATTTATTGACATTAACTTACTTTAATAAAATATTTCTGTTTTATTTGATAGCTTTATTATTTCATTCCAAGTCATCTCATCTCTATAGAACTTCTGTCTGACAAAATCACTATTTTGTAGTTCTTCAACGTAAATAAGGCAACCTTTTTATGAAGGTCTCTTTCGTAGCAGGCATAAAAGAAACGCAGACAGGACAAGTAGATGCTCAATGGATTATGGTCATTGTAGTTAATTACCACATTTTGTGCACTACACTACGTAGAATATTGGCCTGTTGGAAACTACAACTCCCTACTACATAGCACAGTTCAGGCTGGATCTGATTTATCTCAAGAGAAACTGTTTAATGTGTGCATTGAGCTCACAGAAGGGGGGGGGGGGGGGGGGGGGGAATAATGAAATGGAATTCAAATAATTGAACCTACTATAATTGATAGTTTTTGCTCCAACCCTAATCTACCACACCTGATTCTAGTAATTAGCTGGTTGATACGCTAAATCAGGTTAGTTACAACTGGGTTTGGAGTGCACCTACAGGAGGGTAGCTATCCAGGAACAGTGTTGGAGAACCCTGGTCTAATGTAACACAAGTCAGATCAAATAAAAACTGAGGAGCTGACTTGCATTACCCGTCACTCCCTCTGTTCCAGCTGCTGAAACGCAATGCCTCGTTACGGCTGGGGGCAGGCCCAGGAGACTCCTCAGAAATCCAGGTAATACAGTTTAAACAGACCTGTTGTAGGATTATTAGAACGTTGTTGAAGGTGGTAAAAAAGAGCAACCTTTGTGTTGTGGCTTTCTCTCTGGGAAAAGTAAAGTTATTCTGTCTGCTTCTCCAGAGCCACCTGTTCTTCAGGCATATTAATTGGGATGATCTTCTCGCTCGCAAAGTGGAGCCTCCATTCAAGCCTTTTCTGGTGAGCCGTCATTCCTTATTCATAGCATTTCCATTGTGAAGAGCACCTGTGCTTACCAAGTCCTCCTTGACCCACAGAGACTAGAGGTTAACCGGTTTCCTTCTTTCCTTCCGTTGCAGCAATCAGCTGATGATGTGAGCCAGTTTGACTCCAAGTTCACTAGCCAGACTCCCGTGGACAGCCCTGATGACTCCACGCTCAGCGAAAGTGCCAATCAAGTCTTCCTGGTAGGCTGCCTGCTGCTTACTCTGCACATTCCATTTGGTCTCGTGTTTGTGCGCGTGTGTTTTACTGTGTGCACGGCTGCACGTAAACGGGTAGGCAGAAGCTACACTTAGTTTTTTCTCTTTTTGAGACCAACAAAAATAGTTGGTTAATGCATTGCATCTGTTATTTATTTTTTACTGGAAACCGATTTGGTTTAATGAGTGTTTCATTGCACATCTCTCCTCTGGCCTATGTTGTTTTGGTTGTGATTGACCATGAGGACAATGGCTGTAATCTTCCCTGTGACAACCTCCCCACAGGGTTTTACGTATGTAGCCCCCTCCGTCCTCGAAAACATCAAGGAGAAATTCCCCTTTGAGCCAAAAGTCAGCTCACCAAGGTTTCTGGGAAACCCAAGAACACCAGTGAGGTAAGTGTTTTTTTTTTTCTTCTGTCTAATTTTCCTCTAGGTTTGTGTAGAAATTGAATTTTCCCATGAAGTTGTTCTGCCAACCAGGGGTTGAGTCCAGTGTGATTCTGGTACTCGGTTCTACTGGGATTTATCCTCACTGTTAAAATGTCACCTTTCTGTCTGCCCTCCCCCAGTCAGTAATATAGCGCACTATTCTAACCTTGCCCTGTATCCTCTTCTCTTGGCCCCCCAGCCCAGTGAAGTTTGCTGTGGGGGACTGCTGGCCCCGGGCCCTCACCCAGGCTGGAACCTCGTCCCTTGGGGGTTTTGGGTCTGGAGACCAGCCCATGGAGGTTGGTGTGGAGCAGAGGGCCATTTCCTCCAACGAGGTGTCTGCCCCCCTGCCTATCAGAAAGCCCTCTGGCAACACCACCACAGGCGGCCCCTTCAAGAAGCAGGCCTACCCCTACCCCATCTCCAAACGGCCCAAGCACCTCCAGATGAATCTATGACACTGCTCCATCTAGAACTTCTCTTTCCTAAATCCTCCATTCACTTATTTTTTTCTTTTAAGAGACTTATAGAAATTAAATAAATGACTGACGAACCGTCGGCACCATTCACCAGCTCCTTCAGATGCACCTTCCATCCCTGCCTCCTTCCTTTCCTTCCATCCCTGCCTCCCTCCTTTCCTTCCATCCCTGCTTGCCCCTCTCTCCCTGGTTGGGCAGCTTGGCAGCCACACAGGGCTTTCCACCCTAGCAGATATGACAAACTATAGGAGCCTCCTGTTAGGGAGAGGAGGAACTAGGGAGAGAACTCCCTCCCACCAATTAGAGCTTTAGTCAGACAGCAAGAGGTCTTGACTACTTCCTTCAGCCCTGTAGAGTATATCTGGAGGAAGAGATGAGAGCAGTGCTGCTAGATGCTGCTGTCAGATTCCGGTGTGCTCCACTGGGCTGGCTTCTCATGACACGCTGGTGCTTTGTACTTTAGGTGAGTGGGGACAGTGTTACTCCTGATGCAGCAGTGCTTTCCCTCACCAGGAGTGAGACGTTATTGATCAATGAAACTGGGTAATAGACTTTTAAAGCCTGAGGGTGGAGATGATTCCCCCTTAAATGCCTCTACTTCATTTTTAGAACTTGCTGACGAGGGGTTACAGGATCCATTGTAGCTGAATACAGTAGATGGAGTCAATCACAGTGACACAATGTACACAGAACACAATATTCACTGTAGACTTAGTTATCCTGCTATAGTGTATTACATTGTTCAATTTATATAAAATATGGAATCAACAATGCCTTTGTCTGCTTTGTCACTTGAACATCCCATCAGGATAAATCTTGTAGAATATGTCTGGGCCGTGTTCTGTATGTAGAAAACGTATTGACACTGAGTGAAACAGGAAGGTACAACCTGAACTCGTCCAATGAGAACATCAATTTCCCTGATCCCTACTTAACATAACCCTGAGCCACGTTCAGTTGCCAAACGTTTTTGTATGTTGCCGATAGAAATGGCATGAATAAAGCTGACATGATTCCTTGTTCTGCATATCACATTTATACCTGAACGTTGTGTTCTGCTGAACACGCCCCACGTGTGGTGTCATTGATGGAGGGGCAGCTAAAAACACAGAAAAACACGATGTGTACTATTTCAGCTGAATGCATCACCTCCTGCCCCACTTATCCTACAATACCAAATGCTGACACTGCTTTACCAGTCTGACTGGATCTCTAGGTAGATGGAAAACCTTTATGTATGTAGTATGTTTTTGCGTTGAATGTAAACTGACTCGATGCCTTTTCGAGTGTCACTTACTCAGATGACCCACAAGTTGTCCACGATTATGATGCATGCAGGTTTATTATAATATTATGGACCTATTTTTTTTTTGGGTGCGTCTGCCAATTTGTGATGGTCAGAGACCAACCGAGAGCTTGTCTTTTTTTATTTTTATTGAAAGAAGCAAAGCATTGAGGCCAAATTCTCATCACCACTGCCTTTTAGTGTTTAGCTAATCGCCAGGTTGCATTTTTCTAATAATGTACCTGGCTAGGTGCTTCATAGATGCCTCCCTCAGTCTTTATGCAGTCTTGGTGATATCAGTAGGGCTAGTACCTCTGATTCCATTTTAACTAGGGATTGTTAGAAATATGGTGTGACTTGAAGCTTATGTATGCATGTATGTGGTCTTTAACTGTCTTAGCCTCTGGAGAAAAGCCATTTGATCCTCCTCTTCCCCAAACAGGAACATTTGTCACATTAATAATCATCCAATCATAAGGTTCTGTCTAGATGAAGGCAGCATGCTTCCTGAGACCTTAACGTGAAGTTATTCCTTTCTGTCTGGAGATGTAACAATATTTGCTCCAGTGAGTTTAGGTACTGTAGTTTCCCCCCACCATGGAGCTATCAGATTCACATGACCAAGATAACTATCATGTTTAAGTGTGTGATTTGATAAACTTGAAAATATGCCTCATTCAATAAGCAAACAATTGTACTATTCTGTATATTTTTGAACCAGGCAGTATTATTTGGGTCGTTCTGTGGAATCTGTTAGGCTTACATTATGACTGATCGGTGTGTGTCCCTCTACAAACCTAAGTCCTGTTCAATTCAATTTAATGTGTATCCTGACAAAGGATTTCCTATTCCAAGAATGAGGTTTATTAAAATATACATTTTCACCCCCC
Source organism: Salmo salar (assembly GCF_965601325.2). NCBI lineage: Eukaryota > Metazoa > Chordata > Actinopteri > Salmoniformes > Salmonidae > Salmo > Salmo salar. Next base: position 61,878,469 of record NC_138294.1, on the reverse strand, counting down.
TGTCTGCTTGTCAGTGAAGGAATGGACAAATTGCTTTGGCTTCAGGTTCCATTGGAGAGGATGTTTGGTGTGCTTCAGAGCAACTTTCACCCCCACAGTGACCATGGCTTACCTTTTTCAATATATTTATAATCCAACTTCTGTTTTATTATTTATAAGTGCCATTATATATTTTTTTCCACTGCATCAGTCACACTATGCAAACAATGTATTTATTGTATATTCAGTTTTCAGGTCAGGCACACATGGATCTTTTGTAAATTGCTGCATTATGTTTAAAAAATGTCTTTAAGTATATGTTTTTCCAATGAATCTCTTTTGAGAAACCTCAAAACGCAGCAGTTTGTTCTTTAGTTTGGAATAAAGAATGTCTTAATATGTAAGGTGCAAAATACAATCCTATTGTACAAGGGACAAGTTTAGAAAGTAACTTTTTGATCATCTTGTACCGGCTTCTTTAATTCTGAAAACTTGATATTTAATATGATGCCTGTTGAAACAGGGGCAGTTTAGGTGTGTATGATGAAAAATAGTCACTGATGCAAAAACTAATGGGGGGTTGGGGATGTGCCTTTCTTGAAGAAATTGCATGTATTTTCAGATGTGTATGGAATGTTAAAGAGGAAGATGATTGGACCATATGTTTCTATCTCTAGTGGTATAGGGTCTTTGAATGATGAAGTGGTTTTCTGTGCTGCTCTAACCTGTTGATACTGAAATTATCTGAACGATACTGATGTGAGTGATTTCTCTCAAGTGGTTTTGGAGTTTGAGGACCTTTTTATAGTTGTGTTCAACGGAAACAAAATGAGTGAGCCTTTGGGAACATGAATATGATTGATCTACTCATTAGAAGACTGCTGCAAACAGTTTATCAGAATCAATAATTTACCCCTATATTTATTCCTAGACATTTCAGGGGGGTTGGATGTTGTGTAACATGTAAGTGGATGGATGTGAACAAAATAAAAAGCATTACCGAGTTGAAGACTGAAAGTGATTATAGTGCAACCTGCATGGATTATGCAACCCCAAAGTTACTGCTCAACTCATAACAGCAGCTGCACAGGAATTGCCAAAACGAACACTGACTTAAGGTAAGTGTGATTGTGGCCATCCAGTTGTGCTAAATATCCAGCTGTGTCTTCTGACATTTTTCTTAAGTGAAAGTTGTAATTGTCATGGGAAATCTTGAATAAATAGCCTGAAATTCTTCATTTACATTGCACTGCAGATGTCAGCTGAATCGGAAATTACCTTTACATGTCAACCATGCTACAACATGGATCTTCTGCGGTACAGATTGAAACCTGGCCCTAGGTTGCCTTGACCCAAGCCTAGTAATTGGCTGCAGTGCCTCAAAGAGCTAAGCACAGGAAACATGGTTGTTTAAGAACATCCAAACTAAAATGACTGTCACTACCTAAATAGATGTGAACTCACCCAACTGTTGAATAAATGCAACAATATCAACAATTTTACTAAATTACTGTTCATATAAGGAAATCAGTCAATTGAAATAAATAAATTAGGCCCTAATCTATGGGTTTATCATGATTGGGCAGGGGCGCAGCCATGTGTGAGCCTGGGAGGGCATAGAACCAGCCAATCAGAAAGGACTTTATTACAGACAGAAATACTCATCAGCTGTCCGAGTGGCTGGTCTCAGATGAAACCGGATGTGGAGGTCCTGGGCTGGCATGGTTACACGTGATCTGTGGTTGTGAGGCCGGTTGGATGTACTTCCAAATTCTCTAAAACGACGTTGGAGGCCGTTTATGGTAGAAATGAACACTAAATTCTCTGGCAACAGCTTTGGTGGATAATCCTGCAGTCAGCATGCCCTCAAAACTTGAGACATCTGTGGCATTGTGTTGTGTGACAAAACAGCACATTTTAGAGTGGCCTTTTATTGTCCCCAGCACAGGGAGCATCTGTGTAATGAACATTCTGTTTAATCTGCATGTTGATATGACACACCTGTCAGGTGGATGGATTATTTTGGTAAAGGAGAAATGATGTAAACAAATTTGTGCACAAAATGTGAGTGAAATAAGCTTTTTGAGTGTATGGAACGTTTCTGTGATCTTTTATTTCAGCTCATGAAACCAACACTTACCAGGTTGTGTTTATATTTTGTTCAGTATATATGCTTTCAGTTCACTTCTATGGCAGTCCTAATGGAACATTAGATAATACGGTACATATGTTTCATGTTACTGTGAATTCCTTGAGAACAGTATGTGAACAGGGACAGGCTAGATTGATGCTTTTCTGTGTGTCCCTCAGACATCTGCACACTTCATTTTAATGATGAATGGGTTGTAAATAACAAAGACAAAGTTGGTTCATAAGCTTAAACATTGTGTATTATATCATGTGTAAATGTAAACGCCCAGAGCCAATTAGAATTCTAGGCTATAATTGAAAAGAAATTGTATATATTTCATTTGTTGAATGACTTTATGCAAGAAAAGAAATAATTTCACTACATAGTTAAATATGATAATAAAATAAATGTATTCTCCCACTCTTTGGTTTTCAAAAAGTATGTAACCGTCGTCGCTTTAGAAAAATAATTTATGGATCAAACCAAATCTCAATCTCATATTTGTCATCTGGAAAACAAAACATGTTTAAAAAAAATCTGACTTCATTTGAAAAGAAAAAAATCCCCAAAATGAAGAACTTCTTAAATAGCAACCTTGGTGTTTGTTACTGTTTCTCAATGTGTTGAGTACATTTTGTTCTTTAACCACTACTAGCCTGAGTGCCTGTATCAGAGACAGAATGGCATCCCCTTTGCAGCACCCTGGATTCTTTGCAACTCAAAGAGAAAAGTGTTTGAAAGACCAGGTATCTACCAAACATAGATCAAAACATTTTAATTTGGTATGATTTAGGAGGGAGTGATATAATAAATCTGATTAAAATACTTCTATATTCTAACATATTCCTCTCATGAAGCCACCCCTATTTACAAGTAGAAGAAACCCCCAGGTATTCCCGGACTAGCCTGGTGCAAGGTCAGTTTGTGCTGTCTTGCCAACTCCTATGGTCAATGGCAAACACACATGTGGTAACAGGCTATTCCCTGACAGCTCTGTCTAATAAAGAAAGAGGCTGTCTGGTCAGTTGTTTTTAGGCTGGCTGTGAAAACATGAATATTTCCACATCATGCTAAAAAAAAATATAAATGTTTGAAAAGAAAAAGGAACTAAAAACAGCACTATAGAGGGCATGCAGAGAGATAACTACCGTCAGTCGTGTAGAAAAGTGAGTCGGAGAGGGAGTTACAGTTGCAGCAGTAACATGCCAAGGTGCTGAATGCATCCCAATCCTATTGCAAATATTATGCGCCCTTCCTGACGTTGGCCAGTAGTAGGCACAGCCCTTAATGAATGGAGGAACAGTGTGGTCATCAGCTTCACAAGCCAATGATGAGTGGAGTATTGCTGTCAATACAACTGTCATTCACGCATCGCAAACAGTGTCCAAGAGTCTCCACTTCTTTCCTCCATTGTCTCCTTCTCTCAGTAGATTTGGAGGTAAGGTGACGTGGCCCCATCCCTCCACTTGTGGACCTTGTCTGTGATGGCCGTGCGGCAGAGTGGACACATCTTCTCCCGGTTGAACCAGAGAGCAATGCACTCGTCACAAAAAATGTGCTGTTGTTGAGAGAGAATAAACAGGCATTCTTTATCCAACCATGTGCAGAATCAAAAGGAACAATGAGTATCCCCTTGTGTGGCTGGAATATTGAAATCAAACTAGTATGTGTAACTACATAGAGGAGTAAAGAAAAGTCAGTAATATGAGTGTTTGCCGTCTCATGGATGAGTGGTGTATCTCACCTGACACAGGAGGGCCCTTGGGTCTCTGTACTCTGCCTGACAGATAGGACAGATGGCCCCAGCCTCACTGCACTGGCTCCTGGTGGCTGCTGCCCCCGTGTGCTGAGGAGGAGGAACAACGCATATTTACAACCCACAAAGTCATCCAAACTCCTTACAAGTGTAGCTATTACTCACATGATCTACACATGAGCAAGACTGTTCAAGACAGTAGTCACTTGTCAGTCAGCCCACATACCACCACTAAGGAAACAGTTAACATGTTGATGTATTTAAAGTACTGTACCTCGCCACTGAGAAATATCCTCACAGTTTTCTGGAAAGACCCCCACTGTCCATACAATCCTAAAAGCTACATTTAAAAAGTAAGCGTTTAGTAAATTTAAAACAAAGGTGAAAAAAATACAAGGTAGCCGTTTTCAGAATTTCCACTACTAAGTAGCCACTTCAAAGCATACATCTTTGATAAATGCAGTGTGATGCAGTAATAAGGTCAGTCACCTTGAGTATGAAGTAGACCAAAGCCAGCAGAACTCCCAGGGTGAGGCCAGTATTTCCATCCACTTCCTGGTAGGTGACCAGGTAGCGGAACCATAGGGGGGTGGGAGCCACAGCCTGGTACACCTGGCCCACCTCTTCAGTCAGCATGTACCACCGTCCCTGGGGACAGACAGAAAGGCATAGATGAATGCTTTCTCTCCATACCTTTTGGGCCCCCAAAATGCTGGTAGAACCTACAGTTAATTCGGAAAGTATTCAGACCCCTTGACTTTTTCCGCATTTTGCTATGTTAAAGCTTTATTCTAAAAATTGATGAATTCCTTTCCCCCTTATCTATCTACACACAATACCCCATAATGACAAAGCAAAAACTTTTTTTGAAATTCTAGTAAAAAACGGAAATATCACATTTACATAAGTATTCGGACTCTTTACATCATTGAAGCACCTTTGGCAGCGATTACAGCCTCGAGTCTTCTTGGGTATGATGCTACAAGCTTAGCACACCTGTATTTTGGGAGTTTCTCCCATTCTTCTCTGCAGATCCTCTCAAGCTCTGTCAGGTTGAATGGGAGTGTCGCTGCACAGCTATTTTCAGGTCTCTCCAGAGATGTTCAATCAGGTTCAAGTCCGGGCTATGACTGGGCCACTCAAGGACATTCAGAGACTTGTCCCGAAGCCACTCCTGCGTTGTCTTGGATGTGTGCTTAGGGTTGTTGTCCTGTTGGAAGGTGAAACTTCACCCCAGTCGGAGGTCTGGAGCACTCTGGAGCAGGTGTTCATCAAGGATCTCTCTGTACTTTGCTCCATTCATCGTCTCCCAGTCTCTGCCGCTGAAAAACATCCCTACAGTATGATGCTTCCACCACCATGCTTCACCGTAGGGATGGTGCCAGGTTTCTTCCAGACGTGACACTTGACATTCAGGCCAAAGAGTTCAATCTTGCCTTCATCAGACCAGAGAATCTTGTTTCTCATGGTCTGAGAGTCCTTTAGGTGCCTTTTGGCAAAATCCATGTGGGCCATCATGCCTTTTACTGAGAAGTGGCTTCAGTCCGGCCACTCTACCATAAAGGCCTGATTGGTGGAGTGCTGCAAAGATGGTTGTTCTTCTGGAAGGTTCCCCCATCTCCACAGAGGAACTCTGGTCACTCTGACAGAGCTCCATCGGGTTCTTGGTCACCTCCCTGACCAAGGCCCTTCTCCCCTGATTGCTCAGTTTGGTCAGACGGCCAGCTCTAGGAAGAGTCTTGGTGGTTCCAAACTTCTTCCATTTAAGAATGATGGAGGGCACTGTGTTCTTGGGGACCTTCAATGCTGCAGACTTTTTTTGGTACCCTTCCCCAGATCTGTAACTTGACACAATCCTGTCTCAGAGCTCTACGGATAATTCCTTCAACCTCATGGCTTGGTTTTTGCACTGATCAATGGAACAGGATGCACCTGAGTTCAATTTCGAGCCTCATATTTAAGGGTCTGAATATTTACGTAAATAAGGTATTCCAGAAAAAAACTGTTTTTGCTTTGTCATTATGGGGTATTGTGTGTAGATTGATGAGGGAAATGTTTCATTTATTCCATTTTAGAATTAGGCTGTAACGTAACAAAATTTGGAAAACGGGAAGGGGTCTGAATACTTTCCGAAGTGCTGCAATTTCTATTTCAGTTCTTCATAGTGGAGACTAGAGCCATCTGTCACCTGTATATGACAAGAGACAATGAGCATAGCCTACTTGTAGTCACACAACTGGAGAGAGCATCCTTCCATCTGTGACAGAAAAATTAACAGTTGTATAGTGGATCAATAAAGCTGTATTGTATTTCTTCGTTACCTGGGCTCTGTAGGTCACCAGGTTAGAGGGCAGCAGTAGGATAAGGCACTTAAACCCCATGATGAGGAACTTGAGTGTGAAGTTGGTGACGCCCACCACCCATAGGACCTCCCAGAAACCTAGGGGCTCAACAGCTGGGTTTAGGAAGATGAGGCTGAGGACGAGGGAAAGATGTGGATTACATATTATGCTCCTGATGATTTTAATGTTGGTTTCTTTTGTGTATTATGTCATTATGTCAACCGCAAATGTCCACATTGTGTATCCAATAAGGTTTTCCTATTCTATTGTATTCAGTTTTCTGCTCTGGGCCCGGTTTCCCAAAAGCATCTTAAGGCTAAGTTCATCGTTAGAACTTCAGTAGCAGCATTGTTAAATCTCTGAGCTGTTTCCCAAAAGAATTGTTAAAGTTGCACTTGAAAAATCTTGTTATAGAACAGCTGTGCTTCGTTAGATTAGTTTTTTCCTTACCACGTCACTTTATACACAGAAGACCTCCACTAAACATAGAATCAATATGTTTATCTGTCTCTCTGTGACCACCGATAACTTCACAACAAAGTTGACTACAAATACAAAGTTGCCAATATCGAAGGATAAAAAGATGCTTCAAATGAAAACAGATGATTGAATTAAAAGATGAATAGCTTACGGTATATGCTACAGGCCTATATAATTTAAAATGTTGAGTTCTATTTAGCTAATTGGAGGCTAATGTTACATTTTTGCCTCATTTCATGATGTGTAACAACATGTGCGCATTGTGGCGGCAAATCTTGATTTAGTGCATTATTGTAGTGCATTAGAATAAGCCGCCTCAATATTGGCAGTCAAAGGTGATAATATCTTTCTAGGAGCTGATCCGTCATCAGTATTGTGGAAAAATTTGAACGTTAAGGTAAGATTTGAATGGAGAAAGCTGATCCAAGTGCAGCGCTGCCTTTCCTTCGGTCCTATCAGTATCGACACAGGCCTCAACGACGCATTTAGCGAACGTTCTCGGGAATCACATGTTGCATCTTCGGCCTTTGTAGGAAAGATGCATCACTTAAAAACACTTGTAAAAATATTTCATTGTTATCGGGAAGTTGGGCCCAGGTCTGCTCTGGTAAGTGCAGTAAGGGGAAACCGAAGTGTCTTACCAATAGTAAAGTGTCTCAGTGAGAAAAGTGTAGTAAAGCAGGAGTGTGGAGGACGCCAGGAAGAGGAGCAGCCATACGCACTCTATCTTTGACCGACGATCCTGAGGAGATACATGAAGGATCATATTCAGAGGTTTGAATAGTGTTTAAACACTGAAGTAGAAATGAATGAAGAAATAGTGTTACTGTTAGTGACTTACCAGAAGAAAGACTTGGGTTTGAATGTTCTTATTCACATAAAGAAAAGTTGTAAATAAGCCAACTCCAACAGCTAGACCTGCAACAATGTCATGAATGATATTTCTTTCAAACTAACTTGAGATAAATAAAAAGTTGTTCCTGACTGTATAGCTATGTTATTGTTACCCGACACTTACCTAGGGCATGTTGGATGACCAGTTTAGCACAAAGGATGATTATGAAAGGAAGACTCTTCTGAACCCAGCGGAAGAGGTAGCGCAGCTCCAAGAATGAGGTGCTGGGCTCCCCTGACTCCAGATCAGCATCAGCCGGGTCCGCCTCACTGGGCTCACTGTGGGAGTGCTGGTGTCCCCCACCATGTGAATGAGAGTGGCTGTGGGAACTGGTTCTGGAACTGACTCTGGACCTACGGGATGACGCCCCTCCTCTACATGACTCCCAGGGCCCGCTGGAGAGGATAGGTACCCGGACCTCTCCACTAGTCTCCGGGACAACAGAGCCCCCAGTAGCCCCTGCTGGTGTCCTGGTCAGTAGCGTCAGAGACAAACCATGTCCTGCCTGATGGGCACCCAGCTCACTGGAGTTAGGCTGCATCACAGTTGGGGATTCCCTCGATTTCAACGTTCTTTTGGAATCACTCCTTCAACAAATACATCGTTAAGAGGTTAAGGAGGAAAGATGAGATGCCGTGTGGTTATAAATGTGCAGATGTCAGCTAACAATATAGCAAACTTTTTCAAGCGAAGTTCGCTAGCTAGGCCTAGCTACAGTAACTTACAGGTTGTTGACAGCATAAACAAATATTGTGATGCAGCCTAGTAATGTTACTTTGGCTGGCTAAATGACAGTCAGATTCAGGACGTTGTTTTCATCAATATATATATATCAATACACACTTTTGTATTTGGTCTCTCTAGCAACTGTTTTCTCTTTTATTTACATTTAGGGAGTGACAGTTACCTAGCTAACGTACATTAGTAGCTAGCAAAACAGCTAGCTAACATTAACTGTCGTTAACTGTGGCAAGCTGTCAGATCAACATTACAATTGACAGCTTTTTGACAAATATAAATGTCATTAAGAGGTTGTTGACCGTGTTGGCACTGATTACATGATTTAAAAAAAAAAGTACCCTTACTTTACCAGGTAAGTAGACTGAAAACACATATTTACAACAACGACCTGGGGAATAGGTTCTGCATGGGAGAGGAGGGGGGATGAATGAGCCACCTGGAACATGATAGAGATGGCAGTTAGCTAACTACTGTACTGTTAGATTTCGGGTGAGAGATCTTTGCCAAACGGCTAACGTTAGCAGCTAGCTAGGCTAACGTTGTTATAACGTTTCTTTAGCAATGCAAGCAGAAAGGCTTAAAATACCTGTCATACTGAGTCTGGAGTTTCATGACAAGCCACCGTTCTCCATCTAATAATCTGTCCAAAACCCCAAATTGAACGAAAATAAAAGAAACAATCCAAAAGAAACCTAATTCGCAAGTTAAACCATAATCCTATCGTTTGGGAGCATAGAGATAGATAGAGGACTCATCTTTATATCTGTGCCATTATTCGCTCTATGTAGCCCCGCCCACTTGACCCAGTTCCATTCTGACTCGATTGTGTTCGTGTTTCTGTTTCACAACTTCCGTCAACGCTAGCTAATAATATAAAAACGCACATCATTAACACGTCTGAACAAATAAACAAAAACAAAACATGGCTCACATTTGGGAACACACACATGGCTATTCGGAGGTCGGATGATAACCATAGCCCATCCGTCCATGATTAATTGATAAAATTGCCTGAAATTACGTATGGGGACATTTTTAATTACGTCGTGCTCTCCTTGGGAGTGGATGGTTCCACTATGAAAAATTACAAGAATACAGAGGCCTATCAGTACCTCCACAGTGGTAAGGTGGGCCGAGTTCTTCTTCACCAGGATGGGAAAAGGATTGGTATTTTTGAAGGCAGATGTTCAGGCCAGCCAATCAAGCAGCTCTTACCACACTGCTTGGGTACCTTTCCAACAACGGATCAGTAGAGACGGCTGGATGCGCGTGCATTGCTGACATTGGAAAGGCATGCAGCCTTAATTTTGTGGAAGGTAGGAAAATAAGCAGTCACTTGCATTTCTATGTCTAACATTACTTAACATAAGCGATTACAGCATACAAGCAGTTTACATGTGTTGTGGTGACAGTTTCTATAACCAATAGGCTAACGTTATGATAGAGTTCTCAGATGATATCTATGATCAATATTCACATTACTTGGTCTTGTAATTGATGTTTATTGTCATTTTTTTTCATTCCTTTTACAGATGAAAGTGCGCAATACTGCCTTATCTAGACACAGAATGATAAAATAGTCAGGCTTAACATAGCAGTTAGACCAAACGTTTTGTTGGATGAAAGTTGAATTGAGAATGTCATGATCAACAGAACTGCCTTATTAATGTGGGGAATCTGTAAGTATCCTGTCAAGTCACATGTTGGTGAAGCAATGTAAGTTTATGGAGTCCAGGTAAGTAGGGTATAACATTTATTTAAACATGTTAGCATCACATGTATTTCTTTAGTGTTATTGTTTTTCTGTGTGAATACGGTTTGTAAAATATCCTTGTGGTTGGGGGTAATGCCTAAAGTATGGTAAGTAAAAGTGGTCTCATCTCATTGGGAACAATAGCAAGGCACGTTTATGATGAAACTTGCATGTGTTTTGATTAAGTTGATCACATAGTCCTCAGTCACACAATTGTTAATAATGGGATTTTTTTCTGAATGTCTTTTTTTGTAACAAACGTTCTATCACAGGTGCAGAATGCAGTGTCCAGTGGCTAACTGGCATAGCCTGCACAGATGAGCAGCGACAATGGAATGTTGGGACTTGGAGGAACCTTGAGCCAATGAGGTTAAACAGCATTGACTTCACACACCATAAGGCCAGTGACCAATATGCAGAAAAGCATCCAGAATGTCCATCCCTGCATCCCACTACTGCATTCCACGCACAGGAGGAATTGAATAGGAGCCTGAGACACCTGAATCTGCCTATGGGGAGTCTGCTCTGTGTTAATACTGAACCAACAAATAATATCACAGCCAGTAGCACCCAGGTAAAATTGGACTGAAAGGAATATTTATTTGTGCCTGTACCATTTTAATCTATTTAAACTGATGTGTGTCTCTTCTGTTCAATGCTTTCTAACTCCATATAATAACTTAATATAGATTCTCTACTCTTTCCCAGCCACATGGAGAGCATATCAATTACAACTGCCAGAAGTGCCTGTCCTTCTACAATGAAATTGTGAAACTTGACCCAACCCAGTCAACTGTTTTGGAACAGATCCCAAAGGAGCAGAGTGCCTCACACTTGTGGCATGACTTAAGGAAGCTTCGAGGTACTGCAAGCTCAGCCACAAAGGTCCCTGTCAGGGAATCCACCAACCCTGGTAAGTTTTTCCAGGAGCATCTGTATCCCAGGTTCCACGGGAATGTAGCCACACGGTACAGGAAAGATAATGAGCTGATGGCCTCCCAGTGGCTGGAAGACTTAATACTCTGTGGACCACAGAGCCACTGTTGTCAGTGTTGAAGAGCCATGGCTATCAGAGTGCTGAAATCCAAGGAGCTGTTGGAGATCTAGTGTCCTGTCATGGGGAAGGGCTGTGATTCTTTGGATGATGTCTTCAATGGGAAAGCCAGTTTAAAGATGGGCGCCAGAGGGGATGGCTGCCATTACATTTACATTTAAGTCATTTAGCAGACGCTCTTATCCAGAGCGACTTACAAATTGGTGCATTCACCTTATGATATCCAGTGGAACAACCACTTTACAATAGTACATCTATATCTTTTTGGGGGGGGTTAGAAAGATTAGGGAGCGTTGTGAGGGAGCTTGTTCCACCATTGGGGTGCCAGAGCAGCGAACAGTTTTGACTGGGCTGAGCGGGAACTGTGCTTCCGCAGAGGTAGGGAGGCGAGCAGGGGAACTGGAACCGGTCTCACCGGACTGGGGAGACGCACTGAGGACCGAGTGCTCAAAGCAGGCACCGGCCTTACTGGGCTATTGAGGCAAACTGGAGGGAGAGTGTGGGAAGCAGGCACAGGACTTCCTGGATTCTGGAGGCGCACTGGAGGGAGAGCGCGAGGAGCAGGCACTGGACGTACTGGATTATGGAGGCGTACCGGAGAGAGAGTGCGAGAGGCAGGCACATGCTCACCACAATAAGCACGGGGAGTTGGCTCAAGGCCCACCCCTGGCCCAGCCAAACTACCCGTGTGGGGGGCTGCCTCTCGTTCTTCCCCGGTAGGCTCCGATATCTGTCAATGACTTGCCCCCAAGTCCAGTTTCTCCTCTCCATCCATTCCATGTGTGACCAGGTGTCCATCTCTGCTAGGGCACACCGCTTGATCCAGTCATGGTGGGTAGTTCTGTAACAAGGGTCGTATGAAGGGGACCAAGGCGCAGCGTGTAAAGTGCTCATATTTCTTTTAATGACGACACTTAAACAAACAAAACAAAAACGACAGCCAACAGTTCCGTCTGGTATATGAACAAAACGGAAAACAACTACCCACAAAAAACAAAGGAAAAACAGGCTGCCTAAGTATGGCTTCTAATCAGAGACAACAATAGACACCTGCCTCTGATTGGAAACCATACCCGGCCAAAACATAGAATGCCCACCCACCTATGTTTTGTTTTCTATCACACCCTGGCCTAGCTAAACAGAGAAAACACAGCTCTCTTAGGTCAGAGCGTGACAATGTGTATATGTGGATATATTTCAAGGCCTACCTTCAAACTCAATGCCTCTTTGCTTGACATCATGGGGAAATCAAAAGAAACCAGCCAAGACCTCCACAAGTTTGGTTCATCCTTGGGAGCAATTTCCAAATGCCTGAAGGTACCACGTTCATCTGTACAAACAATAGTACGCAAGTATAAACACCATGGGACCACGCAGCTGTCATATCCCGCTCAGGAAGGAGACGCGTTCTGTCTCCCAAAGATGAACGTACTTTGGTGCGAAAAGTGCAAATCAATCCCAAAACAACAGCAAAGGACCTTGTGAAGATGCTGGAGGTAACAGGTACAAAAGTGTCTATATCCACAGTAAAACGAGTCCTATATCGACATAACCTGAAAGGCCGCTCAGCAAGGAAGAAGCCTCTGCTTCAAAACCGCCACAAAAAGCCAGACAACGGTTTGCAACTGCACATAGGGACAAAGATTGTACTTTTTGGAGAAATGTCCTCTGGTCTGATGAAACAAAAATAGAACTGTTTGGCCATAATGACCATTGTTATGTTTGGAGGAAAAAGGGGGAGGCTTGCAAGCCGAAGAACACCATCCCAACCGTGAAGTACGGGGGTGGCAGCATCATGTTGTGGGGGTGCTTTGCTGCAGGAGGGACTGGTGTACTTCACAAAATAGATGGCATCATGAGGAGGACAATTATGTGGATATATTGAAGCAACATCTCAAGACATCAGTCAGGAAGTTAAAGCTTGGTTGCAAATGGGTCTTCCAAATGGACAATGACCCCAAGCATACTTCCAAAGTTGTGGCAAAATGGCTTAAGGACAACAAAGGCAAGGTATTGGAGTGGCCATCACAAAGCCCTGACCTCAAACCTATAGAAAATTTGTGGGCAGAACTGAAAAAGTGTGTGCGAGCAAGGAGGCCTACAAACCTGACTCAGTTACACCAGCTCTGTCAGGAGCTATGGGCCAAAATTCACCCAACTTATTGTGGGAAGCTTGTGGAAGGGTACCTGAAACATTTGACCCAAGTTAAACAATTTAAAGGCAATGCTACCAAATACTAATTGCGTGTATGTAAACTTCTGACCCACTGGGAATGTGATGAAAGAAATAAAAGCTGAAATAAATCATTCTCTCTACTATTATTCTGACATTTCACATTCTTTCAATAAAGTGGTGATCCTAACTGACCTAAATCAGGGAATTTTTACTAGGATTAAATTTCAGGAATTGTGAAAAACTGAGTTTAAATGTATTTGGCAAAGGTGTATGTAAACTTCCGACTTCAACTGTAAGTAAACAACAGCTGGTGCACAATATCTAAGGAAGTCTCGGTTTTGCTCGCCTGAGGTAGAGTATCGCATGATAAGCTGTAGACCACACTATTTACCTAGAGTTTTTTCATCTGTATTTTTCGTAGCTGTCTACATACCACCACAGACCGATGCTGGCACTAAAACCGCACTCAATGAGGTGTATACCGCCATAAGTAAACAGGAAAACACTCATCCAGAGGCGGTGCTCCTAGTGGCTGGGGACTTTAACGCAGGGAAACTTAAATCAGTTTTACCTCATTTATAATCAGCATGTTAAATTCTAGACCATCTTTTCTCCACGCACGGAGCTCTCCCTTGCCCTCCATTTGGCAAATCTGACCATAATTCTATCCTCCTGATTCCTGCTAACAAGCTAAAATGAAAGCAGGACGCACCAGTGACTCGGGTCTATAAAAAAAGTGGTCAGATGAAGCAGATGCTAAACTACAGGACTGTTTTCCTAGCACAGACTGGATATGTTCCGGGATTCTTCCGATGGCATTGAGGAGTAAACCACATCAGTCATTGGCTTTATCAATAAGTGCATCGAGGACGTCGTCCCCACAATGACTGTACGTACATACCCCAACCAGAAGCCATGGATTACAGGCAACATTCGCACTGAGCTAAATGCTAGAGCTGCTACTTTCAAGGGGCGGGACTCTAACCCGGAAGCTTATAAGAAGTCCCGCTTTGCCCTCCGATGAACCATCAAACAGGCAAAGCGTCAATACAGGACTACAATCGAATCGTACTACACCGGCTCCGACGCTCGTTGGATGTGGCAGGGCTTACAAACTATTCCACACTACAAAGGGAAGCACAGCCGAGAGCTGCTCAGTGACACAAGCCTACCAAACGAGCTAAATAACTTCTATGCTCGCTTCAAGGCAAGTAACACTGAAACATGCATGAGAGCATCAGCTGTTCCAGACGACTGTGTCGTCACGCTCTCCGCAGCAGATGTGAGTAAGACCTTTAAACAGGTCAACATTCACTATGTCGGTAGGGCCAGACGGATTATCAGGACGTGTACTCCGAGCATGTGCTGACCAACTAGCAAGTGCCTTCACTGACATTTTCAACCTCTCCCTGACTGAGTCTGTAATACCAACATGTTTCAAGCAGACCACCATAGTCCCTGACCCCAAGAACACTAAGGTAACCTGCCTAAATTACTACCGACCCATAGCACTCACGTCTGTAGCCATGAAATGCTTTGAAACGCTGGTCATGGCTCACATCAACACCATTATCCCAGAAACCCTAGACCCACTACAATTTGCATACCGCCCCAACAGATCCACTGATGATGCAACCTCTATTGCACTCCACACTGTCCTTTCCCACCTGGACAAAAGGAACATCTATGTGAGAATGCTGTTCATTGACTACAGCACAGGGTTCAACACCATAGTGCCCTCAAAGCTCAGGACCCTGGGACTAAACACCTCCCTCTGCAACTGGATCCTGGACTTCTTGACGGGCTGCCCCAGGTGGTAAGGGTAGGTAACAATACATCCGCCACGCTGATCCTCAACACGGGGGCCCTTCAGGGGTGCGTGCTCAATCCCCTCCTGTACTCCCTGTTCACTCATGACTGCACGGACAGGCACGACTCCAAAACCATCATTCAATTTGACGATGACACAACAGTGGTAGGCCTGATCACCGACAACAATGAGACAGCCTATAGGGAGGAGGACAGAGACCTGGCCATGTGGTGCCAGGATAACAACCTCTCCCTCAACGTGAGCAAGATAAAGGAGATGATTGTGGACTACAGGAAAGGAGGACCGAGCACGCCCCCATTCTCATCGACAGGGCTTTAGTGGAGCAGGTTGAGAGCTTCAAGTTCCTTGTTGTCCACATCACCAACAAACTATCATGGGTCAAACACACCAAGACAGTCGTGAAGAGGGCACGACAAGGCCTATTCCCCCTCAGGAGACTGGAAAGATTTGGCATGGGTCCTCAGATCCTCAAAAGGTTCTACAGCTGCACCATCGAGAGCATCCAGACTGGTTGCATCACTGCCTGTTATGGCAACTGCTCGGCCTCCGACCGCAAGGCACTTACAGCCCAGTACATCACTGGGACCAAGCTCCATGCCATCTAGGACCTCTATACCAGACGGTGTCAGAGAAAGTTCCTAAAAATGTTAAAAGACTCTAGCCACCCTAGTCATAGACTGTTCTCTCTGCTTCCGCACTGCAAACGGTACCGGAGCGCTAAGTCTAGGCTCAAAAGGCTTCTTAACAGCTTCTACCCTCCAAGCCATAAGACTCCTGGACAACTAATCAAATGGCTACCCAGACAATTTGCATTGTCGTCGTCGTCGTCCCCCCTTTTACGCTGCTACTACTCTCTGTTTATTATCTATGCATTGTCACTTTAACTCTACCTACCTGTACATATTACATCAATTACCTCGACTAACCTGTACCCCCTGTATATAGCCTCGCTACAGTTATTTTACTTCTGCTCTTTAATTACTTGTTATTTGAATTTGTAATTTTTAACTTATTTTTAATTTAATCTGCAATGCAGTTTTAAGAAAATTAAGTGTTAAGGGCTTGTAAGTACGCATTTCACTGTAAGGTCTACACCTGTTGTATTCGGCGCATGTGACAAATACAGTTTGATTTGGTAATGCCTGGAGTGGAATGAGTGGAACGGTATCAACCATGTGTTTGATACCATTCCATTCGCTCTGTTCCAGCCATTATTATGAGGCGTCCTCCCTTCAGCAGCCTCCACTGGTTGAAATCAGTTTGATCTGTGGGTATATGATGGTCGTATGGTTGATTTCTCCCTAACCATTAAAATTGAGCCTTGAATCTCATAGGGATCTCACCATCTGTCACCAATGGTCATCTAACTAGCCATGTTAGCCAGCAGGGTTGCATCAGTTTTCATTGGACTAGACTAGAGCTTGCTAGGTTGGCTAGCTAGGTAGCTAACACTGCCTAGCTAGCTAACGCTAGTGTCACTAGCTAATGACGATACGCCATAGTCGCTGGTCTGCAAAATCATGCAAATGGTACTGAACTCATGACAAAATCATGTTTTGACATTGTAGTGTCTTGCTGTTTTTTTTCTTTTTTTTTTTTTCTTAGTGACGTTGCGAATATCATCTTTTGCCATTTTGTATCTAATCCGGTTTCGGCATGAGAAATGACTTAAGTCCCAAATTCCCTCAAGATATTTTAGGAATTTGCACACTCACAGATGCAGAACCTCAGAATTAAAAGAACCGGTCACCGATTAGGAGACACTCCCTATTTATTATCGCTCCAATCTGGTACTTTTATGTTACCTTTTTCAAAAGCTTTAAAACTGGCAGCAATAATGTTTTTAAAGTAGTCTGACCTACAGAATAAACCATCAAACCACTTCAACTACAGTAACATTCTCAGTAACAGATTTCTGTCCTTCTTGATATGACTGTGATATGTTGTTATTTATCTACCTTAGTTGAATGCACTGTCAGAGCGTTTGCTGAATGACAAAGATGTTAATGTAAAAACAAACACTTGCAACGTGTGCTGGGTATTATTTGAATGAGCTCTGTCCCCCAAACAAGTACAAATTTGGTCAGTGCAGACCAGATCCAAATCTGAACGAGTCATAGATGGCTAGGTTTCAAAGTTTGAACATCACATTACAGTAGGGCAGTTTAGTACAGTGCAGTACGGTACATGACAGTAGTGTACAGTAGGGCAGCAGGTAGCCTAGCGGTTAGAGCATTGGGCTAGTAACCGAAAAGGTCGCTGGTTCGAATAGCTGAGCCGACAAGGTGTAAAATCTGTCAATTTGCCCTTGAACAAGTCACTTAACCCTCATTTGATCCAGGGGAGCCTTAACTACTATGGCTGACCCCTTTTTTTTCTACTTCAGTAGAGTGCAGTTTAGTTCAGTAGAATAGAGTACATTAGAGTAAAATAGGGTACACTGTACTTTACTGTGCTCTACTGTATTGTACTGTACTATACTCTACTTTTCTTTTCTGTACTCAAGTAAAATTTTGCGGGCCCTTCCCAACCATGCAGAGAGAAAAAAAGAGAAATAATCGAAAAAATAATAACAAGGAATAAATATACAGTGAGTAACTTGGCTATGTACATGGGGTACCAGTATCGAGTCTGTGAAGGGGTACCAAGTAATTGAGGTAGATGCATGTACAGTGTATTCGGAAAGTATTCAGACCCGTTTTTCCACTTTATAGCTTTATTCTAAAATGTATTAAATAAAAACATTTCTTCATCAATCTACACGCAATACCCCATAATGACAAAGCGAAAATAGGTTTTCAGAAATGCTTGCTAATTTATTAAAAATAAAAACAGAAATACCTTAGGTTTTCAGAGACTTTTTTGTGAGACTCGAAATTGAGCTCTGGTGCATCCTGTTTCCATTGATCATCTTTGAGATGTTTCTACAACTTGATTGGAGTCCACCTGTGGTAAATTACATTTATTGGACATGATTTGGAAAGGCACACACCTGTCTATATAAGGTCCCACAGTTGACCGTGCATGTCAGAGCAAAAACCAAGCCATCAAGTCGAAAGAATTGTCCGTAGAGCTCCGAAACAGGAAGCCACTCCTCAGTAAAAGGCACATGACAGCAAAAGACACCAAAAGGACTCTCAGACCATGAGAAACAAGATTCTCTGGTCTGATAAACCAAGATGACTTCTTTGGTCTGAATGCCAAGCTTAACGTCTGGAGGAAGCCTGGCACCATCCCTATGAGGAAGCATGGTGGTGGCAGCATCATGCTGGTGGGATGTTTTTCAGCAGCAGTCACTGGGAGACTAGTCAGGATCGAGACAAAGATGAACGGAGCAAAGTACAGAAATCCTTGATGAAAACCTGCTCCAGAGCGCTCAGGACCTCAGACTGGGGTGAAGGTTCACCTTTCAATAGGACAACAACCCTAAGCACACAGCCAAGACAACGCAGGAATGGCTTCGGGACAAGTCTCTGAATGTCCTTGATTGGCCCAGCCAGAGCCTGGACTTGAACCCAATCGAACATCTCTGGAGAAACCTGAAAATAGCTGTGCAGCGACACTCCCCATCCAACCTGACAGAGCTTGAGAGGATCTGCAGAGAAGAATGGGAGAAAATCCCAAATACAGGTGTGCCAAGCTTGTAGCATCATACCCAAGAAGATGCGAGGCTGTAATCGCTGCCAAAGGGGCTTCAACAATGTACTGAGTAAAGAGTCTGAATACTTACAGTACCAGTCAAAAGTTTGGACACACCTACTCATTCAAGGGTTTTTCTTTATTTTTACTATTTTCCACAGTGTAGAATAATAGTGAAGACATCAAAACTATGAAATAACACACATGAAATCATTTAGTAGCCAAACAACTGTTAAACAAATCATTATATATTCTTCAAAGTAGCCACCCTTTGCCTTGATGACAGCTTTGCACACTCTTGGCATTCTAATTCCATATGTGTTATTTCATATTTTTGATGTCTTCCCTATTATTCTACAATGTAAAAATAAAGAAAAACCCTGGAATGAGTAGGTGTGTCCAAACTTTTGACTGGTACTGTATGTAAAGATATTTATTTTTAATACATTTGCAAAAATATCTAAAAACCTGTTTTTGCTTTGTCATTATGAGGTGTTGTGTGTAGATTTAGGGGAAAAAATGATTTAATATATTTTAGAGTAAGGCTGTAACGTAATAAAAATTGGAAAAGTCAAGGGGTCTGAATACTTTCCGAATACACTGTAAAATAGGTAGATATCAAGTGACTAGGCAACAGGATAGATAATAAACAGTAACAGCAGCATATACAGTTGAAGTCTGAAGTTTAGCAGTGGCTTCTTCCTTGCTCAGCGGCCTTTCAGGTTATGTCGATATTGGACTCGTTTTACTGTGGATATAGATACTTTTGTACCCGTTTCCTCCAGCATCTTCACAAGGTCCTTTGCTGTTGTTCTGGGATTGATTTGCACTTTTCACACCAAAGTACGTTTATCTCTAGGAGACAGAACGCGTCTCCTTCCTGAGCAGTATGTCGGCTGCGTGGTCCCATGGTGTTTATACTTGCGTTCTATTGTTTGATGAACGTGGTACCTTCAGGCGTTTGGAAATTGCTCCCAAGGATGAACCAGACTTGTGGAGGTCTACATTTTATTTTCTGAGGTCTTGGCTGATTTCTTTTGATTTTCCCATGATGTCAAGCAAAGAGGCACTGCGTTTGAAGGTAGGCCTTGAAATACATCCACAGGTACACCTCCGATTGACTCAAATGATGTCAATTAGCCTATCAGAAGCTTCTAAAGCCATGACATAATTTTCTGGAATTTTCCAAGCTGTTTAAATGCACAGTCAACTTAGTGCATGTAAACTTCTGACCCACTGGAATTGTGATACAGTGAATTATAAGTGAAATATTCTGTCTGTAAACAATTGTTTGAAAAATGACTTGTGTCATGCACAAAGTAGATGTCCTAACCAACTTGCCAAAACTATATTTTGTTAACAAGAAATTTGTAGAGTGGTTGAAAAATTTGTTTTAATGACTCCAACCTAAGTGTATGTAAACTTCCGACTTCAACTGTATGTTGAGTCAAAGGAGCTAGTGCAATCTGGTCAATGCAGATATTCCAGACAGGTATTGGTTAACTATTTAGTAGTCTTATGGCTTGGGTGTAGAAGCTGTTCAGGGTCCTGTTGGTTCCAGACTCGGTGCATCGGTACCACTTGCCGTGCGGTTGCAGAAAGAACAGTCTATGACTTGGGTGGTTGGAATCTTTGACAATTTTTAGGGTCTTCCTCTGACACGCCTGATAGAGAGGTCCTGGATGTCAGGGTATAATGGTGATATAATGGGCCGTACGCACTACCATCAGTAGCTCCTTTTGGTCGAATGCCAAGCACTTGCCAAGCCGTGATGGAGCCAGTCAAGATGCTGTCAATGGTGAAGCTGAATACATTTTTGAGGATCTGAGGGCCCATGCCAAATATTTTTCAGCGTCCTGAGGGGGAAAAGGTGTGGACCATAATAATTCCATAGTGATGTGGACACCGAGGAACTTGAAGCTCTCGATCCACTCCAATACAGCCCCGTTGATGTGGATGGGGGCGTGCCGGGCCCTCCATTTCCTGTAGTCCATAATCATCTCCTTTGTCTTGCTGACGTTGAGGGAGAGGTTGTTGTCCTGGTACCACACTGCCAGGTAACTGACCTCCCTTTAGGCTGTCTCATCGTTGTCTGTGATCAGGCCAACCACCTTTGTTTCGTCAGCAAACTTAATGATGGTGTGGAGTGCAAATAAGAATGCGTCATCTCTGGATCTGTTAGGGCTCTATGCGAATTGGAGTAGGTTGGGGATGATGGTGTTGATGTGAGCCATGATCAGCCTTTTAAAGCATTTCATGGCTACAGATGTGAGTGCTACGGGGCGATAGACATTTAGACAGGCTACTTTGGCGTTTTTGGGCACAGGAACTACGGTGGTCTGCTTGAAATTTGTAATTACTACTGACTGGGTCAGGGAGAGGTTGAAAATGCCAGTGAAGACGCCAGCTGGTCAGCGCATGCTCTGAGTATGCGTCCTGGTCATCCATCTGGCCCGCGGCCTTGTGAATGTTAACCTGTTTAAAGGTCATACTCACGTCGGCTACAGAGAGCGAGATCACACAGCCGTCCGGAACAGCTGGTGCTCACATGCATGGTTTAGTGTTGCTTGCCTCGAAGTGAGCATAGAAGGGGGGATATGTAGTTGCACAACTGAATGCATTCAGGAATTTAGCTTGTTTGGTAGGCTTGCGTCACTGAGCAGCTTGCGGCTGGGTTTCCCTTTGTAATCCATGATAGTTTGTAAACCCTACCACATCCGTCGGATCAGAGCCGGTGTAGTAGGATTCGATCTTAGTCGTGTATTGACATTTTGACTGTTTGATGGCTCGTCGGAGGTCGTAGCGAGATTTCTTATAAGCGTCTGGATTAGTGTCCCGCTCCTTGAATGCGGCAGCTCTAGCCTTTATCTTAGTGCGGATGTTGCCTGTAATCTATGGTTTCTGGTTGTGATATGTACATACGGTCACTGTTGGGATGACGTTGTCGATACACTTATTTATGAAGCCGGTGACTGATGTGGTAAACTCCTCAATGCTATCAGATGAATCCCGGAACATATTTTGGTCTGTGCTAGCGAAACAGTCCTGTAACTTACCATCCGCTTAATCGGACCACTTCCCTATTGAGCGCATCCTTGGTACTTCCTGTTCGAGGTTTTGCTTGTCAGCAGGAATCCAGAGGAGAGAGTTATGGTCAGATTTGTAGTACTGGAGTGGAGTGCGAGGGAGAGCTTTGTATGTGTTTCTGTGTGTGGAGTAAAGGAGATCTAGAGTTTTTTTGCCTCTAGTTGCTGGTAAAAATGAGGTAAAACAGATTTCAGTTTCCCTGCTTTAAAATCACCAGCCACTAGGAGCCTTTTCTTGTTTGCTTATGGCCCGATACAGCTCGTTGAGTGTGGTCTTAGTGCCAGCATTGGTTTGTGTTGGTAAATAGACAGCTATGAAAAACATAGATGGAAACTCTCTTGGTAAATAGTATGGTCTGCAGTTTATCATGTGGTAGTCTAACTCAGGGGAGCAAAACTTTAAGACTTCCTTAAATTACAGATCGCACACCAGCTGTTGGCTGAATGTTATTTGGGTGGTGGACTATTCTTGATACAAACGTGAAAATGTTGAAAAACCCAGCAGCGTTGCTGTTCTTGACACAAACTGGTGTGCCTGGCACCTGCTACCACACCCAGTTCAAAGGCACTTAATATTTTGTCTTGCCCATTCACCCTTTGAATGGCACACATATACCATTTTTTATTTAACCTTTTTTAACTAGGCAAGTCAGTTAAGAACAAATTCTTATTTACAATGATGGCCTACCCCGGCCAAACCCGGATGACGCTGGGCCAATTGTGTGCCGCCTTATGAAACTCCCAATCACGGCCAGATGTGAGCCTGGATTCGAACCAGGGACTGTAGTGACGCCTCTTGCACATGGATGCAGTGCCTTAGACCACCTGGGAGCCCAAAATCCATGTCTCAATTGTCTCAAGGCTTAAAAATATATTTTTTAACTTGTCTCCTCCCATTCATCTACACTGATTGAATTGGATTTAACAAGTGACATCAATAAGGGAACATAACTTTTATCTGGATTCACCTGGTCAGTCTATGTCAAGGAAAGAGCAGGTATTCTTAATGATTTGTATATTCAGTGTACAGTCGTGGCCAAAAGTTTTGAGAATGACACAAATATACATTTTCACAAAGTCTGCTGCCTCAGTTTGTATGATGTCAATTTGCATATACTCCAGAATGTTATGAAGAGTGATCAGATGAATTGCAATTAATTGCAAAGTCCCTCTTTGCCATGCAAATTAACTGAATCCCCCCCCCAAAAAATTCCACTGCATTTCAGCCCTGCCACAAAAGGACCAGCTGACATCATGTCAGTGATTCTCTCGTTAACACGGGTGTGAGTGTTGACGAGGACAAGGCTGGAGATCACTGTCATGCTGATTGAGTTCGAATAACTGACTGGAAGCTTCAAAAGGAGGGTGGTGCTTGGAATCATTGTTCTTCCTTTGTCAACCATGGTTACCTGCAAGGAAACACGTGCTGTCATCATTGCTTTGCACAAAAAGGGCTTCACAGGCAAGGATATTGCTGCCAGTAAGATTGCACCTAAATCAACCATTTATCGGATCATCAAGAACTTCAAGGAGAGCGGTTCAATTGTTGTGAAGAAGGCTTCAGGGCGCCCAAGAAAGTCCAGCAAGTGCCAGGGCCGTCTCCTAAAGTTGATTCAGCTGCGGGATCGGGGCACCACCAGTACAGAGCTTGCTCAGGAATGGCAGCAGGCAGGTGTGAATGCATCTGCACGCACAGTGATGCGAAGACTTTTGGAGGATGGCCTGGTGGCAAGAAGGGCAGCAAAGAAGCCACTTCTCTCCAGGAAAAGCATCAGGGACAGACTGATATTCTGCAAAAGGTACAGGGATTGGACTGCTGAGGACTGGGGTAAAGTCATTTTCTCTGATGAATCCCCTTTCCGATTGTTTGGGGCATCCGGAAAAAAGCTTGTCCGGAGAAGACAAGGTGAGCGCTACCATCAATCCTGTGTCATGCCAACAGTAAAGCATCCTGAGACCATTCATGTGTGGGGTTGCTCCTCAGCCTAAGAACACAGCCATGAATAAAGAATTGTACCAACACATTCTCCGAGAGCAACTTTTCCCAACCATCCAGGAACAGTTTGGTGACGAACAATGCCCTTTCCAGCATGATGGAGCACCTTGCCATAAGGTAAAAGTGATAACTAAGTGGCTCAGGGAACAAAACATCGATATTTTGGGTCCATGGCCAGGAAACTCCCCAGACCTTAATCCCATTGAGAACTTGTGGTCAATCCTCAAGAGGCGAGTGGACAAACAAAAACTCCACAAATTCTGACAAACTCCAAGCATTGATTATGCAAGAATGGGCTGCCATCAGTCAGAATGTGGCCCAGAAGTTAATTGACAGCATGCCAGGGTGGATTGCAGAGGTCTTGAAAAAGAAGGGTCAACACTGCAAACATTGCGTCAACTTCATGTAATTGTCAATAAAAGCCTTTGACACTTATGAAATGCTTGTAATTATACTTCAGTATTCCATAGTAACATCTGACAAAAATATCTAAAGACACTGAAGTAGCAAACTTTGTGGAAATTAATATTTGTATCATTCTCAAAACTTTTGGCCATGACTGTATATTATACATGTTCTTGTTCAGCCACAACTACGAGAAACATAGGATATTACAGTTCTTCAGGTCCCGTTGATAGGATCGTCTCGAACAGAGCTCGTCCAGTTTGTTCTCCAGTGATTGTACATTCGCCTATAGAATGGAGGGTAGAGGCAGTTTATTTACTTTTCGACCTAGTCTCGTCAGGGAGCCCGCTCCTTTGCCTCTATTGTGCCATCTCTTCCTCGAATGAGTCCCGGGGATTAGGGCCTGGTCCGGGATGAGCAGTACATCCACAGCTGCTGACTCGTTGAAGTAGAAGTCTTCATCCAAATGTAGGTTTTTGATCATTCTTCTGATGTCCAGAAGCTGTTTTCGGTCATAGGAAATGGCGGAAATATTATGTGCAGAAAATGCTGGGATCAGCGTAAAAAAACACCAAAATATTTGAATTGGTCAGGAGCATGTAAGACGGCAGCTGTATATCTCTGCAGTGCCATTTCTTTAATGTACTCTACCCTGCTTTGCTGTACTGGACTGTGGTGTCCAAACTTGTGAAAAATAGATGTCTATGATTGGTTCAGATTTGGTCTGGTCTGGACTGGACCAAATCAGAACCAATTATAGATGCCTATGTTTGGGCCAAATCAAGGTTGGTCCGGACTGGACTAAATCTGAACCAATTATAGATGTCTATGTTTGGACCAAATATAGGCCGGTCCGGACCAGACAAAATCTGAACTAAACATAGATGTCTAAAAATCAAGGCCAGTCCAGACTACACCAAAAAAAGACGTCCAAAAAGATGTCGCCGTCGGTAAATACTTACATTTTACATTTACATTACATTTAAGTCATTTAGCAGACGCTCTTATCCAGAGCGACTTACAAAATGGTGCATTCACCTTATAATATCCAGTGGAACAACCACTTTACAATAGTGCATCTAAATCTTTTAAGGGGGGGGGGGTTAGAAGGATTACTTTATCCTATCCTAGGTATTCCTTAAAGAGGTGGGGTTTCAGGTGTCTCCGGAAGGTGGTGATTGACTCCGCTGTCCTGGCGTCGTGAGGGAGCTTGTTCCACCATTGGGGTGCCAGAGCAGCGAACAGTTTTGACTGGGCTGAGCGGGAACTGTGCTTCCTCAGAGGTAGGGGGGCCAGCAGGCCAGTGGTGGATGAACGCAGTGCCCTTGTTTGGGTGTAGGGCCTGATCAGAGCCTGAAGGTATGGAGGTGCCGTTCCCTTCACAGCTCTGTAGGCAATCACCATGGTCTTGTAGCGGATGCGAGCTTCAACTGGAAGCCAGTGGAGAGAGCGGAGGAGCGGGGTGACGTGATACTTGGTGGGGAGTCTAGGCCTGTACTCATTCACTATACTATTTCCCACAAATCTAAAAGTAGGATGGAATTCTGGACTAGTAGGAGATTCCACTATATTCCTTAGGCTAACAGTCACTAGCTTAGACTATCAGATGTTTCACGGTCATGGCTGCCATCCCATTTCTGACACCAATGTAGCGAACGACAAACCTGGGTCGTGGCGTGTAAGGCAAACACCCTACAGGACCAATCATAGACGTCTATATTTGGGCCAAATCAAGGCTAGTCAGACCAAACCTGTACCAATAATTTATTGCAGGCGTTTAGCTGATATCATTCATTACAATAAGTAGCTTATGCTAGAGAAATGTGAAGTTTGAAATTAAATGTTTTAATGGGACAGTTGATGGCTACAACCATCAAACTAGTTGTAGTAGTTTAAAGGATCATGAATAAAAAAGGTATGTCATAAACGTATCGTTCTATTTATCATTATCACATCATTTCGGACAATTTATTGTGACATGGATATGGTCCATATCTCCCAGCTCTTCCAGTCTGGACGACACCAAAAAAAAGACCTAAAAGATGTCGCCTGACAGTAAATTCTTACTGGGATCATGTGGTAATTGTTCTCTGTTGATGATTGTTTAATTGGTTGGTGGTTGGCTTATCTATGGGTTTTTGTTTACTCTGTCATAAAATATTACAGTATTATTTTCTGTCCTATGATATTGAATAAAGCTGAATTGCTCTCAAATCAAATGTATTTATAAAGCACATCAGCAGATGTCACAAAGTGCTTATACAAAAACACCACAGCCTAAAACCCCAATCAGCAAGCAATGCAGATGTAGAAGCACGGTGGCTAGAAAAAACTCCCTAGAAAGACAGGAACCTAGGAAGAAACCTAGAGAGGAAGCAGGCTCTGAGGGGTGGCCAGTCTTCTGCTGGCTGTACCAGGTGGAGATTATAAGAGTACATGGCCATTAAGGCCAGATTGTTCTTCAAGATGTACAAACGTTCATAGATGACCAGCAGGGTATTTTTCTTTATTTCTTTATTTTCGAATGAGGCTGAATATTGTGCTGCTAATTAGTAGGTTGTCATG
This sequence comes from Salmo salar, assembly GCF_965601325.2. Classification (NCBI taxonomy): domain Eukaryota; kingdom Metazoa; phylum Chordata; class Actinopteri; order Salmoniformes; family Salmonidae; genus Salmo; species Salmo salar. The sequence continues at coordinate 61,851,640 of NC_138294.1, read as the reverse complement.
TCTTCCTGCATTATGAAGGACAGCTTCATTGTGTGTGATCTTTTCAAATGTACAGGTAGGAAAGAATAGAAATAAAAGACATCAAGGTCCTGTGAGACTTTAATTAAGTGTATTTACGGGAATATGGGTTGCTTTGAACGGGTATGAAAGCCATTTAGGATTTGTAATATCTGTGCAGGGTTGCAATGAATATACTTAATTGGTGATTCAATTAACATGCAAGGAACAAAGAGCATTGGGAAATGTCTCTGTATGAACAGTGTATTGTATTTTCTTGATTATGCAGTAATGTATGTTTGCTCTATGCAGTGGATCAAACCCCTTCAGTGTTTTTTTTATTTACCAGAGGAAACAAGCCCATCCCATCTGAACATGAACAGGCTGTTAGTCTTCCTCTATGGCCAGGGCCCCCGGTGCTACTCGGCCTCATGCCAGCCATCTGTTCCAGCAGGCCTTGGGCCCTGGCAGAGCTCCAGACTGGGCTGCCCTGGGCTCACCTGCAGCTAAGGCCTGTGGCAGGTGATCTCCCATTGGGTATTGGATCACCTACTGGAAGAGAGGGCAGCAGCCATATAGTGATACTCAGATTTATTTAGAGACATTCATGTCCACACAGGCTCTTCTAAATATTTAATCCACACCGAACAATGTGAGCTCATGTATAAAACCAAAATATTTAATAGTTATTATCATATCAATGTTTCATGGTCATACATATGATCTACACATTGTGGTCATAGTCATACACATTGTGGTCGTAGTCATACACATTGTGGTCGTAGTCATACACATTGTGGTCGTAGTCATGCACATTGTGGTCGTAGTCATACACATTGTGGTCGTAGTCATACACATTGTGGTCGTAGTCATACACATTGTGGTCGTAGTCATACACATTGTGGTCGTAGTCATACACATTGTGGTCGTAGTCATACACATTCTGTATAATGTATGAAACATGAAAAACAAATCAGACGTTTTCCAATCTAGTGCTAAAGCTAAAGTATACCTCTGTCCCATACAGAAGAATCTCTACAAATAGTGCATGTGAGGGATGATATACTCCTCTGTAACCCCTCTCTAACTTAATTTCTCTGAAAGGTTTTCTTTAATCTATGTCTCTGGGGTTGCCTCTATAGTGCAGCAGCGGCTAATATGAGCTGCAGTGTTTTGTGATCTGAGCAGCAGCGCTGGCTAGTTAGCTGTACCCAGTCATCATCCTGAGAGGAGGTTAATGTTGTGTGTCTATGAGCTACTTCCAGTTCCCCTGCCTCTCCACCGCCTGCCTGCTTCCTCACCGCCCTGTAATTGTGTTATTACGTCGTAGGATTGTCAGAGGACTCCTGGGCCCCAGTGAAGACGTCTGAGCACTGAGCAGCAGTGCCTATGGAGGTTAACTTGACATATAAATTGCTATCTGACTGCCAGGAAAGAGATAAATGAAGCTCGCCAGAGAACAGATGCAGAGAGCAGTGACCTGACATCGCTTTTGACAGACTCTCTGTCGATTCTTGCTATCTTCCCTGCTTGTTCTTTCTTTCTCTCTCGCTCACTCACTTTCTCTCTGTTTACTTTGTCAGTTGCTGCTCCTTGCTTTGATATCTTTACTAGTAGAGTTGCTAGAGACAGAATACCAACACGGGTCCCACTGGCTTGGTGGGCTGTGTAGGCCTACTAGTGCAGGGATTCTCACACTGTTTGGGGCCGGGGACCCCTTTTGTGATAGCAACTTCATCAGGGACCCCTTCATAATCAGAACACAACTCGAGTGAGATAAAAATATATATTTTTTGTTGTTGTAACTTTTAAAGCTAATATCCTACACATTTTTCCATGAGGCTTTGTTTTAAAACTTACATTACAGTGCTTTTTTTTTGGGGGGGGGGGGGGGGGGGATACAAGAAGATTTGAGATGAAAAATTGGTGGAGTACTGAGGATATCAATATCCCTGTGAGCATCCCTGGCCCATGTTGCCCGGGGTTTGTAGATGAATCATCTTAAATTGTATTGCATTACACCCTCTAAACTAATTTTACGGATCCCTTTGGCAAAATTTGTTTCATCTGTTGCTGTTAGTAATACTCATTAAAAAAAATGAAATGTAAAAGAATATAAAAAATGTCAAATATTTTGAGATCTAGCTGTGGACCCCTGTAGTAACTCCACTTTGAGAACACGTGTCCTAGTATGTAGTTGTACAGACAGGTTGGGGACAGGTTGGTTATACTGTACATGATGGTGGTCAATGACTCATGGCCCTAAGGTCAGAGGTCAGGTCACTAAGGCAGCATTTTCACAGGCAGCCCAATTCTGATCTTTTGACCAATTATTGGAAAAAGACCTGATCTGATTGGTCAAAAGACTTTGAAAAAGAACAGAATTGGGCTGCCTGTGTAAAAGCAGCCTAAGGTCATTGAAAGAGATGATAATATTTAGGTCAAATGCATGTTGTATTATTGCCCAGATGATTAGCACTGACCTCTCAGTTAGAAAAGGAACCATCATCTTACAGTTATGTTTCCCAAGAGGATGTTGTTCAATCGCTTTATGTTGTTAAGGAAACATCTGCCACTTTTATCTATCTTCATACAGTAATACAGCTGATCACGCTGCACATTACACTTCTAGTTATTGTGCTCAGTTTGAAGCAGCAAAACAGAGTCTGTGCCTCCATGCTCCAGCTCTTACAGTAGCCATTACAATCCAGCTTTGTTTGTTTGTGCAGCTGAGGAGACAAAAGGGTTAATGACCGATTAATATCATGTTAGGTTGTGGAGATGTTGTAATGGTGTGTGTGTGTGTGTGGGGGGGGGGGGGGGGGCTTTTTGAGGTCACCCTCTCAGCAGTCTGGAGACCCTCCAGTTGGCAGGGCAATGGGTACACGAGCAGCACATCTGTTATTTTGTAGCGTGGTGCTGGACTGGGCAAGGTAGGACAAACAGGGTGAGATACATAGGAATTTCGTTCCACACACAATGACATAAGTTATTGACTAAGTGACATCCAGGGGTGAATGGAGGACGAGGGTTGGGGGATTGGAGCCTCGCACAAGGACACCAAGATAATGAAATTATGTATTTTACTGCACACGGATACAGTCTCTGTCTCTCTCTTTCTCTCACTCTCACTGTCTGCCAACAATTTATTTTAAGGGTTCGTAATAAACTATTGATAATGCATTATACATTGTGTGTATACCATTTGTTAATCATTACTCTCATATTTATCAACCATTTACTAATCATTTAATAATCAAGTCTTTTTGTAGTCCCTAATCTAAAGTGAGTGCTATTTAATACTTAAAAATACTTTCTAAATGTTTTCAGGGATGGTGTTATTTCCCACAAAAGATGGGCATGCCATTGGTAGACATTCCTGCAGTACCTGGTAAAAGAATAAGCACACAACACAGGATATTTTAGGAAATCCAGGTTGCATTTGTATTTTTGTTCAGTATATATGTGACGTGCCAGGGAACGTTACCACCACACCACGGCTCTGCACACCACCATTGTTATGAACAGAGTGGCTGCGGATCCAACTTTTTTGGACCATTCTTCCTGACAGGTCCCAAAGCTTCTGTGCATGTGCCGTATTCTCAACTTTATGCACAGTCTCTGCTCTGCGCTACAGGTGGCTATATCAGTCCGCTAATACAGGACTAGTAAAGACCCAGTGCACTACTTTTGTGAAGATCCCCCCCCTCAGCACCCCTACTTCCCTCTGCTATGTTTAAGTGCATTTCCCATGAAACTGATTTGAGATCAATGGTTGGTATGCAGATGCTGCATGGACGTTTACCTGTAAAACATGAAGAATTATCATTCAAGATTGACAGTGAGAAACGTAAAGGGAGGGTGACCACAAAAACGTGGTTCAGATCTTCAGCTCCGGGGTAAAGAAATCCAGGGGGGCAGGAAGGGGCGGTTACCTACAGATCCGCAGCCTCGGCCTATAGCCTAAATTACAGGACATGAGAGGAGTAGAATTAGCTATGTTCTCATTACAGGACTGGTTAAAAAAAATGGCAGGCTTTTTTCTACGCCAAATCAGTCTTGTGATGTTGAATTGATTTTGGAAATACTGAATTATCACCTGGTCCTCGTGTGAATAGAAAGGGGTACACTCTGTGTGGCAGGCAAGCCCAGAAGCCATGCAGTGTTTTGGTTGTGTAATGTGCATCGTGGATCATGTGGATGGTGTGTGGAGGTATACATCCTCGAGGCGGCATGACTACCAAGGTGAACAGAACCGTTCCACAGTGACATTTGCTTGCACACCGTGTGTGTGAGCTCACCAGTCACGGTCCAGGCTCTCTTATTATCACTGTGATCGATGTGTGTGCAATGGTTATCTGGGACATTGCATCACTTGGGCTCGGTGGGTGCAGAGTCAATGGATACTACTGTAGCTTCCACTCCTCCCCATCGATCCTTACTCTTGTGATGGAATGACTGTGTTGTTGCTCTCCGCACAGGATAGAGGAGACTGGGGACAACTGTAACACAACTGACCCATGTTACATTTGGCCCTGCTCTCCACTACAAATTCTTAGCAGTATCCCCTTGAATATTCAATGTCCATTATTAATTAACCTTCATTTGCATTCTGTGTTGTTTTTCTCTCTAGTGGTGCAATGTCAATGTGTGTATTGGCACAGCCTAGTCAAGGTGCCTCCCATCCCTCTGCAGTCATTAAACCTGAAAGACACTGTAAACAACAAGGCTTTGGAAAGAGCCTTAGGATGTGTTCCAATATCCACACTAGAATGCATGCCCAGTACATTGCTTCATTGTAAGTGGTATGCTAGTATTGGAACAGAGCCTTAATGTAAGCAAATGGTTTTACTATCCAGTTTTCTGCCCACTACATTATGTAGTGGTGATGGTTTACAGTAGTATATCCCAGCAGAGGTCCTCCTAACTCCACTGCTTTTCTGTGCTCCTCTCCCAGAGGCTCCTCTCCCAGAAGCTCCTCTCTAACCGCCTGGGCCCATATTCAGACATCTTCCAAGAGTGCTGATCTAAGATCAGGTCCTCAATGTCTATATACACTGAGTGTACAAAAATATTGAGTTGCCCTCAGAACAGACTCAATTTGTCGGGGCATGTACCCTGCAAGGTGTCAAAAGCGTTCCACAGGGATGTTGGCCGATGTTGACTCCAATGCTTCCCACAGTTGTCAAGTTGGCTATTTGGATGGTGTTCCATTCTCGATACACACGGGAAAGTGTTGCGCATGAAAAACCCAGCAGCGTTGCAGTTCTTGACACACTCAAACTGATGCGCCTGGCACTTACTACCATACCCTGTTCAAAGGCACGTAAATCTTTTGTCTTGCCCATTCACCCTCTGAATGGCACATATACACAATCCGTCTTAATTGTCTTAAAAATACTTATTTAACCTGTCTCCTCCCCTTCATCTACACTGATTGAAGAGGATTTAACAAGTGACATAATTAAGGGATCATAGCTTTTACTTAGATTCACCTGGTCAGTTTATGTCATGGACAGAGCAGGTGTTCCTGATGTTTGTACACTCAGTGTAATTCTTATTCAGTATGATTTAAAAGGCCAAACTGATCCTGTATCAGCAGCTCTGGATCACCATGCCAATTCTAATAAATACTGGTCGGAGAGCAGCAGCCCCACATTCCACACCCCCACCCACACACACACACACACACACACACACACACACACACACACACACACACACACACACGCCCGCAGCCCTACATTCCAGAACAACAAGAACTTCCCTTAATCTCCCTCGGAGTCAGAGATGGAGCAACAGTTGGTGGGCGGGATGCGTGAGAGGGCTGTTGGGAGACTACCAGAGGAGAGGAGAGCTCCCCGCTGGCAGCAGTGTGATGTGTATGTAAAACGCTGGGAATGTTGAAATTGGATTGATTCTCTACTCGTAGCTCTCCAGGCAGCTCTATAATGAACCACTGACTGAGAAGCAGATTTTGGCAGTTGTGATGGTTTTTCCCAAAGATGCAGGGAAACAGATCCTATTACGTTGTTTTTCCCATAATGTCGTGTGTGTGTGTGTGTGTGTGTGTGTGTGTGTGTGTGTGTGTGTGTGTGTGTGTGTGTGTGTGTGTGTGTGTGTGTGTGTGTGTGTGTGATATTTGGTTTGTGGAAGGGCGCCTGTTGAACTTGGAAATGCTTTGCAGATGTGCAGAATGTCTATAGTTGAGCCCTGTTGCCATTTTTCTGCCAATTGACTGTTGTTGGCAGAGAGATGGACATAATTCACCTTGTAAGAGGGTTTGATGGGTTGGTTTCCCACCCTGTACAGATCTGTGTTATTTGCAGGGCAGGTTTTGTGAATGCATTGCTGTTATCATACACAGTATGCCTCTTATGTTATTGACTGATAGATTGATAGAGCCATGTTAATAGTAATGGCTCCAGTGGGGATTTGCGCTGACGTGGCCCACACACAGGTAGCAGACTGAAGTGGTCTGGACAGGAATGTTGGAAGTGGCCTATGGCCGTGCTTTTCTCTCTTGCTGCTGGTCGCTAGCCTCAATTGATTGCTTTAATTTGGCCTGTAATGTGCCATGACAATATATTGCTGACTATGTACCTGTCCAGGTTATCCACTTCTGATAGTGATGTTTTGAGCTGATAAAGCTGATAAAATGAAGTGAATTGATGTAACATTGTTGAATTTGTGACTTGAGTAGGGCATGTTTTACATGTATTTTTATACATTTATGAATCTCAACGCACCCTGAGAACACAGATGGTCTCTCCTAAGAGATTGTGGGATGTGAATATGTTTTGGCCTCTGTTATTATTAAACCCATGTACTGTATCTGTTACGGTACATTAAAATCCCCTGCTAACTATGATGTAATCACTCTGTTGGTATGGATTTACAGTACAGGGGTGCGTAGGGAGGTAGCCCTTTCCTGCAGCCAAATTACCTAGTGGCCTCATGGGTGGAATGTTATTAATACACCGAAAATCTGGTCTTTGTTTTTAAAACAGTTTTGTTATTTCAGTCTTCTGTGATGTATATAAAGTGTAATATTGGGATGCAAACTCAAAATGTAACACATTTCAACTTTATGACATGGTACAGGTGTCTTCTTTTTTTAAGCGCGTCACCATGTGTGTGAGGTGTATACTTTTGTTTCAAACTAGATTTGTTTAAGACTACCAAGAAACACTGTGTGACCCTGATTTAGCCCACTGCAGTAAAATGTTAATAATGACGCCTTCTACACCCATAGAAGACCAAAAGAGGAGACATTTCAATTTAAAAAAAATAATAAGTGACTGAAAAGAGCGTCTTGTCTGCACTCAAGCGGTCGCGCGTATCGTCATTCCGCAAACAAATAAATCATGCTTCTTGTGATTTGTAATTACCCAAAGATATGCCGCAAGAAGGAAAGGTCTTCAAAGTGTCCAGCACACCACAAACTGTGTCATGCAGTGAGTATTGAGAGGAACCAACATTTTGGACAGTGACATACACTATATGTCCAAAAGTATGTGGACACCCCTACTAATTACTGAATTCAGGTGTTTCAGCCACACCCATTGCTAACAGGTGCATAAAATCCAGCTAAGCCTTTAGTTCCAGTGACGGGTCATCTTAATGCTACAGGATACAAAGACATTTTAGACAATTGGGTGCTTCCAACTTTGTGGAAACAGTTTGGGAAAGGCACTTTCCTGTTCCAGCATGACTGTGCCCCACAGACACACTCCAAAATCTTGTGGAAAGCCTTCCCAGATGAGTGGCGGCTGTTATAGCCGCAAAGGGGGGCCAAGTCCATATGAATGCCCATGGTTTTGGCCTGTGGTTTTGGAATGGGATGTCCAACAAGCTCATATAGGTGGGATGGCCAGGTGTCCACATACGTTTGGCCATATAGTGTATTTAGAATATCATCAAATTTCATTTCAAATCTGAGGTGGACAAGTACAGATCTAAAATGTCTGTCACTGTCCATTTATCTTTGGTGTTGACTGTAATAGCATATTGAATTCACATACCTGAGTTTTATCTAATCTTCTACAACTTCCTACAGGCCTACCAGCCAAAACAACAACTGGTGGAGTAGCGCTACCTGCAGCATCCAGTAAGAATTGTGCATACCTGTTACAGCACATAGTCAACCTCCCTTAGTAGTGCCCAACAGCATCAACACATCCCTCTCTATTTTTCCCCTCAACCAAAACCATTGTGTTTTTCTGAAATGTCACAATGCACTGTTAAGAATGAATGAATTGCTTTACGCTAAACCTCCTATCCATCCTCATAGGTCTCCAACAAAAGGAATCTGCATCCACAAGTCCTGCGCAGTCTCAAGAGATAATTACAATGATGTCTGGTTAGTACTGTACATGTTCATCTGGGATTTAACAGTGCTTTGGTCAAAATAGCGACTCCCCTTTAATCCTTTCTGCTAAAACAGTTTGTCTAGGACCCAGTTATGTCTCCATTCTTATCAATGATGTTGTCTTGTTAAGCATTTCAAACAAAGGTACTGCTGAAGCTACACATTATAATTTAGAACCAGTGAGAGCAACTGAGGCTCCTTAATCCTACAAGGCCATCGACCACAGCTGAGGACCTCGACATTCTGCCATCACCGTTAGACTCTGTGGCTGACCTGAAGCTACTGTGTTAGTGGATCTCAACAGAGGAGAATTTTTGCAAACAGTTGGTATGTTCTCACTGCAAGTACTGTCAGACATATCAGTAATCAAATGGTCAATTACTCAACTAGACATCCTATCTCAGTATGTATGGGTCTAACACATTGGAGAAGACTATGAGGAGGATGATAGGGCGCATTGGGACCAACAGACTGTGGTCCCAGTTCAGTATGAAAGGGAGAAAAAAGTTGGCATTCGAAGACCTGCCTCTGTTAAGTCATGGCAAGTAGGTGCACATTCATACCAGATACCCTAGTAGAACCTTTATTATTCATAGCTCAGAAGACAACCAGCATTTATTTACCCAGAGTCTATTGGCCTCGTCCTAGATCTACAGTATAATACCCTATTGTGCTGCTTTACTACAAATTAAACTGAATTATGTGTTTCAATCTCATTCAGAAGCCTGCAGCAGATGCCACAGAGGCCAAAATAACTGAGTATGAGACCAAAATCGGTGAATGCATGAAGCATGCGCCATTTAAGAACGGGGGCAACAAATACAGATCAAAGGTAGGACAGGTGGAGTTCCACATCAGATATTTTGTGTTCATTAACAGTACGCAACAGTAGTACAAGTGTTTTATTTACTTGAAAATGTTCTTCATTGTAATTTCTCAGAAAAATTCATTTGAATGATCGACTCTGTCGTAGCTCGCTAACACAACAGCTGGATGTTTAGCCTAGTGTGGCTAAATACCGTAGTAATCCACGAAGCAAAACATTAGCGAAGTAACAGCAGTAGCTATGACTTACCACATGCAAGTTATGCCTAACTATACATTAGTAACTATACAACCTATTAAGTTGTCGACGGGCCTACTTCATGGGTACAGCCATGTTTGATTACTTCACCACTATCCCATAATGTTAGGTAACTTTCTTATTCTGTAACATTACTTGTCAAAATTTACACATCTGTCTCCAGAGAAGAAGAGAGTCACAGATAAATAGAAAGAGCTCTGTGTGCCCAAATGGTGTGAGCGAGCACGAGCTGACTGTGCCCCTCAATTAAATGTTATTAGTTCAGTGATGAGTTTTAACACTAAGTTACTTTGTTTCAGACCACAGCACCTGAAATGATGGAGAGAGACGGAAGCCCAAGAGAGAGAAGGAGCACAAGCACGGTGTCGACCCTAATGCTTTTTGACTAAAGAGGACATTTTGTATCTCCAGTGATTTTATTAAACGGGTCCAGTGGTAAAAAAAAGGGAAATACTAGGGAAATATTAATGTAATTATTTGCTAATCCAATTATAGTTCATCAATAGTTAGTAATTAACAGTTTTATATTGTATGTTGTATTTCCTTGTTGGTTAAATAATTAAAATGTTATTTATAATAGTCCCCTTTTTAGTCATGTAAATAGTTACCAATCCAAGTATAGTTAATCAAGAGTTAGTAATTAACAGTTTTATATTGTATTTCCTTGTTGGTAATTTAAAAAAAGATATATATAGTCTTTATTAGTTAAAGCCATCATCGCATATAACACCTATTACCGTTAACCAACGTTTGTTAAACATTGGCAAACGTTGATGGACGTTTCAAACCCAACCAAACCAACGTTGTAAAATACAACTATTATAAACATCTGCCAATTATTTGTTAAATGTTGGTGGATGTTCATTAACATTTAAAAGGAACTAATAGCCAACGTTGTAAATTACACTAATACCAACGTTAACCAAAACGTTGATGACACCTACGAAATATGTTTACAAAACGTAATCTGTCCCCTACACTTTAACCAAAACCTAACATTTATCTGAATGCATTCAGAATGTTTAGACAACCAATCCAATACCTACATTTTTATTTTTTATTTATAAAACCCATTTTTGCTACCTGGGTGATGAATGACAGTGCCAACATACTTGTTTTATTACATAGGAAAGTATAATGTGTTGTGTTTGATTACTGTCTTGCCGAATTAAAAGCATGTCTTGTGAAGGCTTGTAGGCTGCATTTTGACAGGCTGTTTCGAAGACAGTCACAACCCAAGTCTCATGTGAGTACCGAAAAGACTCCCAGCTGAGTTGCATATGAGTACCCAAGAGAGTCCCATGGTACTCATGTCCAATAGCTGTACCAAAACAGATTGGGCACCAGGTACCATGACAACTGCATCCTTCAGAGACAATAAGTAGTTTGTATTCAATGAGCTACATGTTTATGTATGTTGTGTATGATCACAACAACGGAATCATTATTTTCAAAACAGAAACTCTTATCTAAAGTAACCTCAACCACTGTTTTAATTATCTAACAGCTTTTCATTCATGTTCATTTGAAGTTTGGTACACGCTTCCTAATGATGGTGTTTCTTTGATCACACTGGAGCGTGTGTGTTTGTCTACCACCAGCAGAATAAATACCAGTTGTTTTTCTCTTTCATTATGCAGATAATCTCACATTGATTAACAAAGCTCATTACAATTTCCAATGCAGCACAAGCTGCTGATCTGAGTTCTATAGCGCTATAGGATCTAACAACCTGCCATGTTGAGGAGTAAACTGCTTGTCTGTTTTCTCTTACTCTCTTTTCAGATATCTGAGTCATTCTACATTATCCTTGACTGATATACCTTTCTGCTGTTTTTCAAGGAGGAAACACATACCTGCAGGTTCATGAGCATGCATGTATGGCCCAGTACATCACTGGGGCCAAGCTTCCTGCCATCCAGGACCTCTATACTAGGCGGTGTCAGAGGAAGGGCCAAAAATGGTCAAAGGCTCCAGTCACCCAAGTCATAGATTGTTCTCTCTTCTTCTGCACGGCAAGCGGTACCGGAGCGCCAAGTCTAGGTCCAAAACGGTCATGCCCTGATCTGTTTCACCTGTCCTTGTGCCTGTCTCCACCCCCTGCAGGTGTCTCCCATCTTCCCCACTTATCCTCTGGGTATTTATACCTGTGTTTTCTGCCAATTTGTCTTGTTTGTTCAAACCTACCAGCGTTTTGTGTCTCAGCACCTGCCTTTTCGAGTTTCTCTTTTCTCGCCCTCCTGGTTTTGACCCTTGCCTGTCCTGACTCCGAGCCCGCCTGCCTGACCACTCTGCCTGTCCGTGACCCTGCCGTCCTGTACCTTTGCTCCACCCCTGGATTACTGTACTCTCCCTGTCCGTGACCCTGAGCCTGCCTGCCGTCCTGTACCTTTGCTCCACCCCTGGATTACTGTACTCTCCCTGTCCATGACCCTGAGCCTGCCTGCCGTCCTGTACCTTTGCTCCACACCTGGCTTATCGACCCCTGCCTGCCTTGACCTGTCTTTTGCCTGCCCCTGTTGTTACAATAAACATTGTTACTTCAAACAGTCTGCACTTTGGTTTTACCTTGATCCCTGATAAAAACTCTGCTTAACATCTTCTACCCCAAGGCATAAGACTGCTGAACAATTAATAAAATGGTCACCCAGAATACTTGCGTTGACACCCCCTTCCTGCTACTTGCTGTTTATTATCTGTGCATAGTCACTTTACCCCTACCTACAAATTACCTCGACTAACCTGTACCCCCTGTATATAGCCTCATTATTATTTGATTGTGTTGCTTTTATAAACTTTAACTCTATTTTCTTAACTGCATTGTTGGTTAAGGGCGTGTGTCATATTCGTGTATGTAGGTGGCAGGGAAGTCAGGCGCAGGAGAAACCAAATTGGTTAATCTGGAGTATTTAATAAAAAAATACAAAAAACTCCAAAACACAAAATAACATATACCCGTCGCACACCGATACAACACACGTAACATAACATCACAAAAACAATCACCGACAAGGACATGAGGGGAAACAGAGGGTTAAATACACATGTAATTAATGGGATTGGAAACAGGTGTGTAGGAAAACAAGACAAGACCAATGGAAAATGAAAAACTGATCAATGATGGCTAGAAGACCGGTGACGTCGACCGCCAAACACCACCCGAGCAAGGAGGGGCATCGACTTTGGCACGCGCGGCTCCAACAGCGCTCGACACCGGCCTCGGGGACAACCCGGAGGACGAGGTGCAGGGCGATCCGGATGGAACTCTCAAAGCAGGGAAGGATCTAACACATCCTCTACCGGAACCCAGCATCTCTCCTCCAGACCGTACCCCTCCCAGTCCACAAGGTACTGAAGACCCCTCGCCCGACGTCTCGAATCCAGGATGGATCGAACGGAGTATCGAACGGGGCCCCCTCAATGTCCAGAGGGATGCGGAGGAACCTCCCGCACCTCAGCCTCCTGGAGTGGGCCAGCCACCACCGGCCTGAGGAGAGACACATGGAACGAGGGGTTAATGCGGTAATGGGAGCTTTAATCTATAACATACCTCGTTCTCCTCAGGACTTTAAACGGCCCCACAAACCGCGGACCCAGCTTCCGGCAGGGCAGGCGGAGGGGCAGGTTTCTGGTCGAGAGCCAGACCCTATCCCCCGGTGCAAACACCAGGGCCTCACTGCGGCGACGGTTTGCGCCAATTTTCTGGCGCCGCACGGCGCGCTGAAGGCGGACATGAGCGGTGTCCCAGGTTTCCTCTGCACGCCGGAACCAGTCGTCCACCGCAGGAGCCTCGGTCTGACTGATGCCAAGGGTCCAGAACCGGCTGATACCCCAACACACTGAAAGGGAGAGAGGTTAGTGGAGGAGTGGCGGAGCGAGTTCTGAGCCATCTCTGCCCAGGGCACAAACTCCGCCCACTTCCCCGGCCGGTCCTGGCAATAAGACCTCAGAACCCTACCCACATCCTGGTTAACTCTCTCCACCTGCCCGTTACTCTCAGGGTGAAAACCCGAGGTAAGGCTGACGGAGACCCCCCAGATATTCCATGAACGCCTTCCAGACCCTAGAAGTGAACTGGGGACCCCGATTAGGCACTATATCCTCAGGCACCCCGTAGTGTCGAAAGACGTGTGTAAACAGAGCCTCCGCCGTTTGTCGGGCCGTAGGGAGGAGACGACAGGACTTAGAAAAACGATCCACAACGACCAGGATCGTGGTGTTACCTTGTGAAGGTGGAAGATCGGTTATGAAATCCACCGACAAGTGCGACCACGGCCGTTGTGGAACAGGTAAGGGTTGTAACTTACCTCTGGGTAGGTGTCTAGGAGCCTTGCACTGGGTGCACACTGAGCAGGAGGAAACATAAACCCTCACGTCCTTAGCCTCTTACATCTAGACTTTCCGCTAGCGGAACACCTGCTCCAATATCCAATGATGGGCGTGGCGCGAAATACAATGTCCTCAAATGCAAAAACTTGCATTTTTCAAACATATGACTATTTTACACCATTTTAAAGACAAGACTCTCCTTTATCTAACCACACTGTCCGATTTCAAAAAGGCTTTACAGCGAAAGCAAAACATTAGATTATGTCAGCAGAGTACCCAGCCAGAAATAATCAGACACCCATCTTTCAAGCTAGCATATAATGTCACAAAAAACAAAACCACAGCTAAATGCAGCACTAACCTTTGATGATCTTCATCAGATGACACTCCTAGGACATTATGTTATACAATACATGCATGTTTTGTTCAATCAAGTTCATATTTATATCAAAAAACAGCTTTTTACATTAGCATGTGATGTTCAGAACTAGCATTCCCACTGAACACTTCCGGTGAATTTACTAAATTACTCACGATAAACGTTCACAAAAAACATAAATTATTTTAAGAATTATAGATACAGAACTCCTTTATGCAATCGCGGTGTCAGATTTTAAAATAGCTTTTCGGTGAAAGCACATTTTGCAATATTCTGAATAGATAGCTCGCCATCACGGGCTAGCTATTTTGACACCCACCAAGTTTGGTACTCACCAAATTCAGATTTACTATAAGAAAAATTGGATTACCTTTGCTGTTCTTCGTCAGAATGCACTCCCAGGACTTCTACTTCAATAACAAATGTTGGTTTGTTTCCAAATAATCCATAGTTATATCCAAATAGCGGCGTTTTGTTGTGCGTTCAAGACACTATCCGAAGGGTAACGAAGGGTGACGCGGCCGGCGCGTTTCGTGACAAAAAAATTCAAAATATTCCATTACCGTACTTCGAAGCATGTCAAACGCTGTTTAAAATCAATTTTTATGCGATTTTTCTCGTAAAAAAGCGATAATATTCCGACCGGGAGTCGTTGTTTTCGTTCAAAGACTGAAAATGTAAACATGGAGTCGTCTCGTGCACGCGCGCACCAGTCTCATTGTTCTCAGATCGACCACTTACCAAATGCGCTACTGTTTTTCAGCCATGGCCTGCAAAGTCATCATTCAACGTTCTGGCGCCTTCTGAGAGCCTATGGGAGCGTTAGAAAATGTCACGTTACAGCAGAGATCCCCTGTTTTGGATAGAGATAACAAAGAAGGCCAAGAAATAGTCAGAGAGGGCGCTTCCTGTTTGGAATCTTCTCAGGTTTTGGCCTGCCAAATGAGTTCTGTTATACTCACAGACACCATTCAAACAGTTTTAGAAACGTTGGAGTGTTTTCTATCCAAAGCTAATAATTATATGCATATTCTAGTTTCTGGGCAGGAGTAATAATCAGATTAAATCGGGTACGTTTTTTATCCGACCGTGAAAATACTGCCCCCTATCCATAAAAAGTTAGCTAAGGTGGGCCACCAGTACCTCCCACAAAGACAGCGCATCGTCCGCCCAAGCCCAGGATGACCAGAGGAGGGTGACGTGAGCCCAGTAGATCAATCGGTCGCGGACAGCAGACGGAACGTACAGACGCCCAGATGGACACTTGAGGGGGAGCGGGCTCTGCACGTGACGCCCGCTCAATGTCCGCATCCAGCTCCCATACTACCGGTGCCACCAAACACGAGGCTGGGATTATGGGAGTGGGATCCATGGACCGCTCCTCTGTGTCATACAGCCGGGACAGTGCGTCTGCCTTAACGTTCTGGGAACCTGGTCTGTAAGAGAGTGTAAACACAAAACGGGTGAAAAACATGGCCCACCTTGCTTGGCGAGGATTCAGTCTCCTCGCCTCCCGGATGTACTCCAGATTGCGGTGGTCAGTCCAGATGAGAAAAGGGTGTTTAGCCCCCTCAAGCCAATGTCTCCAAACCTTCAAAGCCTTGATGACAGCCAACAACTCCCGGTCCCCCACAGTTTCGCTCCGCCGGGCTGAGCTTCTTAGAAAAGGCACAGGGGCGGAGCTTAGATGGCGTACCCGACCGCTGAGAGAGCACAGCTCCTATCCCAGCCTCAGACGCGTCCACCTCTACTATGAATTGCAAAGACGGATCCGGATGAGCCAACACAGGAACTGAGGTAAACAGAGCCTTCAATTTCCTAAAAGCCCTGTCCGCCCCAGCCGACCACTGCAAACGCACCGGACCCCCCTTCAGCAGTGAGGTAATGGAAGCCGCTAACTCACCAAAACCCCAGATAAACCTCCGGTAGTAATTGGCAAACCCTAAAAATCGCTGCACCTCCTATACCATGGTTGGAGTTGGCCAATTACGCACGGCTGCAATGCGGTCACTCGCCATCGCCACTCCTGACATAGATATGCGATACCCTAAGAAGGAGACGGACTGTTGAAAGAACCGACATTTCTCAGCCTTGACATACAGGTCATGCTCCAACAGGCGACCAAGTACTCTGCGCACCAGGGACACATGCTCAGCGCGTGTAGCAGAGTATATCAGAATGTCATCGATATACACCACTACACCCTGCCCGTGCAGGTCCCTGAAAATCTTGTCTACAAAAGATTGGAAGACTGATGGAGCATTCTTCAACCCGTACAGCATGACGAGGTACTTATAGTGCCATGAGGTGGTACTAAATGCTGTCTTCCACTCGTCCCCCTCTCGGATACGCACCAGATTGTACGCAATCCTGAGATCCAGTTTAGTGAGGAAACGCACCCTGTGCATTAACTCAATCGCCGTGGTGATCAGAGGTAGTGGGTAACTGTATCCCACCGTAATTTTATTTAGACCTCGATAATCAATGCACGGGCGCAGACCTCCATCCTTCACAAAAAGAAACGAGGAGACAGGTGAAATGGAGGACCTAATGTACCCCTGACTCAGGGATTCGGAGATATACGTCTCCATAGCCACCGTCTCCGCTTGCGACAGGGGATACACGTGACTCTTGGGAAGTGCAGCGTCTACCATTGTCACAATCTTCTTCGTCAGATGATAAAGAAAAATCATTGTCGGACCAAAACGCAGCAGGGTTATGTGCACTCATCTTTTATTGATTTGGCAAAGAAGGAAAAACCAAAATAAAGACGTACACAAAACACAATGATGAATAACAGGCCGGTAAGGCATAAGGCTGCATAAGGCTACACACACCACACACCTGCCTCCAATTGAGAGTCCAACACCCAATTACCTAACATAGAAATACTAAACTAGAGAGAACATAGAAATACAAAAAACATAGAACATAACCCAAAAATAATAAATCAAACACCCTTCTAAGCAAACCACCACCCCAAACCACAAAACAAATACCCTCTGCCACGTCCTGACCAAACTACAATACAAATAACCCCTATTACTGGTCAGGACGTGACAACCATGAGATTTATTGCACAATCCCCCTGTCAATGGGGTGGTAATTGAGTCGCCTTCCTTTTACAGAAGGCGAGAGCTAAATCGGCATATTCAGGGGGAATGCGCACGGTGGAGACCTGATCTGGACTTTCAACCGTAGTAGCACCAACGGAAACCCCTACCTGAGCACTCTCGCGACCACCCCGTGAGAGCCCTCTGTGGCCAAGAAAAAGTTGGGTTATGACTAGTTAACCAAGGCAGACCCAGCACCACGGGATACGCAGTGTCAATAAGGAAAATACTAATACTCAAAGGAGCTGTGGCCTCCTTGATCAACCCTGACCCTAATGGTCGACTATCTAAGGTGTGAACGGGGAATGGAACATCCACGGGTACAATGGGGATCCCTAAACTACGAGCAAGAGCTTGATCAATGAAATTCCCAGCCGCACCTGAATCTACTAGCGCCTTATGCTGGGAACGCGGGGGAAAAAAATAAAAAAATAAATCAGGAAAAGTAACAGACACAAATATATGTGCAACAGAGCGCTCTGGATGAGAATGGTGCCTACTCACCTGGGGTGTTGTCAGAGCCCCCTCCCCCTTACCTCATTCCCAATGAACCCACCCGGCACCGACCAGCAGTGTGACCTCTGCGGCCACCAATGGTGCACGAGCGGGAACCCCCTCCAGTCTCCCTGTGCACCCTCCCTCCCAGTTCCATGGGAATAGGAGAGGGGGTGCGGGAGGATGAAACCACCAGACCCCGATCTGGACGTCCACGAGCAGCCAGCAGGTTGTCCAGCCGGATGGACAGATCCACCAGCTGGTCGAAGGTGAGGGTGGTGTCTGCAGGCCAGCTCCCAACGGACGTCCTCACGCAGACTGCAGCGGTAATGGTCAATCAGGGCCCTGTGATTCCATCCCATACTAGCTGCCAGGGTTCTGAATTCCAGGGCGAAATCCTGGACGCTCCTCGTCTCCTGCCTCAGATGGTAGAAGCGCTCATCCACCGCTCTGCCCTCGGGTGGGTGGTCGAAAACGGCGGGTGAACTCCTCATAATGGTCCAATGCCGCATCTCCTTCTCCACACACAGCGCTGGCCCATTCCAGGGCTGTCCTGGTGAGGCACGAGATGAGGGCGAAACTCTTCTCACGGTCAGTTGGAACTGGGTGAACCGTGGCCAGGTAAAGTTCTACTTGGAGTAAGAAACCCCGGCAGTTGGCAGCACTCACATCGTAACCCTGAGGCAAGACTAGACTGATGCCACAGGGTTCCGGTTGGCACGGGGCGCTTCGGATAGACCCCGGTTGGGTTGGTGGAGGCACTGGATGAATTCCCTGTCTCTCCCAGCGGTCCAGATTCTGGACAACGCGATTCATGGCGGCGCATAGATGGTGTAGCTTCTCCACATTCTTCTGGATGCGCTCCTCCACCTCTCTGACCGGGGTATCTTGTTCTGCTGACTTCAATTTACAGGTCGGTGATTCTGTCATATTCGTGAATGTAGGTGGCAGGGAAGTCAGGCGCAGGAGAAACCAAATTGGTTAATCTGGAGTATTTAATTAAAAAAACAAACTCCAAAACATGGGTAACATAATACCCATCGCGCACCGATACAAAACACACGTAACATAACATCACAAAAACAATCACCGACAAGGACATGAGGGGAAACAGAGGGTTAAATACACAACATGTAATTAATGGGATTGGAAACAGGTGTGTAGGAAAACAAGACAAGACCAATGGAAAATGAGAAACTGATCAATGATGGCTAGAAGACCGGTGACGTCGACCGTCGAACACCACCCGAGCAAGGAGGGGCATCGACTTCGGCAGAAGTCGTGACAGCGTGTAAGTAAACATTTCACAGTAAGGTCAACTAAACCTGTTGTATTCGGCGCATGTGACAAATAAAATGTGATTTGATTTTCATGCTCCTGAACAGTAGTCTACGTCATCCCTTTGCCATCATACGTACACTTCATTTCACTGCCCCAACATGGCCTTGAATTTATAGAGGAGGTCTAAGAGGCGCACTAACAGTAGGTTATAATCACTACTGAACTGTCTGCTCTCTGTGACTTGTGCTGCAACACACTGTTAATATAAACCATCCACTATATTCCATCAAGACCTACATTTATAACGTATTGTGCTGTTGTTGTAGAATTGCTATATAGAATTTATAGGGTTAGATTTAGGGTTATGGCTGGGTTTAGGATTGAACCAGGGTGTGGACATGAAGCTGGGATTAGGGTTAGGGTTAGCTAGAACCACACAATCAGATGCTGACTGTTGTGTTTGTATACTGCACAGTAAGCATAGGCTGAAATAGGTCTGTGTTCTGTGGTTCTATCTTTACAGATCTACCCTTTACTCACTGTTTACCTACTGTATGTCTCTTTTCTTTCCCTAGTGCTCAGAGGACTCTATCTCTTCCTGTGTTTTTCTCCTGAGCTGTAGACTGAGAGATGTCCCTACGAGATAACAGATGTTTTTTATTTATCCCCCCCCAACACACAGAGAGATAAATGCTCTTGCCCATGAAAACATTTGCTAGTAGCAGGACTGTGAACACTGCTGCATTACATTCCTGTAGGAATTACATTTCTAACCCTCTCAATCTTCAGTGATGGTTATACTTAGAAACTCATTTCTAGGGAGCTAGCTATGGTTGTGTGGCTACACTGCATTGTATTTTTACTATGGCACTATTTAAAAGTCCATGCGAAAAAAGTATTTGCCAGTGTTTATGTGTGTCTCAGATTGTGTAGACTGTGTAGATGCAGGAGGTGTGTGTGTGTGTGTGTGTGTGTGTGTGTGTGTGTGTGTGTGTGTGTGTGTGTGTGTGTGTGTGTGTGTGTGTGTGTGTGTGTGTGTGCGCGTGTGTGCGTGTGTGCGTGCGTGCGTGTGGAGATGCAGAGGGTAGGAGGCTGCTAAGTGTGTGATTGACTGCCTCCACTGAGCTGTGAGTGTGATCTGGCAGGCTGAGCTCCCGAGGTCTGACCCTCATGCTGTGGGCTTTACCACAGGCCTTAACTCCTCTATCTGGGCTGGCCAGGGTGGTCCACACACACAGACACACACTCACACACAGAGAGGGCTCAAAACACACCCGTGTACTCATCTTGGCGCTATTTACATACATACGTTACCATAGATAATACATGTTAAGGTGGATACAAGGGCGTTTGATAAAACCCTCTCAATCATCACTGATGGAATGTGTTGTGGTAGCTAACTACAGAAAAGGGGGTCTGGTCTGACAGGTCTGGAGACCCCCCTGGGCTGGATGAAACTGGTGAAAGTGACTGTGATGGAGCCTAACACTACAGAAATGAGCTCCTTTGCTAACTCCAGCACATTGACATTGATGTGAACACTGAAATCATTGATGTGAACACCCCCCCAATCATCCTCTTTTCTCTATTTCTCTCTTCTACCTGCTCATGCTGCTCAAGTGGGTGTTTTAAATGTGAAATATATATAATTACAGAGCAATAACACACTAGCACAGAAAGCATGTCTCGCTTTGTTAGCATAAGAACTCTTAAATGTTAAACAATGAGAGAGAGAGAGAGAGAGAGAGAGAGAGAGAGAGAGAGAGAGAGAGAGAGAGAGGCTGCCATGGTACACTGACCCCCTCTCTCTCTAGTTAATATGCATTTCATTAGCAGGCCTGCTATGAGCCCTGCTCTTTTGGCTTGTCTCCTCAGATTTCAGCGTGACTCCCACAGGGACCATTTCTAATGATTCTCATGGAAGGCAGCACGTGCAAATACACTTCACATCTAGTCATATTGAAATGTATGGATGCTGCGTCGCACCATTCTTCTCCCTGTTCCTAAGTGAGATGGATGCAGCTGAGGGTTTTTAATATATACTCTGTGTGGGGCAGACGCCCTTAAGTCTGGAAATGGATTGGTCCAGGAGCTGCTTCCTTGCAGGCAGGCAGGCAGGCAGGCAGGCAGGCAGGCAGGCAGGCAGGCAGGCAGGCAGGCATGGCAGGCAGGCAGGCAGGCAGGCAGGCAGGCAGGCAGGCAGGCAGGCAGGCAGGCAGGCAGGCAGGCAGGCAGGTAGGCAGGATGGCAGAGAGGCAGGCAGGCAGGCAGGCAGGCAGGCAGGCAGGCAGGCAGGCAGGCAGGCAGGCAGGCAGGCAGGCAGGCAGGTAGGATGGCAGGCAGGCAGGTAGGCAGGATGGCAGGCAGGCAGGCAGGCAGGCAGGCAGGCAGGCAGGCAGGCAGGCAGGCAGGCAGGCATGGCAGGCAGGCAGGCAGGCAGGCAGGCAGGCAGGCAGGCAGGCAGGCAGGCAGGCATGGCAGGCAGGCAGGTAGGCAGGCATGGCAGGCAGGCAGGCAGGCAGGCAGGCAGGCAGGCAGGCAGGCAGGCAGGCAGGCAGGCAGGCAGGCAGGCAGGCAGGTAGGCAGGATGGCAGGATAATCTTATTTAAAGCATGTCGTTACCCCCACCCTCCCGTCATTTTAAAGGCATATTTTATTTAACAAGGGGAGGGAGTGTCTGTGGATGAGTGAAAACTGTGTCTGCTTAGGTAAAAATCACTCTTTGCACACTCTTTCTTTCTCTTACTTCTTGGTGCCCCCCTCCTCCTCTCTCTCTCTGGAGAGGTACAGCTGTCACAGTGTCACTTTTCCATCCATAATTGAGGAGTGCACAGTGCACAAAGCCCTGAAACCGTGTCATCCACTTCCAATTGCTCCTGTTGAATAATCAGCCAGAACCAATGGGGACTGTAGGACAGGAAGGAATCTGCCCATAAAGCTGCCTGTCCTGTGTCACTGGGTTGATTAGTCAGCCCCAGGTCCCCCTCCATCCCCAGGACTAACATTCCCCTGGTCCAGTTGCTCCAGATATGTTATGTAAGGGCAGACCTGACCTCGGTGGTCAGCTGTGAGAGGCAGTCGTGTGTGTCTGTGTCGTGTGTCTGTCTGGGGGTCATAAGGTCGTAGGGTTGGAGTGTTTGGATGGATCACGAAACTAAACACCAGTGTTCATCTGGTCCTGACTTTCACTCTGGGGTTATGGTAATGATGGTGGTGGAGTTGAATGGATCAAGTTGACCTCGAAATGATCAGTGCTTTGACTCAGCCATTCTCAATACCACTGGCAAAATTGTTAATATATTATCTTACATTTACTGTAATTCCATTATCATATATGGTTATATTACCTACTACTATTACCTCTTTGGTGCTAAGCATTTGCTAAGAGTACGTTGTTTGATTATTAGAATTTACATGTTAGTGTATGGTGGGTTACATTTATTCAAGCCAAATCAGTGTTTATTAGTGAAAAAACACCACCAGCTCCAAGATTAATTAACCACTGTGAGTTACAGTATGAGGAGATGTTTAATTAACCACTGTGAGGTACAGTATCAGGAGATGTTTAATTAACCACTGTGAGGTACAGTATCAGGAGATGTTTAATTAACCACTGTGAGGTACAGTATGAGGAGATGTTTAATTAACCACTGTGAGGTACAGTATGAGGAGATGTTTAATTAACCACTGTGAGGTACAGTATCAGGAGATGTTTAATTAACCACTGTGAGGTACAGTATGAGGAGATGTTTAATTAACCACTGTGAGGTACAGTATGAGGAGATGTTTAATTAACCACTGTGAGGTACAGTATCAGGAGATGGTTAATTAACCACTGTGAGGTACAGTATGAGGAGATGTTTAATTAACCACTGTGAGGTACAGTATCAGGAGATGTTTAATTAACCACTGTGAGGTACAGTATCAGGAGATGTTTAATTAACCACTGTGAGGTACAGTATGAGGAGATGTTTAATTAACCACTGTGAGGTACAGTATCAGGAGATGTTTAATTAACCACTGTGAGGTACAGTATGAGGAGATGTTTAATTAACCACTGTGAGGTACAGTATCAGGAGATGGTTAATTAACCACTGTGAGGTACAGTATCAGGAGATGTTTAATTAACCACTGTGAGGTACAGTATCAGGAGATGTTTAATTAACCACTGTGAGGTACAGTATCAGGAGATGTTTAATTAACCACTGTGAGGTACAGTATCAGGAGATGTTTAATTAACCACTGTGAGGTACAGTATCAGGAGATGTTTAATTAACCACTGTGAGGTACAGTATCAGGAGATGTTTAATTAACCACTGTGAGGTACAGTATCAGGAGATGTTTAATTAACCACTGTGAGGTACAGTATCAGGAGATGTTTAATTAACCACTGTGAGTTACAGTATCAGGAGATGTTTAATTAACCACTGTGAGGTACAGTATCAGGAGATGTTTAATTAACCACTGTGAGGTACAGTATGAGGAGATGTTTAATTAACCACTGTGAGGTACAGTATCAGGAAATGTTTAATTAACCACTGTGAGGTACAGTATGAGGAGATGTTTAATTAACCACTGTGAGGTACAGTATCAGGAAATGTTTAATTAACCACTGTGAGGTACAGTATCAGGAGATGTTTTCTTTCTCTCCCCCTGCTTTCTCCTCTTTCCTTCTGTCTTCACTCTCCCTCTCTCTCCTTTTCTCTCCTTTTCTCTCTATCCCCCTTTCTCTCCTCTCTCTCTTTCTCTCTCTCTCACCTCTTTCTCACTCTCTACCTTTCTCTCCCTCCGACTCTCTCCTTTTCCTCCCCCTCCCTCCTCCTTCCTCCCCTCTCTCTTCTGATAGCAGAACCTCAGCTCCACCTCACAGTGTCAGGAAACAAAGCAGATGGAGATGTCCCAGGGAGCTGTGTGGTGGCGTGTGTGTGTGCGTGTGTGTGTGTCCACGTGTGTGTCTGCGTGTGGTTTGCGATGGCGACTGAGACATCCATCCCATCTTTGCATAATTAACCAACACCCTTCAGGAGCATCATGATTCACACAGCACTGTCTCAGGTGGAGGACCCTGATAATAATACCAGCCAACCCAGGTAATTCGTAAACAAATTAATCTGGTCCTTTAGAAAATCTTTAGAAAGACAAGTCACAGTGCAAAGACAGGAAAGCTGTTAAATGAAAATCACTCAAAAACTCTCTTTTGGTATATTTCCCATTAGTCCGCCCTTGATACAGTCCCAAAATGTTTTGCATGCCAGCAGTCAAGTTTTCAAGATATTGGAATTTCAAGAAGCTAAGTGTCACCCCGGCCACATCATCAGTCGGTGCCTGGGTTTACCTCCCCTGTACCCGCTCCCCACCATACCCCTGTCTGTACATTATGCCTTGAATTTATTCTACCATGCCCAGAAATCTGCTCCTTTTATTCTCTGTCCCTAACGCACTAGACGACCAGTTTTGATAGCCTTTAGCCGTACCCTCATCCTACTCCTCCTCTGTTCCTCGGGTGATGTGGAGGTTAACCCAGGCCCTTCGTGTCCCCAGGCACTCTCATTTGTTGACTTCTGTAACCGAAAAAGCCTTGGTTTCATGCATGTTAACATCAGAAGCCTCCTCCCTAAGTGTCACGACTTCCGCCGAAGTCGGTTCCTCTCCTTGTTCGGGTGAAGCTCGGTGGTCGGCATCGCCGGTCTTCTAGCCATCATCGATCCACTTTTCGTTTTCCATTTGTTTTGTCTTGTCTTCTCAAACACCTGGGCTCAATTTCCCTCATTACATGTTGTGTATTTAACCCTTTGTTCCCCCCATGTCTTTGTGCGGAATTGTTTATTGTAAGTGCATGTGCATGTTTTCTCTGGTGCACGACAGGTTTTGTACCCATTTGTTTGTTGTTCTGGTTACCGGTGGTTTTATGAATAAAACTGCTCCATTGATTACCCAGTTTTGCTCTCCTGCGCCTGACTTCCCTGCCGCCAGTTACGCACTCTCTTACACTAAGTTTGTTTTACTCACTGCTTTAACACACTCCGCCAACCCCGATGTCCTTGCCGTGTCTGAATCCTGGCTAAGGAAGGCCACCAAAAATTCTGAGATTTCCATCCCCAACTACAACATATTCCAACATATAGAACTGCCAAAGGGGGAGGAGTTGCAATCTACTGCAGAGATAGCCTGCAAAGTTCTGTCATACTTTCCAGATCTATGCCCAATCAGTTCGAGCTTCTAATTTTTAAAATTAATCTCTCCAGAAATAAGTCTCTCGCTGTTTCCGCCTGTTATAGACCCCCCTCAGATCCCAGCTGTGCCCTGGACACCATATGTGAAATGATTGCACCCCATCTATCTTCAGAGTTCATTCTGCTAGGTGACCTAAACTGGGATATTCTTAACACCCCGGCAGTCCTACAATCTAAGCTAGATGCCCTCAATCTCACACAAATGATCAAGGAACCGACCAGGTACAACCCCATTATCCGTAAACATGGGCACCCTCATAGATATCATCCTGACCAACTTGCCTTCCAAATACACCTCTGCTGTTTTCAAATCAGGATCTCAGCGATCACTGCGTCATTGCCGCTATGGGTCCGCGGTCAAACGACCACCCCTCATCACTGTGAAACGCTCCCTAAAACACTTCTGCGAGCAGGCCTTTCTAATCGACCTGGCCCGGGTATCCTAGAAGGATATTGACCTCATCCCGTCAGTCCAGGATGCCTGGTCGTTCTTTAAAAGTAATTTCCTCACCATCTTAAATAAGCATGCCCCTTTCAAAAAATGGAGAACTAAGAACAGATATAGCCCTTGGTTCACTCCAGATCTGACTGCCCTTGACCAGCACAAAACATCCTGTGGCGGACTGCACTAGCATTGAATAGCCCCCGCGATATGCAACTTTTCAGGGAAATCAGGAACCAATACACACAGTCAGTCAGGAAAGCAAAGGCTAGCTTTTTCAAACAAAAATTTGCATCCGGTAGCTCTAACTCCAAAAAGTTTTGGGACACTGTAAAGTCTATGGAGAATAAGAGCTCCTCCTCCCGGCTGCCCACTGCACTGAGGCTAGGAAACACTTACCACCGATAAATCCAAGATAATAAGAATTTCAATAAGCATTTCTCTACGGCAGGCCATGCTTTCCTTCTGGCTACCCTAACCCCGGCTGGGCTAGAAAATCTGGACCCTCTCTTTCTAAAATTATCCACCGCCATTGTTGCAACCCCTATTACCAGTCTGTTCAACCTCTCTTTTGTATCATCCAAGATCCCTAAAGTTTGGAAAGCTGCCGCGGTCATCACCCTCTTCAATGGGGGTGACACTCTAGACCCAAACTGTTATAGACCTATATCCATCCTGCCCTGCCTTTCTAAAGTCTTCGAAAGCCAAGTTAATAAAAAGATCACTGACCATTTCGAATCCCACTGTACCTTCTCCGCAGTGCAATCCTGTTTCCGAGCTGGTCACGGGTGCACCTCAGCCACGCTCAAGGTACTAAACGATATCATAACCGCCATCGATAAAAGACAGTACTGTGCAGCCTTCTTCATCGACCTGGCCAAGGCTTTCGACTCTGTCGATCACCGTATTCTTATCGGCAGACTCAACAGCCTTGGTTTCTCAGATGACTGCCACGCCTGGTTCACCAACTACTTCTCAGACAGAGTTCAGTGTGTCAAATCGGAGGGCCTGTTGTCCGGACCTCTGGCATTCTCTATGGGGGTACCACAGGGTTCAATTCCCAGGCCGACTCTTTTCTCTGTATATATCAACGATGTCGCTCTTGCTGCGAGTGATTCCCTGATCCACCTCTATGCAGACGACACCATTCTGTATACATCTGGCCCTTCTTTGGACACTGTGTTAACTAACCTCCAAATGGGCTTCAGTGCCATACAACTCTCCTTCCGTGGCCTCCAACTGCTCTTAAACGCAAGTAAAACCAAATGCATGCTTTTCAACCGTTCGCTGCCCGCACCCGCCTGCCCGACTAGCATCACTACTCTGGACGGTTCTGACTTAGAATATGTGGACAACTACAAATACCTAGGTGTCTGGCTAGACTGTAAACTCTCCTTCCAGACTCATATTAAACATCTCCAATCCAAAATTGAATCTTAAATCGGCTTCCTATTTCGCAACAAAGCCTCCTTCACTCACGTTGCCAAACATACCCTCTTAAAACTGACTATCCTACCGATCCTCAACTTCGGCGATGTAATTTCCAAAATAGCTTCCGATACTCTACTCAGCAAATTGGATGTAGTCTATCACAGTGCCATACGTTTTGTCAACAAAGCCCCTTATACCACCCACAACTGCAACCTGTATGCTCTAGTCGGCTGGCCCTCGCTACATATATCGGCGCCAGACCCACTGGCTCCAGGTCACCTATAAGTCTATGCTAGGTAAAGCTCCGCCTTATCTCAGCTCACTGGTCACGATAACAACACTGACCCGTAGCACGCGCTCCAGCAGGTATATCTCACTGGTCGTCCCCAAAACCAACACCTCCTTTGGCCGCCTTTCCTTCCAGTTCTCTGCTGCCAATGACTGGAACGAATTGCAAAAATCGCTGAAGCTGGAGACTTATATTTCCCTCACTAATTTTAAACATCAGCTATCTGAGCAGCTAACCGATCGCTGCAGCTGTACATAGCCCATCTGTATATAGCCCACCCAATCTACCTACCTCATCCCCATATTGTTTTAATTTACTTTTCTGCTCTTTTGCACACCAGTATTTCTACTTGCACATCATAATCTGCTCATCTATCACTCCAGTGTTAACTTGCTAAACTGTAATTACTTCGCTACTATGGCCTATTTATTGCCTTACCTCCTCACGCCATTTGCACACACTGTGTATAGACTTTCTTTTTTT
The DNA here is from genome assembly GCF_965601325.2 of Salmo salar. Classification (NCBI taxonomy): domain Eukaryota; kingdom Metazoa; phylum Chordata; class Actinopteri; order Salmoniformes; family Salmonidae; genus Salmo; species Salmo salar. The sequence goes on along the minus strand of NC_138294.1, from coordinate 61,823,713 downwards.
TCTATTGTGTTATTGACTGTACGCTTGTTTATTCCATGTGTAACTCTGTGTTGTTTGTGTCACACTGCTTTGCTTTATCTTGGCCAGGTCGCAGTTGTAAATGAGAACTTGTTCTCAACTAGCTTACCTGGTTAAATAAAGGTGAAATAAATACAAATAGATAAAATGCTAAATGCATTACCAACAATGTTCTATATGATCAAAACCAAGGAATGTTCCATCCTTACACATGAAGGTATTGTGTTTTCTAAGTAATCAGATAGATATAATTATTATATAGTAGTGTGTGTAAAACCACCACTTCACAGGCATTTGGACAGGACACCCAAGCTCTTGGCTGAGAGTGGAGGTCCTCCATAACATGTGATGTTATGGTTCCCTGATCAGGGGTCTTGGTGGAGCTATCCTACTGTGCACACACTAGTTGAATGAATGTTGTTTCCACTTCATTTCAATGAAATTATGTTGAACCAACGTGGAATAGACGTTGAATTGACATCTGTTCACAGTGGGATAATACAACCACTGCAATAGGGCCCAGTGATGGTGAGTTATCAGTGTGATATGGGGGAGGAGAGGAGAGGGATCTCATGTTAAGATATATCTCCCTCTCCTCTCTGTCATAACTTATGGAACCATAAAGCGGTGTCACACACCAAGATTCTGAGGAGAATGTGACTGATGGTGCTTTTACGACCAGAACTGGAACTCACGGGGAGACAGCCCACTGGTCCTCAATGTCACTTTAATAGTGTTTTTTTGTACTTAACATTTTTAAGAGCGTGTGTGTTTTCAAATGTTTTTTCACTTTCTCTGTGTGTGCGTGTGCGTCTGTGACATAGAGGTGTGTCAGTGTGTGACTGGAAGTTACAGACGTCAGCTGTTGAGGTTGAGCTCCGGGGAGCATATGAGTCTCTCTGACTCTGCATAGGATGGGGATCACGTTATACATCGCGCAGTAAAAACAGAGTCATATATGGAAGAGTGGTTTCGTATGGTATCTCTTGTATGTTATTCACACAAAGATCTGTTAAATGACTTAACTTTATAATGTGAGGGGAAATAGTGGTTGTGAACGTGCAATAATTCATTGATACTGTTACTTTAATATTGACTCCACTGATATACATTGCTCCTAAAAGCATCCCCATTATGTCTATAACCCATATTACAGGCACAGTTTGTCCCCCGGGCTAGTTTTCCACTGTCTCTGTCATGTTAATTCTGAATGATTTCTCTTTTTCTGTATTCCTGAATGGCCTGACAGGCTGAGTGTCCTTGGCTGAATCTCACTGAGCTGTCTGGGGAACGAGGGAGAATGTGCTCCTCGGTGTGTGTGTGTTTGTGTGTGTGTGTCCGCATGGATCCGCGTGTGTCTGTGTGAACACGTATGCGTGTGCGTGCACGTGCGTCCGCCCATGCTTGCGAGTGTGTGTCTGTGTGTGTTTGTGTACAGTGAAACCCCCCAGCCCGGTGCTCTGGGCCTGAGCGGCGGTCCTCAGACATCCTGTGTTTTTCTGGTGAGTAATCAGGTAATTGATCATAGAGACAGGTAATTATTCCTGTGCCAAACACCCTGGCAAACCAACAGCCCAGCTAGAAGGATCCATCTAATTCCAGTCTCCAACACAATGGAGGAAGAAAAAGTGAGTAAGAAGCCACGTTTATACCTGGTTCTAACTTGCGTCCTTTGTCCTGATCTTGTCCACATTCTGATTGTGCTCACATTTTTAGACAGGGGTAGACAATCAAAAAGACACATTGTGATCTGATTGTGATCAGCTCATCCTCCCCACCTCATTAACCATTAACAGGTGGCACCATTGATTGAGTACATCAATATGTGTCTTACAATAAATAAATAAATAAATACATGGGGGCGGGCGTGCAGCAGATGGCCACATCACCAGATGCAGAATGAATACAACTAAATGGTAGATAAAAATTTACTAGCATTCAACATTTTCTGGTCATTTGTGAGCTTTGCCTTCCTGTTTCAGTCATAATCAATATCTGTCAGTGCAATACAGATGAGTTACTAATTTCTGTTATCACATTCACATCTGAATATGCAACTGCAATTGTACAGTACAGGGGATGCAATAGTCTCCTGCTTAATACAATTGATGACTGAGTCTTTGAAATCCGTGTCCTCTATATATTTCCTCTGAGCTATGTGTTTCTGTTCTACATGGTTTGAAAGGTGAGCTGCCTGTAGACTATGACAGAGTGCTTACAACTGGGCTTTTCCTTCCTCCTCAGTCCTTCCCTCTGGCCCTGCCTGACTACATCACATCACAGGCCTCTCAACCTTTCAGCCTCCCAGCTTCATTTGTGTAATTTCGTTTTTTTGGGGGTTAGTGGGTAAACCAATCTCCTTACATATATCCCCCTGTCTGCACTCTGCCTTGATTTATGAACATCTGATAACCAGAGCAGAGCTTTGGGGCCAATCCTAACTTGTCATTAAGATGTACTTGTGGAGGGGTGTTTTGGTTTTACAGACAAATGGTTTATTCCAGTCCAAGGTAATTTCAGTCAGTGTTCCCTCTCAGTGTATTGTGGTGGAGAGGAGCGATTAATCCTGTTGGTTTAGATGCTGTGAATAAATCAGACAAAGGGAAAGGGTTATGGTATTGTTTGTGGTACAGTTTGTCTGTGGTAATAGCGCGGCACGGCCGTCTCTGCACTACAATATATTTTTCCCCTCACCACTATGTTTCTTTGTCATTGTTCATATTCATGAGTGAAAGCATAGTCGCAGGAAGTAGGGGAGCTGAGGGTGCTGTAACACACCTGGAAAAATCTGAATTTCAAAATATATATTAATACCAACTCAAAACAAAAAAATATTTGTACAAAAGTATAAAAAGTATAAAAAAATGTTCCAATCAGCAATATGCTTTGTGGACTTCACTGGATAGAAGTTGATGTCCAGTTTTGTGATAAAACAAAGGTGTGGTTGAATTTATTCTGCCACTGTGTCTTCTTATTGTTTCGGCCTTTAGGCCTATATATATATTACAGTCGCAAGGCATATGAATTGATTATAGAGCAAACAACGCAATTATCACAACACATAGGTTGTAATATGTAGTACTAGCTTCCCCGCTACTGATCCTTACAACATAGAATTGCAGGAAATGTGTTTTCAAACAGCCATAAAATCAAGCTTTTGGTGTGGTGCATCTCAATAAACTAGAACCTAAATGCATTATTACCTCAAACTTGGCCCAATTCACATTTCCAATTTACCACCCTGACATTGCCTACCCTAACGGGTCGTGCGTCTCAGCCAATAGTAAATATAGGCTGAAGATCCCAAGCAGGGCTACAGCAACTTCCAGAAAGGGTCAGGCTCTTGGGCTTACGGTGGCCACTCTGGTTCGGGTCTCCTCAGCAGAACGGTGTCGTTGTAACCAAGTGGTCACGTCTTTCTGGGTTCCACTGCGAAAGAGCAGGTCGTGGAGTTTTATAAACATCAAGGCAGACAGGAGATTTTTTTTTGTGTCATGAAGATGTCAAATCAAATCAAATCAAATGTATTTATATAGCCCTTCTTACATCAGCTGATATCTCAAAGTGCTGTACAGAAACCCAGCCTAAAACCCCAAACAGCAAGTAATACAGGTGTAGAAGCACGGTGGCTAGGAAAAACTCCCTAGAAAGGCCAAAACCTAGGAAGAAACCTAGAGAGGAACCAGGCTATGAGGGGTGGCCAGTCCTCTTCTGGCTGTGCCGGGTGGAGATTATAACAGAACATTGCCAAGATTTTCAAATGTTCATAAATGACCAGCATGGTCAAATAATAATAATCACAGTAGTTGTCGAGGGTGCAACAAGTCAGCACCTCAAGAGTAAATGTCAGTTGGCTTTTCATAACCGATCATTGAGAGTATCTCTACCGCTCCTGCTGTCTCTAGAGTTGAAAACAACAGGTCTGGGACAGGTAGCACGTCCGGTGAACAGGTCAGGGTTCCATAGCCGCAGGCAGAACAGTTGAAACTGGAGCAACAGCACGGCCAAGCCTCCAATTGTCCTCTGCAGTGGGCACATGTAGCCTACAGTTCTTCATAATTCGCCAGAGAGAAGACAAGGGCAGAGGCCACTATTTACCTATTATTTATCCCCCCACCCAAAACAATATACTTCCAGCAGCTATGAGTAAGAGTTTTTTGCTTCCACTTCCCTCCCCCTCAGAATACTCTGCCTCCCTCCTCTCTCCATGCAGTGAAATGACTTCGTTGCACTCCTGTGGGCAGATATTATTCCCACTAGAGACAGACACTTAACTTGACTAACAGATAGAGCATAGAGCTAGCAGTGTGCTGAATGGAAATGCTAACTCTAGCATGAAACCAACCCGTCATGGGAGACTAATCAGTTGCTGAAAAGTAAATAAATAAATGGTGCATTGCAAATGTAATTTAGCCGAGACCTGGATGGACTTATGCTTCTGCATTTCAGAGGGAGGGGAAAACATCCTGACTGCTGCTAGGTCCTGAACTGTAAAACACAAGAGAACATTTGAAGCTTTTCCTTTGTCTCTATATGGAAGGAAGGGGGAGGGGGGAGGGATGGAGGGAGGGGGGGATGGAGGGAAGTGGGGGTGGGGGGTTATGATCCCCGCAGAGGTGAGAGGGGGAGAGAGGAAGTGAAGGGGTGGGGGGTAGGAAGTTGAAAGCAGCGCGTCTCTGCACGACCAAGAAATTGTAGACTCGCCATTAATTATGTATTTCTTCAATAGAAAACCCTCTAAATATACTCCCAGAACTGGCATTAAATTGGTTTCCTCTGAGCTATGGGGAGAGAGAGAAATAAAGAGCGAGAGAGAGAAAAAGAGAGAGAGAATATATAGATGACAAGAAGAAAGAGGAAAGAGAGAAGGGAAGAGTACAGTCAGAGAACCTGGAGCAGTAACCCTAATCACATGAAATGATATAAAATATTTAGTGACAGAATGGAGGAATGTCTGAAATATAAATCCAGGCATTGTTAACAAAAACATATGTCTACAACTATTTCAGTTCCGTTATTCATGTCAGTAGAGTGCATATACAGTTGAAGTCGGAAGTTTACATACACTTAGGTTGGAGTCATTAAAACTAGTTTTCAACCACTCCAGAAATATCTTGTTAACAAACTATAATTTTGGCAAGTCGGTTAGGACATCTACTTTGTGCATGACACAAGTCATTTTTCAAACAATTGTTTACAGACAGATTATTTCCCTTGTAATTCACTGTATCACAATTCCAGTGGGTCAGAAGTTTACATACACTAAGTTGACTGTGCCTTTAAACAGCTTGGAAAATTCCAGAAAATGATGTCATGGCTTTAGAAGCTTCTGATAGGCTAATTGACATACTTTGAGTCAATTGGAGGTGTACCTGTGGATGTATTTCAAGGCCTACCTTCAAACACAGTGCCTCTTTGCTTGACATCATGGGAAATTCAAAAGAAATCAGCCAAGACCTCAGAAACAAATGTAGACCTCCACAAGTCTGGTTCATCATTGGTAGCAATTTCCAAACGCCTGAAGGTACCACGTTCATCTGTACAAACAAAAGTACGCAAGTATAAACACCATGGGACAACACAGCCTTCATACCGCTCAGGAAGGAGAAGCGTTCTGTCTCCTAGAGATAAACGTACTTTGATGCGAAAAGTGGGGGAAGATCAGAAAGGAAATCTACCAACAGGTGCGACCACGGCCGTTGTGGAACGGGTAAGGGGTGTAGCTTACCTCTGGGCAGGTGCCTTGGAGCCTTACACTGGGCGCACACTGAGCAGGAGGAAACATAAACCCTCACGTCCATAGCCAAAGTGCGCCACCAGTACTTCCCGCTCAGACAGCGCACCGTCCGACCGATGCCTGGATGACCAGAGGAGGGTGACGTGTGGGCCCAATAGATCAGCCGGGCACGGACAGCAGACGGAACGTACAGACGCCCAGCGGGACACTGGAGGGGAGCGGGCTCTGCACGTAGCGCCTGCTCAATGTCCGCGTCCAGCTCCCACACTACCGACGCCACCAGGCAGGAGGCCGGGAGTATGGGGGTGGGATCCACGGGCCGCTCCTCTGTGTCATACAGCTGGGACAGTGCGTCTGCCTTGGCATTCTGGGAACCTGGTCTGTAAGAGAGGGTGAAAACAAAACGGGTGAAAAACATGGCCCACCTTGCCTGGCGAGGGTTCAGTCTCCTCGCCACCCGGATGTACTCCAGATTGCGGTGGTCAGTCCAGATGAGAAAAGGGTGTTTCGCCCCCTCAAGCCAATGTCTCCACGCCTTCAGAGCCTTGACAACAGCCAACAGCTCCCGGTCCCCCATGTCATAGTTTCGCTCCGCCTGGCTGAGCTTCCTCGAGAAGAAGGCACAGGGGCGGAGCTTTGGTGGCGTACCCGAGCGCTGAGAGAGCACGCCTCCTATCCCAGCCTCGGACGCGTCCACCTCAACTATGAAAGCCAAACAGGGATCCGGATGAGCCAGCATGGGAGCCGAGGTAAACAGAGCCCTCAGGTGACCAAAAGCCCTGTCCACCTCAGCCGACCACTGCAAACGCACCGGTCCCCCCTTCAGCAGTGAGGTAATGGGAGCTGCCACCTGACCATAACCCCAGATAAACCTCCGGTAGTAGTTGGCAAACCCTAGAAACCGCTGCACCTCCTTTACCGTTGTGGGAGTCGGCCAATTACGCACGGCTGAAATGCAGTCACTCTCCATCTCCACCTCTGAGGTGGAAATGCGGTACCCTAGGAAGGAGACGGACTGTTGGAAGAACAGGCATTTCTCAGCCTTGACATACAGGTCACGCTCCAACAGGCGACCAAGCACTCTGCTCACCAGGGACACATGCTTGGCGCGTGTAACGGAGTATATCAGAATGTCATCAATATACACCACTACACCCTGCCCGTGCAGGTCCCTGAAAATCTGACGCAGGGATTTGGAGACATATGTTTCCATAGCCGCCGTCTCCGCCTGTGACAGGGGATACACGTGACTCCTGGGAAGTGCGGCGTCTACCAGGAGATTTATCACACAATCCCCCCATCGATGGGGTGATAATTGAGTCGCCTTCTTTTTGGAGAAGGCGAGAGCCAAATTGACATATTCAGGGGGGATGCGCACGGTGGAGACCTGGTCTGGATTCTCCACTGTAGTAGCACCAACGGAAACCCCTAAACATCTTCCCGAGCACTCTCGCGACCACCCCGTGAGAGCCCTCTGTTGCCACGAGACAGTGGGGTTGTGACAGGCTAACCAGGGTAGGCCTTGCACCAAGGGAAACGCAGGAGAGTCAATAAGGAAGAGACTGATTTTCTCCTTGTGATCCCCCTGCATCACCATGCCCAGGGGAGCGGTGGTCTCCCTAATCAACCATGACCCTAATGGTCGACTGTCTAAGGCGTGCACAGGGAAGGGCACAGCTACAGGAACAATGGGGATCCCTAAACTATGGGCGAACGATTTGTCTATAAAATTCCCAGCCGCGCCTGAATTGACGAGCACCTTATGCTGGGAATGCGGGGAAAATTCCGGAAAAGTGACATACAAACACGTGTGCAACAGAGGGCTCTGGGTGAGAATGGTGCCGGCTCACCTGGGGTGACACCAGAGTGCCCTGCCTACTGCCTCGATCCCCAGAGGAACCAACCCAGCACCGACCAGCAGTGTGACCTCTGCGGCCACAGATGGTGCACGAGATGGAACCTCCTCCGGTCTCCCTGCACACAGCACCTCCCAGCTCCATGGGCATCGGAGCGGTGGTGCTGGGCGATGGAACCGACAGACCCCGATCTGGACGTCCGCGGGTAGCCAGTAGGTTATCCAACCAAATAGACAGGTCCACCAGCTGGTCGAAGGTGAGGGTGGTGTCCCTGCAGGCCAACTCCCGACGGACATCCTCGCGCAAACTGCAGCGATAGTGGTCGATCAGGGCCCTGTCACTCCATCCCGCGCTGGCGGCCAGGGTCCGAAAGTCCATGGCGAACTCCTGGACGCTCCTTGTCCCCGCTCTACCCTCGGGCGGGTGGTCGAAGACTGCCCGGAAATGGCGGGTGAAATCCTCGAAATTGTCCAGCGCCGCGTCTCCTTCTCCCCACACGACATTGGCCCACTCCAGGGCTTTCCCCGAGAGGCACGAGATGAGGGCGGACACCCTCTCACGGCCCGACGGAGCCGGGTGGACGGTTGCCAGGTAGAGCTCTAGCTGCAATAGGAAACCCTGGCAGCGTGCAGCCGTCCCGTCATACTCCCGGAGAAGGGCGAGACGAATCCCACTTGGACCGGGTGAAGGGGAGGCGAGTAGTGGAGGCCCTGGTTGTGCTGGGGGAGGCGCTGGAGGAACTCCCTGTCTCTCCCAGCGGTCCATGGTTTGGACAACGTGGTACATGGCGGCGCCGAGATGGTGGATCATCGCCGCTTGCTCCTGGACACGCTCCTCGACCCCTATACCAGGGGCACCTGCTCCTGCTAACTCCATATGGCGGTGTGGGATTCTGTAAAGGTGTGCGTAACTGGTGGCAGTGAAGTCAGATGCAGGAGAGCAGAACTAGGTAATAGCCAGAGTAGTTTAATTTCAAAACCAACGGCATAAAGCAAAAACCAATATGGGTACAAAACCCGACGCGCACCAAAAAACATGTGCACAAGCACTTGCAAAAAACAATCTTTCACAAACACCGCCCGAACAAGGAGAGGAAATGACTTCGGTGGAAGTCGAGACGGGGAGGCTTGCAAGCCGAAGAACACTATCCCAACCGTGAAGCACGGGGGTGGAAGCATCATGTTGTCGGGGTGCTTTGCTGCATGAGGGAATGGTGCACTTCACAAACTAGATGGCATCATGAGGAAGAAAAATTATGTGGATATATTGAAGCAACATCTCAAAACATCAGTCAGGAAGTTAAAGCTTGGTAGGAAATGGGTCTTCCCAATGGACAATGACCGCAAGCATACTTCCAAAGTTGTGGAAAAATGGCTTAAAACTTCTTATGGATATGTGGGACGGTAGCGTCCCAGCTGGCCAACATCCGGTGAAATGGCAGAGCGCCAAATTCAAATTAAATTACTATAAATATTAAACTTTAATGAAATCACAAGTGCAATACATCAAAATAAAGCTTAATTTGTTGTTAATCCAGTCGAGGTGTCAGATTTCAAAAAGGCTTTACGGCAAAAGCTAACCATGTGATTATCTGAGGACAGCGTCCAGCACACAAATCCATAACAAATCATTTTCAACCAGGGAGTTGCGACACGAAAGTCAGAAATAGCGATATAATATATGCCTTACCTTTGAAGATCTTCTTCTGTTGGCACTCCAAAATGTCCCAGTTACATTACAAATGGTCCTTTTGTTCGATAAAGTGCTTCTTTATATCCATAAAAATTCAGTTTAGCTGGCGCGCTTCAGTCAATAATCCACTCGGTTTCCCTCCTTCAAAATGCATACAAAATTAATCCCAAACGTTACCAATAAACTTATCCAAACAAGTCAATCAATGTTTATAATCAAACCTTAGGTACCCTAATATGCAAATAAACAATACAATTTAAGACGGAGAATCGTTATTGTCTTTACGGAGATAAAGAAAAAGAACGCGCTCTCTCGGCCATGCGCTTGGAAACACTACAGCCAAAATGGGAGCTACTTAGAAAAACTACAACTTCTCCCTAATTTTTCCAAAAACCAGCCTGGAACTCTTTCTAAAGACTGTTGACATCTAGTGGAAGCCCCAGGAACTGCAATCGGGGACGATTTTGCCCTATTATAAGTGCCAGGCATTGAAATCAGTGGTATGCTGATTTTTTTCTATCCAAATCTACCAATTATATGCATATCCTAGCTTCTGGGCCTGAGTAGCAGGCAGTTTACTTTGGGCACGCTTTTCATCCATACGTCAAAATACCACCCCCTATCCCACATAAGTTTTAAGGACAACAAAGGAAAGGTATTGGAGTGGCCATCACAAAGCCCTGACCTCAATCCTATAGAACATTTGTGGGCAGAACTGAAAAAGCGTGTGTGAGCAAGGAGGCCTACAAACCTGACTCAGTTACACCAGCTCTGTCAGGAGGAATGGGCCAAAATTCACCCAACTTATTGTGGGAAGTTTGTGGAAGGCAACCCGAAATGTTTGACCCAAGTTAAACAATTTAAAGGCAATGCTACCAAATACTAATTGAGTGTATGTAAACTTCTGACCCACTGGGAATGTGATGAAAGAAATAAAAGCTGAACTAAATAATTCTCTCTACTATTATTCTGACATTTCACATTCTTAAAATAAACTGGTGATCCTAACTGACCTAAAACAGGGAATTTTTACTAGGATTAAATGTCAGGAATTGTGAAAAACTGAGTTTAAATGTATTTGGCTAAGGTGTATGTAAACTTCCGACTTCAACTGTAATAGTAGAGAATGAATTTGACACCAGAAATAAAATAATTGGTCTGGATTTGACAGCTGTAATGAAATAATTGCATATCTAAAGCTGGCTAATGCTTCAGTATAATTGTATAGCAATTTATGTGTACAGTGTTATTTATGACCTTGGACTTTTGAGTTGTAATATATATAATTAAGTATAGGTTCTTTTCAGATTGAATTCGGACTCTTTGTGTTAATTATACTCCCTGGATAGATAATACTGGAAGCTAATGACAGATCCATGTTCGTAGGACTAGAATGACGACTTGCCTTTTAGAAACCCGAGAGAGTGCCTTTCTCATACCTGGGCAACCCTCTGGGACATCTCTGAGTCTGTGTCACACGACCCTGCTCCCTCTGGCCGCTGACTGTCACACTAATTAGCCATCAGGTGTGGTGGCAGTATCTGTGACCTGGGGCTGGTATCAGAATAATTATCTATTTTTGTGGCTGATCATGGTTCCTCAGGAGGATCAGAGAGCAGGCTAGACCACTGCATCATCTGCCCAGAGATAGGAGCTCCTTCCCACTCTCCAGGATCTGCCACACAGCAAAGGGCAATGCGGTTGTGACTCAGCCAGACCCAGGCAATGTTTGAGTGGCCTAGTATGTGGAAACAACAATAGAGAGACCAGAAGAGACGGATGTTGTGTGTACTACAGGGGCAGCAGAGGCAGAGGGGTCTCTGTCTCCCTCTCTCTCTGTCTCCCTCTCTCTCTCTGTCTCCCTCTCTCTTTGTCTCCCTCTCTCTCTCTTTCTCTCTCTGCCCCTGTGGCTTTCACTCTAGGGATAGTTTCCCCTATACCCCCACTCACTTATCTAGTCCCTCAGAACAGAAATGATGAGACTTTTCATCTCTACCAGTCAAGAATGATGAAGAGCGAGAAGAGACAGGAAGCGATTGTCACGAAACACTTTGATAGCAGGAGGGGTGAAGTCAGGCGCAGGAGACTGAGGTCCGTGAAACACACGTTTAATAGTTATGAAAAAATGCCGCAACAAGGCAGGGTGCACAATAATAAGGTAGGAGAACAGCTCCAAAAATACCAAAGGACGGGACGCAGCCCGACAACCCTAATGCCTAAAACACGCAGCGTAAAATGGAAAATGCAATGAACTCCTACATGCCCAAAATGCATGACACAATAAACAATCCCGCACAAATCCCCAAACGAAACAGACAAACTAAATACCCCACTAATGACTAACACAAAACAGGTGCAGACTAAACAGACATAACCAAAATTCACAGAAACATAGATCGGTGGCAGCTAGTAGGCCGGCGACGACGACCGCCGAGCCCCGCCCGACCGGGGAGAGGCGCCACCTTCTGTGGACGTTGTGACAGCGATGCTCTTTGTCAGCATTTGCTATATAATCTGTCTGCCAGTATTTGGTTCAATATCATTGAAACAAAATATATGATCAATAAGTCATATGTATTTTATGTATTCTCCAAACAACAGACAAAAGAGTCAATGACAGTGACACATTTGGTTCAACAGTAATTTGAGCTCTATAGTGTGACAGGCCACTATAGTGTGACAGGCCACTATAGTGTGACAGGCCACTATAGTGTGACAGGCCACTATAGTGTGACAGGCCACTATAGTGTGACAGGCCAGGCTGGGCTGTGAAGGGTTAACTCCGGGCCACAGACTCTTCTCTTTACTGTGCAGATAGAGTTCCCTGAGTGACGGCAGGAATGCAGCCTGAGTGAATGCAGCCAGTGGACCTCTCACATACAAGCTTCCCGACTGGGAGATAGATGGTTGAAAAACATGGAAATCGCATCACAAGCTCTCTGAGAGTTGTTATCTTATTCCACTCTCCCTTTACTTCCCTTAGCAGTCTCTGGAGTGAGGCCTCTGTGTCAGGGAATGGTAGTCAAGCCTGAGCTGGTGCCCGATGGGTACTGTGCTGTGTATGTGTCTGTGTGTGTGCATGTTTGCGTGTGTGAGTGTGTCTATGGTGTAGTGTGTGGCATGCAGTATACACTGAGTGTACAAAACATTAGGAACACCTGCTCTTTCCATGACATAGACTGACCAGGTGAATCCAGGTGAAAGCTATGATCCGTTATTGATCTTACCTGTTAAATCCACTTCAATCAGTGTAGATGAAGGGGAAGAGACAGGTTAAGGAAGGATTTTTAAGCCTTGAGATAATTGAGACGTGTATGTGTGCCTTCCAGATGGTGAATGGACAAAAAAACATTTAAGTGCCTTTGAGCGGTGTATGGTAGTAGGTGCCAGGTGCACCGATTTTAGTGTGTCAAGAACTGCAACGCTGCTGAGTTTTTCACTCTCAACAGTTTCCCGTGTATATCAAGGATGGTCCATTCCAGCCAGCCTCTCTGTGGGCTCATATTCCTCTGAGGCCATTGGCTGCCTGGACAGAGTGACTCATCATCAGCACCACAGAGAGATGAATCAGACAGGAGGAGAAAGGGAAGAGTGGACTGAGAGAAAGGAGAGGAGATGAGAGGGGGAGAGTAGAGGAGCTGGGAGAGGAGAGGAAAAGGAAGGAGCTGGGAGAGGAGAGAATATTATACACTGCCCCCATAGGAACCAAAAGGGTTTTATCTGGAACCAAAACAAGTTCTTAAAAAAGTTATCCTATGGGGACAGCCGAATAACCCTTTTAGGTTCTAGATAGCACCTTTTTTTCTAAGAATGTGTAGAGAAGAAAGAGGAGAGGAGAAAGTGGCAGACAGAGAGAAAGAGACAGACAGAGACAGACAGAGAAAGAGAGACAGACAGAGAAAGAGAGACAGACAGAGAAAGAGACAGACAGAGAAAGAGACCAAGAGAGATGCGTGCGCACACATATGCCCATGCTGTGAGCAGAGCAACAGGCCCAACACACACTAATACACCTGCCCCAGCCCCATCCTGCGACCTAACAGGTATGTATCAGATGCTCAGCTCACACCTACTGTAATGATCTGAGCCTAAACCACATGAAAAGAACACTAGACACTATGGAACACAATGCTTTTACTATTGTATCCTGGAATATACAGGTCTGAGGTCATCTGCCTGGCCTGAAGGGCAGGAACCTAGACTTCATAAAATCAATTGGAAATACAGACTGTCAACCTACAAGAACCATGGTATAGAGGAGACGGACCCATTGGTTGCCATATCTGTTACAGAGAGCTCGTAGTCCCATCCACCTAACTACCATGTGTGAAACAGGGAAGAGACTCAGGGGGTATGCTAATTTGGTACAGAGCAGACCTAACCCACGCTATAAAATTAGTCAAAGCAGGAGCATTTTACATCCGGCTAGAAATTAAGAAGGAAATGATCTCAACAGAAAAAAAAGTCCTCTTATGTGCTGCCTACAGTATATCCCCCCCATACTTTAACGATGACAGCTTCTCCATCCTAGATGGGGAGATCAACCACTTCCAGGCTCAGGGACATGTACTAGTCTGTGGCAATCTAAATGCCATGACTGGACACGAACCTGACACTCTCAGCACACAGGGGGGACAAACACCTACTTGAAGGTGACAGCATTTCTTCCCCAATACGCCCCCCTAGACACAACTACGACAAACAACCACCTGAAATGGGTCACAACTCTTGGCTCTATACATAGCCAATGGTAGGCTTCGAGGGGATTCCTATGGCAGGTACACCTCAGCTCTTCCCTTGGCAGTAGTACTGTAGATTACTTTATCACTGACCTCAACCCAGAGTCTCTCAGCACATTCACAGATGGTCATGCACCGTCACAATCTTAGCTCTCTCTCTCCCACTACTCTCTCCTCTTCTATATTATCACCTGTCTGCTAAATCCTTCTCCCTCATGTCTCTTGATTCTGCCTCTTCAACACTACTCTCCTCCCTTTCCGCATCCACGACTCGCACTGTCCCATTTCCTCCTGGCCGGCTCGACCCTCCCCTCCTGCTCCATGGCTGAATGACTCATTGCGAGCTTACAGAACAGGGCTACAGGCAGCCGATGAAAATTGAGAAAAACTCAACTTCAGGAGGACCTATCATTCTTTCAGTCCCTCCTCTCTACCGCCTCTTACTCTGTATCCTCTGCTAAAGTCACTTTCTATCACTCAAAATTTCGAGCTTCTGCCTCTAACCCTAGAAAACTATTTTCCACGTTCTCCTCCCTCTTTAATATTCATCCCCTTCTTTCCTCCCTCCTCCCTCTCTTCAAAGTGGTTGACGACATCCTCCCCTCATTCACCCAGCCTATTGAGTTTACTGGTCACACTCCTACCCTACGCCTTGACCTCTTTCTCCCCTCTCTCTCCAGATGAAATCCTGTGACTAGTGAGGTCTGGCTGCCCGACAACCTGTCTGCTTGAACCCATTTCCTCCTCTCTTCTCCAGACCATCTCTGGAGACCTTCTCCCATTCCTCACTTCCCTCATCAACTCATCCCTGACCACTGGCTGCGTCCCCTCTGACTTCAAAATGGCCAGAGTCACTCCCCTCCTCAAGAAACCAACACTCGACTCATCTGCGTCAAAAACTATAGACCTGTACCCCTTTTCGCACTGCCAAAGCTGACACTTTCACTGGTGTCCCCCAGGGTTCGGTTCTTGGCCCTCTCCACTTCTCTCTACACACCAAGTCATTCGGCTCCATAATATCATCACATGGTCTCTCCTATCATTGCTATGCGGATGACACTCAACTACGTTTCTTCTACCCTCTTCTGACACCCAGGTGGTGACACGCATCTCTGCGTGCATGGCAGATATCTCATTTTGGATGTAGGCCCACCACCTCAAGCTCAACCTCAACAAGACAGAACTGCTCTTCCTCCCCAATGGTGGAGCCAACTTCCCCCTGGAGCTAGGACAGCAGAGTCCCTGCCCATTTTCAACATAAAGCACCTGTAACCCTATCTCTTCAAAGAGTATCTTAAATAATACCCCTCATCGACTCAACTGCAATCGCTCTGGATAAGAGTGTCTCCTAAATTACAAAAATGTAAATGATTAAATTTGGCATGAAGGTTTGCTACAAAAATGGATGGAAAGCGGTTTTGGGGGAAAAAACATACATTATAAAATCCATCCACAAACAAGTGTGCAGTTTAAATTGGCACATAAAACACACAGATTTATTTCCACAGGGCCGTGTGGTGAGACAAGGATGCAGCTTGAGCCACACCCTCTTCAACATATACAGTATATCAATGAATTGGCGAGGGCACTGGAACAGTTTTCAGCACCCGGCCTCTCCCTACTAAACTGTGAAGTCAAATGTCTACTGTTTGCTGATGATCTGGTGCTTCTGTCCCCAACCAAGGAGGGCCAACAGCAGCACATAGATCTTCTGCACAGATTCTGTCAGACCTCAGTGAATCTTCGTAAGACAAAAATAATGGTGTTCCATAAAAGGTCCAGTTGCCAGGACAACAAATACAAATTCCATATAGACACCGTTGACCTAGAACACACAAACTATACCTACCTCAGCCTTAACCTCACCACCACAGGTAACTTCCACCAAGCTGTGAACGATCTAAGAGACAAGGCCAGAAAGGCCTTCTACTCCATCAAAGGTAACATAAAATTTGACATACCAATTAGGATCTGGCTAAAAATACTTGAATCAGTTATAGAACCCACTGGCCTTTATGAGGTCTGGGGTCCGCTCACCAACTAAGAATTTACAAAATGGGACAAACACGAAATTGAGACCGCATTCAGAATTCTGTAAAAACATCCTTGTACAATGTAAAATACCAAATAATGCATGCTAAGCAGAATTAGGACAATACCTGCTAATGATCAATATCCAGAAAAGAGCTATTCAATTCTACAACCACCTAAAAGGAAGCGATCCCCAAACCTTCCATAACAAAGCCATCACCTACAGCAGTGTTTCCCAACCATGGTCCTCGAGTACCCCCAACAGTACACATTTTTATTGTAACCCTGGGCAAGGACACCTGATTCAACATGTCAACTAATCATCAAGCCATCAATGAGTTGAATGAGGTGTGTTTTGTCAAGGGCTACCACGAAACTGAACTGTTGGGGGTACTTGAGGACCAGGGTTGGAAAACACTGATCTACAGAGAGATGAACCTGGAAAAGAGTCCCCTCCGCAAGCTGGTCCTGGGGCTTTGTTCACAAACACACCCCACAGAGCCCCAGGACAGCAACACAATTAGACCCAATCAAATCATGAGAAAACAAAAAGATAATATTCACCCAAAAAATGTAATGCTATTGAGAACTAAACAGAGAGTCCACAGTGGCAGAATACCTGACCACTGTGACTGACCCAAAATTAAGGAAAGCATTGATTATGTACAGACTCAGTGAGAATAGCCTTGCTATTGAGAGAGGCCGCCGTTGGCAGACCTGGCTCTCAAGAGAAGACAGGCTGGCTATGTGCACACTGCCTACAAAATGTAATGAAAACTGAGCTGCACTTCCTAAACTCTTGCCAAATGTATGACCATTTTAAAGACACATAGATATACATACAAATCCAATTTTTATAAACTCCCATAACTGCCATCAGAGCAGCAAGGTTTGTAACCTGTTGCCACAAGAAAAGGGCAATCAGTGAAGAACAAACACCATTTTAAATACAACCCTTATTAATTTATTTTCCATTTTGTACTTCAGCTATTTGTACATTGTTACAACACTGTACATAGCCATAATATACCATTTGAAATGGCTCTATTCTTTTAAAACATTTGTGAGTGTAATGTTTACTGTTAATTTCTGATTAGTTTATTTCATTTCTGTTTAATGTATTTCACTTGGTTTGGCAATGTAAACATGCGTTTCCCATGCCAATTGAAATAGAAAGAGAGAGAACCACTATAAACTACCTCATAATCAGGGGCACAACTTTCACTAGGGATGAGGGGACATGTCCCCCTCACATTCTGCAACTGCATTTTTGTCCCCCACAGTTTTTTATTGGAATGTGATACAAAACGAGGCAACGGTGTGCTTTAGGACCATGCAGACACCCCCGAGCAGTCGGGTAGGCTGTTTGGAGTGTTTATCTGACACAACAAAAAATATATAGTTGAAGTCGGAAGTTTACATACACCTTGGCCAAATACATTTAAACTCAGCTTTTCACAATTCCTGACATTTAATCCTAGTAAAAATTCCCTGTCTTAAGTCAGTTAGGATCACCACTTTATTGAAAGAATGTGAAATGTCAGAATAATGGTAGAGAGAATGATTTATTTCAGCTTTTATTTCTTTCATCACATTCCCAGTGGGTCAGAAGTGTACATACACTCAATTAGTATTTGGTAGCATTGCCTTTAAATTGTTTATCTTGGGTTAAACGTTTCGGGTAGCCTTCCACAAGCTTCCCACAATACGTTGGGTGAATTTTGGCCCATACCTCCTGACAGAGCTGGTGTAACTGAGTCAGGTTTGTAGGCCTCCTTGCTCGCACAAGCTTTTCAGTTCTGCTCACAAATTTTCTATGGGATTGAGGTTAGGGCTTTGTTATGGCCACTCCAATACTTTGCTGTCCTTAAGCCAAGTATGCTTGGGCTCATTGTCCATTTGGAAGACCCATTTGCGACCAAGCTTTAACTTCCTGACTGATGTATTGAGATGTTGCTTCAATATATCCACATCATTTTTCTTCCTCATGATGCCATCTATTTTGTGAAGTGTACCAGTCCCTCCTGCAGCAAAGCACCCCCACAACATGATGCTGCCACTGTTGGGATGGTGTTCTTCGGCTTGCAAGCGTCCCCCTTTTTCCTCAAAACATAACGATGGTCATTATGGCCAAACAGTTCTATTTTTGTTTCATCAGACCAAAGGACATTTCTCCAAAAAGTACGATCTTTGTCCCCATGTGCAGTTGCAAACCGTAGTCTGGGGTTTTTATGGTGGTTTTGGAGCAGTGGCTTCTTCCTTGCTGAGCGGCCTTTCAGGTTATGTCGATATAGGACTTGTTTTACTGTGGATTTAGATACTTCTGTACCTGTTTCCTCCAGCATCTTCACAAGGTCCTTTGCTGTTGTTCTGGGATTGATTTGCACTTTTTGCACCAAAGTACGTTCATCTCTAGGAGACAGAACGCGTCTCCTTCCTGAGTGTTATGACGGCTGCATGGTCCCATGGTGTTTATACTTGCATACTTTTGTTTGTACAGATGAACGTGGTACCTTCAGGCGTTTGGAAATTGCTCACAAGGATGAACCAGACTTGTGGAGGTCTACAATGATTTTTCTGAGGTCTTGGCTGATTTCTTTGGATCTTCCCATGATGTCAAGCAGAGAGGCACTGAGTTTGAAGGTAGGCCTTGAAATACATCCACAGGTAAACCTCCAATTGACTCAAATGATGTCAATTAGCCTATTGGAAGCTTCTAAAGCCATGACATAATTTTCTGTAATTTTCCAAGCTGTTTAAAGGCACAGTCAACTTAGTGTATGTAAACTTCTGACCCACTGGAATTGTGATACAGTGAATTATAAGTGAAATAATCTGTCTGTAAACAATTGTTGTAAAAATGACTTGTGTCATGCACAAAGTAGATGTCCTAACCGACTTGCCAGAACTATAGTTTGTTAACAAGAAATTTGTGGAGTGGTTGAAAAACAATTTTTAATGACTCCAACCTAAGTGTATGTAAACTTCCGACTTCAACTGTATATATAATGTCCCCCCCACTTCTAAAACCAAAGTTGCGCCCCCGCTCAAAGTAATTTTTTTGCATTTTTTATAAGAGTTGATTTCAACCTTCTGTTTAAGGTAGGGATATCTTTATCGGCTGCATCGCAATATACTGCATCCGCTTATTTCGGCCTTCCGCATCTGCGGTGGAACGTGGCAGATCTAAAGTGCTGTGTGACAGACTAGGAGACATGCCGAAAATCGGTCTTCTCATGAAAACGGCTGTAAGGTTTGGCCTACAAACTAATATGACCCCACTATGGAAAGGGGAGACTCATGAACAAGATGGTGTTCTAGGACCCCCACAAGTGTCACAGGACTCGTCTGAAGGTAACCCTGTACTGGTTTTAAAAAAATGATGGAAGTATGTATTTAGAACAGCCTCAATGCATTGGGGCATGGACTCTACAAGATGTCAAAAGCATTCCACAGGGATGTTGGCCCATGTTGACTCCAATGCTTCCCACAGTTGTGTCAAGTTGGCTGCATTTCCTTTGGGTGGTGGACCATTCTTGATACACAGAGGAAACTGTTGAGTGTGAAAAACCCAGCAGTGCTGCAGTTCTTGACACAAACCGGTGCGCCTGGCATCTACTACCATACCCCGTTCAAAGGCACTTAAATATTTTTTCTTACACTTTCTCCCTCTGAATGGTACATAATCAATTGTCTCAAGGCTTAAAAATTCTTCTTTATCCCACTGATTGAAGTGGATTTAACTTGTGACATCAATAAGTGATCATAGACTGACCAGGTGAATCCAAGTGAAAGATATGTCATGGAAAGATAATGTTATACCCAATGTATATTTCCTGAGCTTTCCTATACCTCCTATATATTTCTCTGGCCAAACTCCAACGACGCTGGGCTTATTGTGCACCGCCCTATGGGACTCCCAATCACGGCTGGATGTTATACAGCCTGGATTTGAACCAGGTACTATAGTGATGCCTCTTGCACTGAATTGCAGTTCCTTAGACCACTGCACCACTCGGGAGTCCATATAGGACAGACACTTCAAAACCTTATGATTATTATTTATTTTTTGACTGGCTGTCACATTTATGAATTTGTTATTCAATGCGGTTCTATGGGCTACAGTAGTAAAGGCCAAATTCAATATTTTATCAAATAATTTTACAATATATTCTTTTATACCTATGGGGTCCTAAAATTCAAAATTGAATGCTAAATTGGGCTTAGACTTCTAGGGGTTAAAGGAGAAGTGACTAAACTATTCAACCATAACGTTACCCGGAGTGGTACACGCCTTCAAAGTATCCAGAGCGGTACATTTTGTTGCGTTTTGTAACGTAACAAAATGTGGAAAAAGTCAAGGGGTTTGAATACTTTCCGAAGGCCCTGGAAGTCCAGGGCCTCTAAGTCCCCATGGGGATATCCCTGTCTGGGGGTGCCGGGTGAGTCACACTCCCTGGCTGACTGCTGGGTCATATTCATTAAGCACCAAATGGAAGAAAACAGACTGAAACTGGGAGGGACCTCCTTGAATCAAAATCACCTTTATTCGCCAAATACATTTGCATGTAGAGGAATTTGACTCTGTGAAATAGTGCTGCTGCAATAAAAATAATATACAGACAGATAATAAACAGAATATACGGACAAAATATATAGGCACAGAATTGACACACTCCACATACAATGTACACAATAAACACTAAAGCTAAAAACTACAGACTACACTATAAACACTATAAGCTACATTATAACTATGAGTGTAGAGATGTACTGTATGAATAGAATGAAAGTGCAGGGTGCATAGTCTGTGAGTGGGAAGATCATCGTGGATCATGTAGCTGGTTAG
Source organism: Salmo salar (assembly GCF_965601325.2). Lineage (NCBI taxonomy): Eukaryota > Metazoa > Chordata > Actinopteri > Salmoniformes > Salmonidae > Salmo > Salmo salar. The sequence goes on along the minus strand of NC_138294.1, from coordinate 61,802,791 downwards.
TAAGGGCCACAGCACGAGTCAAATAAGAAAGACACTTTTTTTGTGTCCCGTTGCAAAACTTTTTGCTATAGTGTGCCCTAATGAATACCATCCTGGACTCAGTTAGGGGAAGCACCAGCAGGGCCGTCTCATAAGAATCACTTCTGAACCAGAACTGATTATGCTACTCTGCAACTCACCCGCTCTTAACATTCCACGTGTTCACTTCCTATTCAAACAACCATTATTTAATCCCGACTGTAATGTTCTGTTTTTCTGAAATATGGAGTTGGATACAGATCAATCATACCATAACACACCAAGTTTAATCCAAGCCTTTTCGGCAAGTGTTGCATTTTTTCTACCGTGTTTGAACTTCTAATGTAATGAGCTTCCATGCAGGAAGCTCAACGGTATAGAAGTAAATTCTCTGCCAGCATGGGGGTCTAGAAGAGCTGTATGAGCCCTGCTGCCTGGGGAAATGACTGCCTATCAATCAGTTGTGAAGACCAGCAGAATACACATCTGGAACACATTGATGCTCTGGTGCCTTGATGCTTTTCCATCTTAGAGAGAGACAGCTTCCAATTAAACAATTAAGGCATCATCATGGTAGGCTATACACCACCACCCCACCTTCCTAACCTAACCTTGGGTGTTACCCCGGCCCTCCCCTGGTTTGGGTCTAATTGCTGCCTGCATCAGATGCAGGGGAAACTGCAGTGTGTGCAAACCTGATTGTTTCTCAGAGTTGTGTTTGTTTGTATCATCTAGTGTTAACCATTCACAAGTGCCACAATGAAGAAAATGACAAAGTATCTGTCACAGAGGAATGTCAGATATGTTGTCACTCAGTCCTTCACACAGCTCAGGTTCTTCTGACTGTCTGACAGCAGTCTAGTTCATGTTTTTCGCTGATTTGACTTCTGTGCTTGACGGCCTAATTTCAACAATGATCTCATTCTTGCCGGGTGGTTTCAGTTGCAGCAGCAGCAGAGAGGGAGCCAAGGAGGTGTGGGAGCTCATCGCATTAGTTTACAATTCATATTGAATGTATTAATCCCATGCTGTTTTCTGAAGGCTGCTTAAGGAGAGAAAAAATCCCAGATATAGACTCCTTTCCTCCATCTGCTCACAACGAGTGTGTGAGAGAGAGAGAGAGAGAGAGAGAGAGAGAGAGAGAGAGAGAGAGGGCGGGAAAGGGAAGTTGAGAGGGATCCTAACAACGAGGGTCTGTGCTAAAAGACTGCAGCGGGAAAAAGTGTGTCAGAACATTTACCAGCGGGGATGCGCGAAGTCGTCTTTTTCCTGGGCGGCAGCCTTGCAGAAAAGCTCTTGTCTAGTCAGCAGCACAACAAAGGGATAACCATGGCTTTATTTGTGCCTCAAGAATGTTCCTGCACAGGCACTGCGTGTTCCAGCGCCCATACAAGTGGCCTCTTTCTTCAGCTGCATGGAGAGTGGGGTGCTGCTATAACACAGAACCGACTAGAGGCACAACCACACGTGCGTGCATGCACTTAGACAGAGGCTTCAGAGATCTGCAAACGTGTCTTAAAACAAGTGATGCTGTCAAACCACTTTATTCTCTCAAACTACAAAGACCCTGGCAGCCGTGGTTTTGACTCAACTGAAAGAGCAGAGCACTGCTCTCTCTGCCCAACTGCCTTTGTGTGAGTGACACAATCTGACACAGTTCAAAGGAGGCCCTTTAGCCAGTAGCTGGCTCCATCTGTGCCTCACAGGCCCTTTACAAAGCAGCTCTGTCGTGTTGGACATGGAGGGGTGGAGTAGTGAGTCTGGCCCTGTACAGCTCTACATTGTGTCCAGCCCACTGCCTCCCTGCAAGGACGTACCACATTGAAAACAGACAGACCTGCAATTACTCCCAGAAAGACTAGCTTTATTGGGTCTCTCTCCAGAATTATGGTTTTCACTGGTTTCCCTTGTTGACCAGAGTTGTGCCTTTGAAATACTCACCCTGCAGCTCTCTCAGAACATGGCTGTCGACAGGACACACATTGTATTTGGATTGTTGGCTTTCTTCTTATCTTAATTCCCCTGCTGAAATAATGTGAGTTGGTTAAAAAAAGAGCCTGATATACGGTTGACTAAATTCACTACATGAACACAGGCTTGATACTATATTTGCTGGCTACGTTAGAGGCTATAAAATGTACATGTGGTTTTAGTATACGTATAATTAAGGCAGTTGTGTTCATATGTTAATTAGCAAACCATGTGTGAGTGTGTGTGGGTGGGGGTTGGGACTAGAGGTGTGTACTTTATTTGAACATGGTGGCCCAGTTGACCCTTTTGATTACTAATGCCATTCCTCCATTGTAGAAACTAAGACAAGGATATTACCACTTAGCCTTTGTAAACAAGTGTCTGAAAACAAGAGCTGTGCTGTTGAACTATAGACCTTCCAATCCTGCCCTGCCTGGCCCTCAATGCTACTGACTGCCCCCCCCCCCTCCCACACACACACACATGTTTGAATGTTAATTTGGTAATAATGCACAATTGAATTCCAGCTGCTTTGACAACAATGAATGTCAATGAATCCCATTATTATGACGCACTCAAGCTATTCAGACTATTTAAAGACCTCCAGATATCTTGCATTCCATTCACTCTTCACTGTTTAGCTCACAGTCACTCACTTAGTAGTGATTGGTGCAATATCCTGCTCCTCTTGTTGCTGTTCTCCTGTCTTATCTGACCACATGTTTTCATTAAATGCAGGTTATGACCTCAGGCAAAATATCAGATGTATTATTCACTTTCTTTATACAGGATGTAGTCACAGAACAATAACACTTTTTGACACATGCTACACACAGTTCCTTTTTGCAGACAGATAGGAAGGGCCTGTAGACAGTATTGAATCAGATGGTACAAGAACAGTGGGCTAACTCCTAAGTGCCAAACCACTTGTTATAAACTGGGTGGTTCGAGCCCTTAATGCTGATTGTCTGAAAGCCGTGGTATATCAGATCGTATACCATGGGTATGACAAAACATTTATTTTTACTGCTCTAACTATGTTGGTAACCAGTTTATAATAGCAATAAGGCACCTTGGGGGTTTGTGATATATGGCCAATATACCACGTCTAAGAGCTGTGTCCTAGCACTCTGCGTTGCATCGTGCGTAAGAACAGCCCTTAGCTGTGGTATATTGGCTATATACCACACCCCCTCTTGGCTTACTGTTCGCTGCTCTGGCACCCCAATGGTGGAACAAGCTCCCTCACGACTCCATGACAGCGGAGTCAATCACCACCTTCCGTAGACACCTGAAACCCCACCTCTTTAAGGAATACCTGGGATAGGATATAGTAATCCCTCTAACCCCCCCCCCCCCCCCCCTCAAAAAAGATATAGATGTGCTATTGTAAAGTGGTTGTTCCACTGGATATCATAAGGTGAATGCACCAATTTGTAAGTCGCTCTGGATAAGAGTGTCTGCTAAATGACGTAAATGTAAATGTAAATGTTAATTATATACAGTACCAGTCAAAAGTTTGGACACACCTACTCATTCAAGGGTTTTTCTTTATTTGTACTATTTTCTATATTGTAGAATAATAGTGAAGACATCACCACTATGAAATAACACAAATGGAATCATGTAGTAACTAAAAAAAAGTGTTTAACAAATCAAAATATATTTCATATTTTATATTCTTCAAACCCTTTGCCTTGATGACAGCTTTGCATTCTCTCAACCAGATTCATGAGGTAGTCACATGGAATGCTTTCCCAACAGTCTTGAAGGAGTTCCCATATATGCTGAGCACTATTCCTTCACTCTACGGTCCAACACATCCCAAACCATCTCAATTGGGTTGAGGTTGGGTGATTTGTGGAGGCCAGGTCATCTGATGCAGCACTCCATCACTCTCCTTCTTGGTCAAATAGCTCTTACACAGCCTGGAGGTGTGTTTTGGGTCATTGTCCTGTTGAAAAACAAATGATAGTCCCACTAAGCGCAAACCAGATGGGATGGTGTATTGCTGCATAATGCTGTGGTAGCCATGCTGGTTTAGTGTGCCTTGATTTCTAAATAAATCACCGACAGTTTCACCAGCAAAGCACCCCCACACCATCACACCTCCTCCTCCCTGCTTCACGGTGGGAACCACACATGCAGAGATCATCCATCACAAAGAGACAGCGGTTGGAACCAAACATCTCCAATTTGGACTCATCAGACCAAAGGACAGATTTCTACCAGATTTCTAATGTCTAATGTCTCTTCTTCTTATTGGTGTACTTTAGTAGTGGATTCGACCATGAAGGCCTGATTCACGCAGTCTCCTCTGAACAGTTGATGTTGAGATGTGTCTGTTACTTGAACTCTGTGAGGTGCAAACTGAGGTGCAGTTAATTGCTGATTTCTGAGGCTGGTAATTCTAATGAACTTATCCTCTGCAGCAGAGGTAACTCTGGGTCTTCCTTTCCTGTGGCGGTCCTCATGAGAGCCAATTTCATCATAGTGCTGGATGGTTTTTGTAACTGCACTTGAAGGAACTTTCAAAGTTCTTGACATTTTCCGCATTGACTGACATTCATGTCTTAAAGTAATGATGGACTGTCATTTCTCTTTGCAAATTTGAGCTGTTCTTGCCATAATATGGACTTTTACCATCTTCTGTATACCCCCCTACCTTGTCACAACACAACTGATTGGCTCAAACACATGAAGAAGGAAAGAAATTCCACAAATTAATTTTTAACAAGGCACACCTGTTAATTGAAACGCATTCCAAGTGACTACCTCATGAAGCTGGTTGAGAGAATGCCAAGAGTGTGCAAAGCTGTCATCAAGGCAAAGGGTGGCTATTTTGAAGAATCTCAAATAGAAAATATATTTTGATTTGTTTAACACTTTTTTGGTTGCTACATGATTCCATATGTGTTATTTCATAGTTTTGATGTCTTCACTACTTTCTACAATGTAGAAAATATTAAAATAAAGAAAAACCCTGGAATGAGTAGGTCTGTCCAAACTTTTAACTGGTACTGTATGTTATACTTTCATTTTCACAGTTGTTCTTGTATTTTGGCATTGTGTCAGTAGAGATTTAACAAGATAAGTAAGAGAGTGAAATTACATCAGAAGATTAGATATGCATTTCCTGTTAGTTGCAATGTTAGGACAATTGTGCTTATGAGGTCTATCATCAAATGCTTTTCTTTAAAACAATCACACAGACACTTAATCATTCCCCAATAGCTTCTCATATCTAGTGGGAGTGATGACAAAGAGAAAAGAGCAGGGAGAGAGAGAGATTATCAGTGGTGTCTGGTGGGAGATAGATATAACGATGGGAGCTGTTGGACTTGTCAGGATTAGATCAGAATCACTAATGAAGGCAGAGAAACACATGATCTACTATCTGGCCTTGGAGACTGGCCTGCACAGTATCACAGCAGCAAGCATGAACACATGGCCATGCACTGGATGGGCTATGACTTTGACTGAGGATCTCACAGGCAGTGTGACAAAGTTATGCCATTATCAGCTGGAGCTGCATAGCATTTTTTATATAGGTTATTAGATCAGTTAAAATGGCAAATTGTGCTGAATGCATTGCTTCAACGTGGCTTCTTAGAATTCTGTGCATTCGTTACATTCAATCATCTAAAATGATTAGCCTAATTGACATTTTTATACAAATGAAGGAGTAGAGCTCAGTATCTATTGTAAGAAAAAAAAAGTATTTAAAAAAAAGAAGTGTAGTCACTATTGGGTTGCATCAGTAAATTGAAATTGACTGAATACTTCATCATTACCAAATGTATTCAATCATCTTGAAGGATTGGCATCAAAAAACGAAATAAAGTAATTTCTTCACACAGAGGTGCAACAATAATTTGATCATGTCACGTTTAGTTCTTTCATGGCATGTGTGGCCTGGGGCAACTCTTGAAATCTATTCATGTGCTTCAACTGTTACAGTGTTACTACAGCTTCACAATGGTGTTACAATAGTGTTACATTGTATCCCCGCCTACATTCAAGGTGCACGTTTTGTACTCGAATTAGGGCTTTGATTGGGTTGCAAGGGCAGGGCACTCACAGTTGAATGATGTAAATATTGATGCAAGGAATGGATACATTTCTTTGTGTATGCACTAGGTGGTGCACTGTGAAAGTCGGCAAGTTAGGTTTGATCATTAGTAACAAAATCTGGTTGCTCAGTAGCGCCACTTGCTCTCGCCTAGCGGCAATACCCATCAGTTACAGTGTTATTACAGCCCTCATGACCATGAATGAGCCAATAGGCTTTGGGAGGCAGAGTTCTCCCTGTGGCCGCCATTAAAGAAAGGAATCCATGAATTCAAATGGAAACCAGCAGGAACAGAGACCGAAATAATGGTTAAAATGACCGTAAAAATATAGGCATATGCCAATTTTCGATAGTTTTTTAAGGATGTTATTCGTTTTTAGATCGATTTTGATGGTGATGGAGGAGTAGAGGGACGTTTTTAGCAAAGACCGTTTTAAGCTAAGGGGGAGGGGGAGAGTTGCTTATTTACTCTCCTTTTCTTTTTGTTTTAAAGCATTTTTCGCTCCCTTTAATTTGTTTACTTCATGTATATTTGAGAGGTCGACAGAGAGGTTGCGAAGACGATATTTTAACTGCTTTTATTTTTGGGCGGACAATAGCTTTCGAAGGGTTGTTGAATTACATACTCCAGCCGATTGGTAAAAATAATTCTCGTTGATTAGCTTATACATCTTGCAAAATACTAGTGGAAATTGGTATTTATTTTCCCCGGAACTGAAATGATGGAATGTTCGATCTCGCTGTGAAAGGATGAGTTCTTGTTTTGTACCAAACGGGGCCAGCTTGGAGGATTGCCATTCCAATCTATTCTGTCTGGTAAGAGATTTAAAACTAAAGGAAAAGCAGCCATTTTTTAACTAGCTGAAGAGAGCAAAAACGGTAGCCACAGCAGTGGGAAACAGTCGTAGGGCCCTTCTAACACTGCAATTCAAACATCATTCACCAAGGCAATGGTTATTTGCATACTGAGAAGTTGTGCAAGCTTAAGAAATAATAAGGTTATCTGTCACTTGCAGCTGCATGCATGTGTTTGCCATCATAAATGTTCAGTTTGATCATATTAAATACATTCCAGCCCTGAGAGTGTTAGGCAATAAATGTGCAACTAATGTAATGTGTGTTGATAAACATCTTAGCCAACTAGATATAACTAGCAACACTGAATACCATGCATGATACATGTTTTTCCACTTTTTCCACTAGTTGTTTGCTTGGTTGAAGTAACGTTATGCTTTTTATCGAATGCATTGTGCAGCATGTTTACGTGACCTAAAAATAAACCCAATCAGTTTGCTAGTCTGCTAACTAGCTTGCAATGTCGTACATTTGCACAAATAGCAAGTTAACTAAATGACAGATACATTTACATTCAGTCATGGAATGCAAAGTAAAGGCTTGTGAACATTGGCTTCTAATTCCAACTCCCATGTTCAATGAATTAATCATGTTGTTCTTGTCAGTGGGCCGGTGTAGTTGTTCAGATACATTGCTTGCTACATTGTTTTCTTTAAAGTAGCCAATGAAGAGCTTGGTTACTGAAACAGCGTATCCTATTCGCTGGCTTACATGTACGGTACTTTCCCTTTGAAGTTGTCAGGTTTGCTTGCCAATCATTTGTTGTTTACGCTCTTGGCTGGCGCATTCTTAACGGAGGCACGGGCTGAAATATTAATAAACAAGAATGTGTTCTTGGCTATTGTTAGTGCATGATAGACTTTAGGACTCACTTCCTGTCTGGCAAGTTGTCAAGTTGAATACATTGTTCATGACAGATTAATGCATTTCACAGTATTGTTAGAGTTGTTGTGTGTATTTATTTAGCTGTTATAGTTCTCATAGTGCTGATTGATACTGTTGCTAGTCAGTCGTAAAACAAGGGAATTATATAGCTATCATAAACACATACAACCGACAGTACCTAATAGATTTTGGTTATAGCCTACTATTATGACTGAAGGAAAAAGCTCACATGTCCACTCTTGTCCCTGGCACTACTACTACTCTAGAGGCTTCTCAGTAGTGCACTATCTATAGGTTTGTATCAATGCATTGCATTTTTTCTGTACAATATGCACTGCATGACATATGCTAACAATTCCCCATCATGAATGTTAAATCAATAAATAATGATACACTTTGGACATTGATAGACATGAACTGTCCTTTTCCAAAGCATTTGACAGTCGAGCTGAATGAACAGGAGAAGCTATGAGGCTAGTAGTGAATGACTGGCTGCTGTATTGCAATAGCAGGGAGACATTTTACTGCATACTGAGACTAAGCATGATACCAGTGCTTCTGTTCGCTGTCCTGTATGACTCGCACACTAACCAGACTTAGTGGTTTAAGCTAAAAGAATGCAGTGAACAGTGGCACTTTTACCATAACTTTAAACAGTTCTCGGGAGTCTTATAACAATGTTTTATATACAATTCCTGTTTGTATTTGAAGTTAAGCTGATTTTGGTCAAGTTTGAAGATGAGTTATTATGCTTTTCATAAATAAAGTCACATCACAACTGCCCTGCTAGACTAGTGTCTCCTGGCAGTCTTAAGTTCTCAACCTTGTGTAGAAGAAAGTCCTTTTAGCGGGCATCAAACTCCTTCCGGGCTGGGCAGGATTAGAACAAAAACCAACACTGCAGCAGTGACAAATGCTGTGCAGAAGGAAAGGCTGGGCGAGACAAGAGAGTAGACCAAGTGGATTTGCATTTCTCTCCAGTTCTCCAAGATGCAAACAGACACTTGTTAACTAGTTTCATGTGTTGCCGCAGGAGGGTGAGGCCTTGACGGAGAGTTTCTTGTAGTGGTGGTGGGGTGTCTATCCATCTGCTCAGGAATGATTTGTGCAACTTCACCTGTTGCCTGTCTCTGGGAGGGAGAAAGTCAGGAAGTGAAAGGAAAAGGAAAGGGGGATACCTAGTCAGTTGTACAACTGAATGCCTTCAACTGAAATGTGTCTTCTGCATTTAACCCAACCCCTCTGAATCAGAGAGGTGCGGGGGGCTGCCTTAATCCACATCCACGTCATCGGCGCCCGGGGAACAGTGGGTTAACTACCTTGCTCAGGGGCAGAACAACAGATTTTTACCTTGTCAGCTCAGAGATTTGATCCAGCAACCTTTCGGTTACTGGCCCAAAGCTCCTACCCGCCAGGCTACCTGCCGCCCCAAAGCAAGGGAAGGATAGGCAGCTGTTGGCACTAAGCGTACTCCACAATGGGACCTGGAGCTCTGAGCTGTGAGAGGGAAGGTGAGCAGAGCTGAGCAGCTGATGAAAGGAGGGGTCGTAACCCTCAAATCCCAGGCCGATTTAACGTCAACTTCCTGAGCCTGTCAAATGGCTTTGCCCTCAGATTCCCCTATCGCCGCTATGGGGGTTTAGCTTGCCATCTGAAATGGGAAACTTAACTTCACCCTGGTTCTTGCCCTTTTGGTGGGGTACACTTTGCATATACAGTTTCCCACATACCTGAGCATAACACTAACAGTCAGCTAGCTGTGCCATTAGTCATTTTGAAGGAACCACACAGGTTTCCCTGACACTCACTCATTCATCCTGCATACAGACTGTAACTCACATGTACTGTAAAAGATGGATTGATTGATTAACCGCAGAAGACACACAGACCCTTGACGGTGCAATCTGCTTCTTGAAGATTGCCACTTAGTATTTTCAGAGAATAGCCTAGTTTATGTATCAAAAGCTTCAACTTGATCTTTGACAGGGAAAACAGCCAAGCCAAGGGTTTGGATAGCCTCACACTGACAAAAAATCTGAGCTGTCATCAGAAGACTGGATTGTGTGATGAAAATACATTTCTGTAGAAGAATAAGTGAGATGTATGCAGGCAAACTGTCCAAGCGTGGCCGTTTCAGAAACAGTCAGTTTCTATAAGTGTGGACGATCTGGTTTCACACTTCAGTTTTTTTTCCCATCCCCTTTCTTTCTGTGCAGCACAGATGTTTCTCTGGAAGATGCAGGTGTCAGGTAGTTCCTCACACCACTGTGTCTGCCAGAGAGAGGACTTGATGGAGGGAGTTAGTGAAACATAAACTGCAGCAGTAGTACTATACTGTGGAAGGAATAAGCTATAGGCTATAGGCCTATATGATAATTGAACATTGGCGTGTTAATAGGGTCTTGTCTGGAACACCGTTTGAATGCCCTTGAGCCAGATTCCTGACGTGAGATATTTCCTATGATGTTGCTTGATGAATTGATAATACGTGATATCATGGCAGTTATGTAAGAGGCTGGGAGTTGGTGTGTCAGCCCATCATAATATATCTTAGTATTGAAAAACTCATTTAGGGGCACGTGGGATAGAGTAATGTTGAGGAAAGTCATTTTTTGTTTTGGCCATGTGTGGAATATATTTGTAGTCATCTTGTGATTTTTTGTTGTTGTTGAGATTGTTTCACAAACTCAACAGCCTATGAGCTTTCAATAATTGGTATCTCTCAATTTATGTATACTGAACACAAATATAAACACACCCTGATTTGATTTGCAACAATTTCAAAGATTTTACTGAGTTACAGTTCATATAAGGAAATCAGTCAATTGAAATACATTTATTAGGTCCTGATCTATTGATTTCACATGACTGGGCAGGGGTACAGCCATAGGCCCACCCACTGGGGAGCCAGGCCCAGCCACTGGGGAGCCAGGCCCAGCCAATCAGAATGTGTTTTTCCCCACAAAAGGGCTTTATTACAGACAGAAATACTCCTGTTCAGTGTAGTTAAAGTTGCTCATCATATTTGGTATATGAGACGAGCAATTCTTTGCTGAGATAATGTTAGCATTAGGATTTCAGTAGCGTTCTGTGGCCAGTGTATGGCCTTCCTTGCTGCCATGTTAGAATGCATAACTAAAACCTGGCTCCAGCTGACAACACATCTCCCAGCTTATCCGTGGCTAGGCTAAAGACTAGCTATAACACAACCAGGCTTAATTACTCAGTCATACTCATACCATTTAAATTGATTTCATTTTACCCTAAAATGTTAATAAATCGTCTACTTCTAACAAAGTGACAGTTGGTCGACTGGAACATATTGCCTAGCAGCGCAAAATAACTTGCCTAAAAAATCAGTAGGTCCAGTTTAAGAAAATCTGTTAAACTGTCTGCCGTGCTGCAAGGATAGACAGGAGTGCCAGCTCCATCAAGAGTAGCACTGCAAGGCAACATAGGTTGTGGGGATAGTGTTGGCTTTTGCAGTGTGTAAGTGTATGACATGGGCACAGAGTGTAAGCCTAAAACACTGGAAGGCATGATGTATTCAGCAGTGTAAGTGGTGTGTTAGTGGTGTGAGAGACAGTGTATGGCGTCAGTGTAGGACATGAGCACAGGGATCGCTGGTTGGTTGTATGTACGTAGGGCCTGCTGTCTGATGAGTGCCAGCCAGCCGGCACGGCTAAGCAGTAGCAGTGGAGCGTAATGTTTCTCCTTTAACACTTCATAACCCTGTAGTACCCTGTGCTGCTGCTGCTGCCTGTGATTTATGACCTATGAGTTTCTCTGTGTTGTGTTTTCACTCTGTATAAAAGCCAAACAGCATTGGTTATTAGAGAGCAGTGGGCACACTCCCCAAAGCACTCATCATTAAAAAAGATGAAGTTGGTCAGAGAGCCCATTTACATGCATTAGGGAGTTATATGGAGCTTTGAACATGTTGTTCATGTTGTTTTTCTTGAGATTGTGTGCATTTTAGCTTCAGGTGCTTTCAGTCGGAACAAAAACAAACATGCTTTCTTGTGTGTGCTGCTTCGTTCTCCAGCCGTGTTTCTGTCTGTTTATATTGCAGCCTTTTCTATCACCATCTGTCTCTGTTGTCTCAATCCTCCTCTCTGTCTTCCTTTATCTCTCTCCTCCCGCTTTCTCTCTGTCTCTCTCTTTCCTCCCTCCATCTCTCTTCTCTCTCTCCTCCCTCTCTCTCTCATCTCTCCTCCCTCTCTCTCTCCTCTCTCTCTCTTTCCTCCCTCTCTCTCTCCTCCCTCTATATCGCTCTTTCTCCTCCCTCTATCTCTCTCTTCTCCCTGCCTCTATCGTTGTCTCTTTCTCCTGACTCTTTCTGTTTTCCCTCTCTCCTCCCTCTATATCGCTCTCCTCTCTCTTTCTCTCTCTCCCCTCTCTCTGTTTTTCTCTTCCTGTGGCTGTCTTCCTTTGTGTCTCCTTGTCATAAGTGTTCCTGCTGAGGAGGCAGATGCTCCATAAAGGAGAATTAATGCTTGCTCTTTAGTACTCACAAGTACTGGCTGGGTGCTGAGTACTGGTGATTGTAGCAGAAGCTGACACTCTCTCTCTCCCTCCTTCCCCTCAGGCGGACTTGACGGGGATCAAATGGAAGCGGTACGTGTGGCAAGGCCCCACCTCGGCACCCATCCTCTTCCCGGTGACCGAGGAGGACCCCATCCTGTGCAGCTTCAGCCGCTGCCTCAAGGCGGACGTGCTGAGTGTGTGGCGGCGGAGCCAGAGGCCCGGACGTAGGGAGCTCTGGCTCTTCTGGTGGGGGGACGACCCCAACTTCGCCAAGCTGATCCATCACGAACTTACAGGTGAGGCTAGAGGGAGTGGGCGCACGTAGACACACACACACACACACACACACACACACACACACACACACACACACACACACACACACACACACACACGCTAGCTTGGCTATAATACTTGCCATGGTCCTGTGTAATAGCTTTGGCCTATTAACAGAAGAATACAGCCCTCTCAGACCAGGAGTTTCACTTCGTTTTCCATGCTGCTTCCACGTTTCAGATTGCCTTAGCTGGTCACAAGAGATAAATGAGGGATTCATTTGTCTTTCGATTCCCCTTTTCACATATTCACCAAAGATTATAGACGTATAGATGTTTGAAGGTCTTGAAGAACAATCTGGCCTTAATGGCCATGTACTCTTATAATCTCCACCTGGAACAGCCAGCAGAAGACTGGCCACCTCTCAGAGCCTGCTTCCTCTCTAGGTTTCTTCCTAGGTTCCTGCCTTTCTAGGGAGTTTTTCCTAGCCACCGTACTTCTACATCTGCATTGCTTGCTGTTTGGGGTTTTAGGCTGAGTTACGCTGAAGTAAAAAGGGCTTTATAAAATATTTATTATTTGATAGAGCTGGTTAAATGGGTGATTATTGTAAAATATAATGGAAAGGGCTTGTTACATCTGAAAAGGAGCATCTTGAGACGCTGCAGACCTCATAGAGCACGCCCTCTCTTTGTGATGATGGTAGCAGTGATCTGGTTGTATAATGTGAAATATTGCATGGTTCAGGACAGGGTTTGATTGATGCTGGAAGCTCTGGGGATATTCATTTCCTGTAAATGAGAGCTTAGAAGGCGTTAGAGTTGGTGTAACCAGATAGTTCCCTTAGTTTCCCCCCTCCTCCACCTAAATGACAAGCAGCCAGCCTGGTAGAGAACAGCCTTCCACCTGCACGTCAGTTCCCACTGTTTGGAGCAAACGTTCACTGCAATCACAGTGTTGTTTTGTGTTAACACCCATCGCGGCATCTAAGCACCTTCCGCTCTCTGGCACCTTGTGTCGCCAAGGCTGAACAGGAAAGCCTATCCCATCTTCCCATTTAAAAAGGGAGGATAGAAATGGAGCTCCCTCCACACATGACTTCTGTGAAAAATAGAATATGCAGGAGCAACGATGCAGAAATGAGCCTAGCACATCATGGAGGACTGCATCATGGAGGACTGCATCATGAAGGACTGCATCATGGAGGTCTGACCATTTTTTTTCTGCAGCAGAAGTGGTGGATGGACAGAGACGTGCTTTATACATACTCTCGCCGGGGAGATTGAACTCCTGAGTCTGAGACGTTTCTCTCTCACTCACTCACTCACTCACTCACTCACTCACTCACTCACTCACTCACTCACTCACTCACTCACTCACTCACTCACTCACTCACTCACTCACTCACTCACTCACTCTCTCTATACAATGCGGGAGAACAGAGGAGCCTCACTGGTCTGACCTCAGGGGAGCCAGACCCTCCCTCTCCTCTCTATGTGTCTATCTGTCTGGTGAGAGGGTGTGCTGTGAGCCCTGAGAACACACACAGAGGTCATGACCCCTACCTCACCAGCCGGAGTTGTGAACCTGTGTTTCCCTCTGTGGATCACACCAACTCGCCTCTCTTCTCAGAGCCTGCAAAGTGCCTGTCCCACTGTGTGTGTGGGTGTGTGTCCTTGTGTGTGTGTGTGTGTAGACATTGCTGGGATGGGCTGAGACTGGCTCAGTCGTGATGATTCACAACCTGATGCATTGGAGCCTCTCATGGACATGCTGGCAGTGAAGGTGTGAAGCGACACACAGAAGCTAGCAACAACGTGTGTGTGTTTTTGGTGGCGGTGATCAGACTGGCCGACACATCGCCAGTAATCTGGGATGCCACAGCTTGCTCTTTTCCATCCATGCTAGTGGCTGATGGGTTTGTCCTTTTCCTCATCTGACTGTCCAAATCAAATTTGAATATCCCTGGAAATATTAAGCACTTTTTTGTTTGTCATTATTTTATTCCCCCCATTGCAATGTTGGTGGTTAACATGAAAATCAGCTATTTTCTTTCAGCGGAAATGGCGGTGGCTTCTTTTACCCGTCTACACTCATTAGATTAGCTGCTTGGCTGTGGAACTATTAACATTTTTAGCATGTGCCATTTCTGTGTAAATCAGTGGGCCAGTAATACTTTCAAAATCAAATAAAAACACATTTTATTTGTCACATGTGTGGAATACAACAGGTGTAGCCCTTACCATGAAATGCTTACTTACAAGCCCTTAACCAACAATTTATCTCCAGAGAGTGAGAGAGAAGGAGAACGAGAGGGGGGCTCGAACATAACAAAATGTGGAACAAGTCAAGGGGTCTGAGTACTTTCCAAATGCACTGTATATGTCGTGAATTGGCCATAAGTTTGAAAAAAGCTGAGCTGTGATTTTTAGGCATTTTCGCCCAGCCGTAATGTTGACAATTAATCACCATTCAAGGAGCGCTGAGAGGAGGGGGGGTCCCCATTCCCTCTCCCTCCTTTCCTTCACCCCTCCCTCCCTCCTGATGTTTACTCTTGTGGCTATCATGGAACCATACACACTATCAACCCCTCTGTATTACTCTGTCTCTACACAAAGCCCTTGCTTTGTCTAATCTGAGTTTGCAATGAGGAGGTTAAAAGCAAAACTAAAGAGTTGTCTGTTCTGCAGAGCAGAATCTCTTATCAGCCCAGCCATCTCCACTGTGCTCCTGGGTAGCACACCCTTTCATTCATTACTGCATGTTGGGTCAGATCTCTGGAGAGGGAGAAAGGAAGGAGGAGGAAAGTACACTTGTCTTACTGTGCCCCCTCTGCTGTTTCATGGATGGACAATAGATTGTTTTGGATGTTTGTAGGGACTGAGAGGAGGGGATGTGCTTCATTTAGTTTCTCTCTTGAGGGCTTTATTTTAGTATGGATGTGTGTGGCACTAACAATCTGCTGGCATAGTTCTGCTCTTGTTAGTTTTTGCTGGCTCTGACAAAGTCTTTGGACATTTCCAGGCCTGCCCATTCTTTACTATTCAGAACAGCTCTGGTGTGCACCTCTCAGGGCAGCGCCAAGCTCCAAAGGGCATATTTCAGTACCCTTGAGGGGCAGAGCAAGTCAAAGTTTTCACTTTTGTTTGCCGGTCAGGTCTTTCTTTTTCTTCCTTGCCCTGACCCCTGTGAAGATGGCTACCATTCAGATTGAATGAGGCATCTGGTGAAAATAGATCCATCTCTCAGATCTGTGGGAAAGACAAAAACATTGAATGCAGATAATGTTGTTTTTGTCAGCCATTTTTCTACTGAATCTAAAATATATCAAGCACATCATGATTGTTTCAGTTGCTCGAGGACTTCAGGAATGTCAGTGTTCTGCCATGGCCAGTGAAGAGCCCAGATGAAGAGCCCCGATCTCAATCCCATTGAGCACGTCTGGGACCTGTTGGATCGGAGGCTGAGGGCTAGGGCCATTCCCTCCCAGAAATGTCTGGGAACTTGCAGGTGCCTTTGGTGGAAGAGTGGGGTAACGTCTCACAGCAAGAACTGGCAAATCTGGTACAGTACTTAATGCAGCTGGTGGCCACACCAGATACTGACTGTTACTTTGGATTTTGACCCCCCCTTTGTTCAGGGACACATTATTCAATTTCTGTTAGTCACATGTCAGTGGAACTTAATCAGTTTATATCTCAGTTGTTGAATCTTGTTATGTTCATACAAATATTTACACATGTTAAGTTTGCTGAAAATAAACGCAGTTGACAGTGAGAAATGTTTCTTTTGTTGCGGAGTTTTTATATATATATATATATATATATATATATATATATATATATATATATATATATATATATATACATACACACACACACACACACACACACACACATATACATACAGTGAGGGGGAAAAAGTATTTGATCCCCTGCTGATTTTGTACGTTTACCCACTGACAAAGAAATGATCAGTCTATAATTTTAATGGTAGGTTTATTTGAACAGTGAGAGACAGAATAACAACAAAAAAATCCAGAAAAACGTATGTCAAAAATGTTATACATTGATTTGCATTTTAATGAGGGAAATAAGTAGTTGTAGTTGGCCATCAGATGACCTGGCCTCCAGAGTCACCTGACCTCAACCCAATGGAGATGGTTTGGGATGAGTTGGACCGCGGAGTGAAGGAAAAGCAGCCAACAAGTGCTCAGCATATGTGGGTTCTCATTCAAGACTATTGGAAAAGCATTCCAGGTGAAGCTGGTTGAGAGAATGCCAAGAGTGTGCAAAGCTGTCATCAAGGCAAAGGGGGGCTACTTTGAAGAATCGCAAATCTAAACTATATATGGATTGGTTTATCACTTTTTTGGTTACTACATGATTCCATATGTCTTCTTTCATAGTTTTGTCTTCACCATTACTCTACAGTGTTGAAAATAGTTAAATAAAGGAAAACCTTTGAATGAGTAGGTGTGTCCAAACTTTTGACTGGTACTGTATATCACCAGTAGTACATGTACTGTTGATTCCTATAATTTGTAACCTACAACGTTTCTTTGGTCACGGTAATTTCTATTAATGTATTCAATATGTTATTATTGTCACGTCTGCTCCCGCTCCCCCTTTCTGGCGCTCGAGGTCGCCAAACTGCTCATCATTACGCACATCTGTCAGCATTGTTACACGCACCAGCGCTTCATCAGACTCACCTGGACTCTATCACGTCTTTGATTGCCTCCCCGTGTCTGCATTGATGTTGTTTTGTTTCTCTTGTCCAGATGCTGTTTTTTCTTTGTTTCATGTCTATTTATTATTCAGTTATCACCCCGTACTTGCTTGCTTCTCCCAGAGTCTATCGTCAAGACTATTACAGAATGCAGACACCACAATCGGAAGCATCTTGGAGTTTTTTTATTTAATTTATTTTTTGGTGACGTCGGGTCCGGGTGCTGCTGCTGTAGCAACCGGGGATGCCTCAGCTGGCTCGAGAGGCTCTCAAGCCTTAGTTGGCTCGTCAGGCTCCAACGCCTCACCCGGCTCCTCACGCTCCTCATAGCCCCCTCAGGCCCTCGGGGGGGGTACTGTCAAGTTTGCTTCCGACTCCCCTCTCTGGCGCTCGAGGTCGCCAGGCTGCTCATCATTACGCACATCTGTCACCATCGTTACGTGCACCAGCGCTTCATCAGACTCACCTGGACTCCATCACGTCTTTGATTGCCTCCCCTATATCTGTCACTTCCTCAGTTTCATCCTGGTGTCTGCATTGATGTTGTTTTGTTTCTCTTGTCCAGATGCTATATATAAATGTATATTTATTATTAAATCATCACCCTGTACTTACTTCCCGTCTCCATGCTGTCGTCTTAAGACCGTTACAATTATTCCTTTTACCATTCTCATTGCAAAAAGTGTGTCCAATTCGACAGAGTGCACAACCTATGCAACACGTATGAGAAACACATATTTTCTTTATTTCATTCCATTAACAAGTTTTTGTCAATTCATTTTAGTCATTGTCTTTTGTTTGGAGCACTCCTGTCAATGTTGAGTAAGGACGCGCACCTGATTACGCTTTGAAGTAGGCCTATAGGCTACCTCACCTGCGTACAAATGTAGGCATGTTTATGTGACCATTTGGGGATCTGATAGTATTTCTGATTGGCTTAATGCACCACCACTAATAAGCTGTGGAGCTTCTCAAAGTAATGTTTTCTTCACCTCAAACAGCAAGCAAACAAAGTTTGTTTTTGAATCTATTGAGAAAATAGTTTCTCAATATATTTAAAAATCTTTCCAGTGCTCTCCCTTTCGATAACCATTCAGCGTGAAAGAGAAAATGGCATGCTCTGATCCAGTGGAAATGTCATAAAATAGGCCTACCTGATTACTTCTTATCAGAGCTTGACTTGCACTGAAATAGGTTCCGGTACTCATTTTGGGTGCTGGTACTGTTTTATATTTAGTTGCAGGAGCTCCACAATACTTTTGAGTGCATATTCTATAAGAGGAACAGGAGCTCAAGCAGTAGAATATTTAAGGTGTCGGTACTCAGCTCCGGTGAGCTCCTGCCCAAGTTAAGCACTGCTTCTTATCCCTTGTGCAAATAGCCTACAGCTGTGTCTGTCCCAAGCTCACTGGTATGGGAAACTGAGGGCCCAGAATATTGTATTCAATCTCGCAAGTTCGCTAGTGCAAGCTTCTGGCCTGACCCAAGTTAATAGTTGTTTCAAGTTCGTTGCAGACAGGCCATGTGTAGTCAATGTGATTTCTAGGATATTTACTTTTATCTGGATATTTTCTACCTGCAGGCTGCAATGTTTTTATTTGTTGGCTTTATGTAGGCTAATTTTACATAGTTGGCAATGGCAATATAAGTTACTTTTTAGATATGTATCATTTTCATTTAGATTTGGATAAATGTTTTTATCAACCACATGACAACGATTTTGAGATATGAAATTAAATTAAAATGTGCATATGAAAACCATAACTGGCCCACAGATCGGTTGAAATTGTAAGAAAATTGGCATTCCATGTGAGAAAGGTTGACAACTCCTTGTGTAGCCTATTACCAGCAACCAGCATAATAGCAGAGTCTGCGAAGGCCAGCAGGAGCGGGAGGAGAATGTTTGGGTCAGGTTAAGCTTTTTCTTCTTCTGGTTATCTAGATCTCTGGCTTCCTCTTGAGTCATTTGTGTCTTATTTCATCAAACAGTAAGCTTAAAGCATCAGACAAGTTCAGTGCATATAGTTGATTTTATTAAAACACATAGTGTGTCTAAATATGGAAGAATACACAGTAAAAACATTTGACCAATCGTTTGGTCGAAAGAACAGACGACTTTCGGTCGACCAAGATTGTATTTAGTTGGGGACAGCCCTAGAGCAAATACTGTCCAAATCCATATGGAGGGGAGTGTATGTCCAAAAAAAAGTATTCCTGTTGCACACATTTCAACGCATAGAAATGTGTATGTATTCTATTACCAGGTTATATATTGTTATCTGGCCACACCTGAGGAAGATGTTTTATGTTTTCCCACCCAGGTGTTCCGCAAACAATTTAAACACAATCAAGATGTAACCATTCTCGATTACACATAGTAGGCCTATTGCTTGAGGTTGTTTAAATTATGGTTGGTTGTGGTTGCAAAAGCAGCAGTGTAGCGGCAGGGCTGTTGATGTGGGTCTAAGATAATTGGTGAGCGATATGCCCTATTAACCCAGGCTAAGGATTCTGAGTGCTTCGGTTTTACTCTGTTCTCTGTGTCAATGCTGCAGAGACAAATAAACTGATATGTCTACTGGCTTGTATTTGGCTTTTCAGAGAGAGGGATATATCCCTTTCGCACAAAGATGTTTTTCCCGCCAACTTTACCATACCGCCAAATTTTCTGTCTTTTCTTTATATCTGAAAAGGATTTCCGAAATATCAAAGCCAACATTTACATTTACATTTAAGTCATTTAGCAGACGCTCTTATCCAGAGCCACTTACAAATTGGTGCATTCACCTTATAATATCCAGTGGAACAACCACTTTACAATAGTGCATCTAAATCTTTTAAGGGGGGGTTAGAAGGATTACTTTATCCTATCCCAGGTATTCCTTAAAGAGGTGGGGTTTCAGGTGTCTCCGGAAGGTGGTGATTGACTCCGCTGTCCTGGCGTCGTGAGGGAGCTTGTTCCACCATTGGGGTGCCAGAGCAGCGAACAGTTTTGACTGGGCTGAGCGGGAACTGTGCTTCCTCAGAGGTAGGGAGGCGAGCAGGCCAGAGGTGGATGAACGCAGTGCCCTTGTTTGGGTGTAGGGCCTGATCAGAGCCTGAAGGTACGGAGGTGCCGTTCCCCTCACAGCTCCGTAGGCAAGCACCATGGTCTTGTAGCGGATGCGAGCTTCGACTGGAAGCCAGTGGAGAGAGCGGAGGAGCGGGGTGACGTGAGAGAACTTGGGAAGGTTGAACACCAGACGGGCTGCGGCGTTCTGGATGAGTTGTAGGGGTTTAATGGCACAGGCAGGGAGCCCAGCCAACAACGAGTTGCAGTAATCCAGACGGGAGATGACAAGTGCCTGGATTAGGACCTGCGCCGCTTCCTGTGTGAGGCAGGGTCGTACTCTGCGAATGTTGTAGAGCATGAACCTACAGGATCGGGTCACCGCCTTGATGTTAGTGGAGAACGACAGGGTGTTGTCCAGGGTCACGCCGAGGCTCTTAGCACTCTGGGAGGAGGACACAAGGGAGTTGTCAACCGTGATGGCGAGATCATGGAACGGGCAGTCCTTCCCCGGGAGGAAGAGCAGCTCTGTCTTGCCGAGGTTCAGCTTGAGGTGGTGATCCGTCATCCACACTGATATGTCTGCCAGACATGCAGAGATGCGATTCGCCACCTGGTTGTCAGAAGGGGGAAAGGAGAAGATTAATTGTGTGTCATCTGCATAGCAATGATATGAGAGACCATGTGAGGATATGACAGCGCCAAGTGACTTGGTGTATAGCGAGAATAGGAGTGGGCCTAGAACAGAGCCCTGGGGGACACCAGTGGTGAGAGCACGTGGTGCGGAGACAGATTCTCGCCACGCCACCTGGTAGGAGCGACCTGTCAGGTAGGACGCAATCCAAGCGTGGGCCGCGCCGGAGATGCCCAGCTCGGAGAGGGTGGAGAGGAGGATCTGATGGTTCACGGTATCAAAGGCAGCAGATAGGTCTAGAAGGATGAGAGCAGAGGAGAGAGAGTTAGCTTTAGCAGTGCGGAGAGCCTCCGTGACACAGAGAAGAGCAGTCTCAGTTGAATGCCCAGTCTTGAAACCTGACTGATTAGGATCAAGAAGGTCATTCTGAGAGAGATAGCAAGAGAGCTGGCCAAGGACGGCACGTTCAAGAGTTTTGGAGAGAAAGGAAAGAAGGGATACTGGTCTGTAGTTGTTGACATCGGAGGGATCGAGTGTAGGTTTTTTCAGAAGGGGTGCAACTCTCGCTCTCTTGAAGACGGAAGGGACGTAGCCAGCGGTCAAGGATGAGTTGATGAGCGAGGTGAGGTAGGGGAGAAGGTCTCCGGAAATGGTCTGGAGAAGAGAGGAGGGGATAGGGTCAAGTGGGCAGGTTGTTGGGCGGCCGGCCATCACAAGACGCGAGATTTCATCTGGAGAGAGAGGGGAGAAAGAGGTCAAAGCACAGGGTAGGGCAGTGTGAGCAGGACCAGCAGTGTCGTTTGACTTAGCAAACGAGGATCGGATGTCGTCAACCTTCTTTTCAAAATAGTTGACGAAGTCATCCGCAGAGGGGGGGGGGGAGGGGGAGGAGGATTCAGGAGGGAGGAGAAGGTAGCAAAGAGCTTCCTAGGGTTAGAGGCAGATGCTTGGAGTTTAGAGTGGTAGAAAGTGGCTTTAGCAGCAGAGACAGAAGAGGAAAATGTAGAGAGGAGGGAGTGAAAGGATGCCAGGTCCGCAGGGAGGCGAGTTTTCCTCCATTTCCGCTCGGCTGCCCGGAGCCCTGTTCTGTGAGCTCGCAGTGAGTCGTCGAGCCACGGAGCAGGAGGGGAGGACCGAGCCGGCCTGGAGGATAGGGGACAGAGGAAATCAAAGGATGCAGAGAGGGAGGAGAGGAGGGTTGAGGAGGCAGAATCAGGAGATAGGTTGGAGAAGGTTTGAGCAGAGGGAAGAGATGATAGGATGGAAGAGGAGAGAGTAGCGGGAGAGAGAGAGCGAAGGTTGGGACGGCGCAATACCATCCGAGTAGGGGCAGAGTGAGAGGTGTTGGATGAGAGCGAGAGGGAAAAGGATACAAGGTAGTGGTCGGAGACTTGGAGGGGAGTTGCAATGAGATTAGTGGAAGAACAGCATCTAGTAAAGATGAGGTCAAGCATATTGCCTGCCTTGTGAGTAGGGGGGGAAGGTGAGAGGGTGAGGTCGAAAGAGGAGAGGAGTGGAAAGAAGGAGGCAGAGAGGAATGAGTCAAAGGTAGACGTGGGGAGGTTAAAGTCACCCAGAACTGTGAGAGGTGAGCCATCCTCAGGAAAGGAACTTATCAACATCTTTATTTCCACCAAACAACCTACTCGACGTGAGTTTGACAATAGCCAGTGAAAAATCAGAGCGCCCTATTCAAAACCACAAGTCTAATAATTTGTATTTCTCAAACATAGGACTATTTTACACCATTTTATAGATACACTTCTCCTGAATCGAACCACGTTGTCTGATTTCAAAAAGGCTTTACAGCGAAAGCAAAACATTAGATTATGTTAGGAGAGTACATCGACACAAATAACCACACAGCCATTTTCCAAGCAACTAGCATGCATCACAAATACCCAAAACACAGCTAAATGCAGCACTAACCTTTGACGATCTTCATCAGATGACAGTCCTATGACATCATGTTACACAATACATGCATTTTTTTGTTCAATAAAGTTCATATTTATATATAATAACAGCATTTTACATTGGCGCGTGACGTTCAGAAAATATTTTCCCTCAAATACTTCCGGTGAATTAGCGCCACAATTTACAAAAATACTTGTCATTAAACGTTGATAAAATATTAAACTGTCATTCAAAGAATTATAGATGAACATCTCCTTTATGCTAATGCTGTGAACGATTTTAAAAAAGCTTCACGAGGAAAGCACTCTTTGCAATAATCTGAGTACTGAGCTCAGAAAAATACACTAGGCTATACAGATAGCCGCCATCTTGGAGTCATCTAAAATCATAAATTGCATTAGATATAATCCCTTACTTATGATGATCTTCATCAGAAGGCACTTCCAGGGATCCCAGGTCCACAATAAATGTTTTGTTCGATAAAGTTAATAATTTATGTCCAAATAACTCCTTGTTGTTCGCGCGTTCAGTTCAGCTACTCTAAATGTAGGAAGCGTGCGGACAATGTCACGACGAAAAGTAAAAAAAAGTTGTATTTACGTTCGTTCAAACATGTCAAACGTTGTAAAACATCTATCTTTAGGGCCTTTAGAACGTGAAGATTCAGTAATATTTCAACCGGACGGTTCCTGTGTCTTGAAAAACGTTTTGGAATGGAGGATCCACCCTCGTGAATGCGCACCAATGAAGTGATGTCATTCCCTGGCTCACCAACTTCCTCACCTTCTCATTCGGTCTCTGTTCATCGTAGATGCCTCAAACAACTTTGTAAAGACTCACAGACACCATTCAAACAGTTTTAGTGTTTTCTATCCAAATCTACTAATACTATGCATATCCTAGCTTCTGAGTTTGAGTAGGAGGCAGTTTAATATGGGCACATATTTTTTCCCGAAATTGTCAATACTGCCCCCTATCCTTAAAGAGCTGTAAGAAGTTAATAATTTCAGTAAAGTTCTGCCTACGGCTTAGTGTGAAAAGTAGACACAATGCTGAGGCGGCATTAGTATGCACTACGCTCTTAAACTTTTGATGGTTGGGTTGCTAGGCAACACCCTGTTACCAGTTCTAAACTTTGCCAGGCATGCCACTTCGCCCATCTATTCATATAGCCAACTACTAGGCATACACTGGTTGGCTCTATAAAGAATTATTGTGGGAATAAACATCACAGATTGACAAAAATATTGGAATAAAGTAGGTTAATACAATTGAAGACATATCAAATTATTGATTACTTTACCTGTCATCCAATCCTTGTAATACATTTGAAGCAATAGCCCACCAGCATGTGGTCAACTAGATTATAATTTTAGCACCATGTTGATTGGAGACATGTCTTGATAAATCAACCAATGTCAGATCTTTGTTTTCATTCGCAGTCGCTTAGTAGCCTAGCCTAGGCCTACTCCCGACCAAATGCCTATGATTCATTGTCTATCTATTTGTTGTCTCATCTATCACTGATCAGAAACATTTAGCATGCAATAACATAGGCTAAATCAAGAGTAGGCCTATTATTTTGCTCGATTGCATAGGCGGTACGCCCAATTTATTTATTTTACATTTTATTTTTCTTCACATTTTCAAACAGTCAATTTATATTTTCCAACGGGGCTATACATTTGGGTGAGTTTTTTTTCTTGCCTGAGTTGTCACGCTCTGACCGACGAGAGCTGTGTTTTCTCTGTTTAGCTAGGCCAGGGTGTGATAGGTGGGTGGGCATTCTATGTTTTGGCTGGGTATGGTTTCCAATCAGAGGCAGGTGTCTATCGTTGTCTCTGATTGGAAGCCATACTTAGGTAGCCTGTTTTTCCTTTGGGTTTCGTGGGTAGTTGTTTTCCGTTTTAGTTGTAAGTACCTGACGGAACTGTTGGCTGTCATTCTTGTTTAATTTGTAAAGTGTTCATTTTTTTCATTAAACTACAAGATGAACATATTCCACGCTGCACCTTGGTCTACTCATTTTGACGCCTGTGACATGAGTAGCCTCGTTTCTCTGCCAAAAATAAAATGAAACCATCTAGTGTTAAGCGAAATAACAACACAATGTCAAATACAGGTAGCCTAATCAAATAATTAACATCCAATCACATTAACCGTTACTCTCTCGTGGGAATTCCACTAACGGTCTGTATGTAGCCAAACGTAGCTGCTGCTCATGTTGGTATCTGTACTGATGGTGCGAAAGCCATGACAGGGAGACATAGTGGAGTGGTAACGCGCGTGCAAGCAGTTGCTCCCGACGCCACTTGGGTACACTGCAGCATCCACCGAGAGGCTCTTGCTGCCAAGGGAATGGCTGACAGCTTGAAAGACGTTTCGGACACTACAGTGAAAATGGTTAACTTTGTTTAAGCAAGGCCCCTGAACTTTTGTGTATTTTCTGCACTATGCAATGATATGGGCAGCGACCATGTAACGCTTTTACAACATACAGAAGTGCACTGGTTATCAAGGCGTAAAGTATTGAGTATCACGTGTTTTTGAATTGAGAGATGAGCTTAAAGTTTTCTTTACTGACCATCATTTTCACTTGTCTGACTGCTTACATGATGATGAGTTTCTCACACGACTGGCCTATCTGGGTGATGTTTTTTCTCGCCTGAATGATCTGAATCTAGGATTACAGGGACTCTCCGCAACTATATTCATTGTGCGGGACAAAATTGAGCCTATGACTAAGAAGTTGGAGCTTTTTTCTGTCTGCATTAACAAGGACAACACACAGGTCTTTCCATCATTGTATGATTTTTTTGTGTGCAAATGAACTCAAGCTTACGGACAATGTCAAATGTGATATAGTGAATCACCTGAGTGAGTTGCGTGCGCAATTATGCAGGTACTTTCCCGAAACGGATGACACACACAACTGGATTGGTTATCCCTTTCATGCCCTGCCTCCAGTTCTCTTACCGATATCTGAACAAGAGAGCCTCATCGAATTTGCAACAAGCGGTTCTGTGAAAAATGAATTTAATCAGAAGCCACTGACAGATTTCTGGATTGGGCTGCGCTTGGCAAATTGTGCTGTTAAGACACTGATGCCCTTTGCAACCACGTACCTATGTGAGAGTGGATTCTTGGCCCTCACTAGCATGACAACTAAATACAGGCACAGACTGTGTGTGGAAAATGATTTAAGACTGAGACTCTTTCCAATACAACCCAACATTGCAGAGTTATGAGCATCCTTTCAAGCACACCCTTCTCATTAACCTGTGGTGAATTATTCACAATTTTCGATGAACAAATAAGGTTTTATATGTAAGATTGTTAAATAAAGAGCAAAATGATTTATTATTATTATTATTATTATTATTATTATTATTATATTATTATTTGTGCCCTGGTCCTATAAGAGTTCTTTGTCACTTCCCACGAGCCGAGGTGTATATTTGATGGTGTATATTCTCAATGGACCCACATCTTCACACACCTACTACCACTCGTCCCGGCATGTGGACGGGAGGTATAAGCGGCTTATGAAGGCAAGATTGTGGTAAAATGGGCCTTTTTGTAAGGGGGTCTTTTTTTTTTACAGGCAAAATACCATAAATCCTATGTGAAAGCAGTAAGAGCGAGTCAGGGGACTTGATGCCTTTTTGTGCTTTGGGATCAATTTTTAAGGGGTTATCTCCTGATTGTGACCCCCTCCCTCTCCCTGTTATCTGATGGATCTCTGTTGGCTGCCTGGGGGGCTGTGGGCCTGGTGTGGTGCAGCGCAGATGAGGACGGGGACTGGGAGGGATGAGGCCATACTTGCATCTCTCTTGTTTTGGGTGCCTGGGTGCTCGGTGGGCCTAAATTAGTAATGGAGACTTTGTGGAACCCAAAGCACAAAAGGCATCAACCCCCCTGACTCGCTATTACTGCGTTCGCATCGGATTTACAGTATTTTGTTTGTAAAAATGTTTGCCTGGTTGCCAGCCGCTGTTAAGCTTTTGCATTCCACTCCTTGTACTCCGTGTCATTTGCCAACGACTCAGAATAAAATGACTGGAATGTAAAAAAAAAAACTGGTACCCAGACTACCACCACTGGTCCTACTCTCTCTGCTGCTTGTGGATGGATGGGAAGGGGAAAAGAGAAAGAGGGAGAAAAAGATCCTCTGTCTAGCC
Source organism: Salmo salar (assembly GCF_965601325.2). Lineage (NCBI taxonomy): Eukaryota > Metazoa > Chordata > Actinopteri > Salmoniformes > Salmonidae > Salmo > Salmo salar. The sequence goes on along the minus strand of NC_138294.1, from coordinate 61,775,675 downwards.
TGGAAGGAAGAGTCCCCTGGAGGCCTGTGTATCACAAGACATTAATCTTGGTGTTTAATGAGCGACCAACTGCAGATTTAATTACCAGAGCATAGAGACCTTTGGCTGGAGGGACTGACCCCCTCCAAGCCTCTGCCCTCTTACATTCAACTCTTAGCGCCAACAAACACTGCTGGAATGGGCCCACACACCTGTGTGTATGTGTGCCTGCTAAAGGTTAGCTCATCTGGGCCCCCTCCGCCACACGGGAGACATGAAAGTGTTGCAGCCATCAGCTGAGCCTGTAGGTTTGGTCTGCGCACCTCTTTGTTTGAGTTTGTGACTGTCTCCAGAGAGATTATTGCTCTTGTTCTCTTGGCTCTGGTGTACAATGAGAGACATAAGGCTATTAGGAATGCCTGATGCAAAGCAGACACCTGTTTGCTCCTCTTCAGCGCTTGAGGAAAAGAGAGAGAGAGAGGCAGATGTTATCCTGACAGAGCAAAGTGTGCGTTGTGAAAATCTGTTTATGTAAATGTAGGTTTAGGGGTTTCCCATCATTTATGCTGGGGCTGTATTCTTATTTTGCAAATTGGCCACAAAAAATTCTCTCTAACCTTGGACAATTTGTGTTATTAGTAACAGTGAGTGGGGATCTGTCTATATTCAGTCAGGCCAGCATGGCTTTGGAATTGGATGAATCCCATGTTTTTTCTTTATAATCTGCTGGTGGTGTTGTCAAGAACTGGCTGGCCAAGCTGGCTGATTCCTAGCTGTCATGACCTTGTGACCTTTGGACCCCCGTGTCAGAGGATGGCAGGATGATGGCCGACCGGCCAGCCAGGGCCATGTTAGATCCTTTTTAACAAACAGACTTAGAGAACAAGGGCTCCCGTCTGCCTTCTGCACAGAATACTAGAGCTGCGTTCAGCAGGGAACAACGTTGTGGAACGTTCAGATTAGAGGTCGACCGATTATGATTTTTCAATACCGATACCGATTATTGGAAAAGCTGATACGATTAATCGGCCGATTTTAATATATATATTTGTAATAATGACAATTACAACAATTCTGAATGAACACTTTTATTTGAACTTAATATAATAGATCAAATCTATTTAGTCTCAAATAAATAATGAAACATGTTCAATTTAGTTTAAATAATGCAAAAACACTGTGTTGGAGAAGAAAGTAAAAGTGCAATATGTGCCATGTAAAAAAGCTAACGTTTAAGTTCCTTGCTCAGAACATGAGAACATATGAAAACTGGTGGTTCAATATTGCCAGTTAAGAACTTTTAGGTTGTAGTTATTATAGGAATTATGACGCGTCGACTATTTCTCTCTATACCATTTGCTTTTCATATACCTTTGACTATTGGATGTTCTTATAGGCACTTTAGTATTGCCAGGCTAATCTCGGGAGTTGATAGGCTTGAAGTCATAAATAGCGCTGTGCTTCAAGCATTGCTAAGAGCTGCTGACAAAACGCAGTAAAGTGCTGTTTGAATGAATGCTTACAAGCCTGCTGCTGCCTACCACCACTCAGTCAGACTGCTCTATCAAATATCAAATCATAGACTTAATTCAAATATAATAAACACATATGAGCCCTTGGTCATTAATATGGTCAATTCCGGACACTCATTTCGAAAAAACAAAACGTTTATTCTTTCAGTGAAATACGGAACCGTTACGTATTTTATCGAACGGGTGGCAACCCTAAGTCTAAATGTTGCTGTTACATTGCACAACCTTCAATATTATGTAAAATTCTGGCAAATTAATTACGGTCTTCACACAGTTCGCAATGAGCCAACGAGCGGCCCAAACAGTTGCATATACCCTGACTGTTTGCACTGAACGCAAGAGAAGTGACACAATTTCCCTAGTTAATATTGCCTGCTAACATGAATTTCTTAACTAAATATGCAGGTTTAAAAAAATATATACTGCTCAAAAAAATAAAGGGAACACTTAAACAACACAATGTAACTCCAAGTCAATCACACTTCTGTGAAATCAAACTGTCCACTTAGGAAGCAACACTGATTGACAATAAATTTCACATGCTGTTGTGCAAATGGAATAGACAACAGGTGGAAATTATAGGCAATTCGCAAGACACCCCCAATAAAGGAGTGGTTCTGCAGGTGGTAACCACAGACTACTTCTCAGTTCCTATGCTTCCTGGCTGATGTTTTGGTCACTTTTGAATGCTGGCGGTGCTTTCACTCTAGTGGTAGCATGAGACGGAGTCTACAACCCACACAAGTGGCTCAGGTAGTGCAGCTCATCCAGGATGGCACATCAATGCGAGCTGTGGCAAGAAGGTTTGCTGTGTCTGTCAGCGTAGTGTCCAGTGCATGGAGGCGCTACCAGGAGACAGGCCAGTACATCAGGAGACGTGGAGGAGGCCGTAGGAGGGCAACAACCCAGCAGCAGGACCGCTACCTCCGCCTTTGTGCAAGGAGGAGCAGGAGGAGCACTGCCAGATGACCTCCAGCAGGCCACAAATGTGCATGTGTCTGCTCAAACAGTCAGAAACAGACTCCATGAGGGTGGTATGAGGGCCCGAAGTCCACAGGTGGGGGTTGTGCTTACAGCCCAACACCGTGCAGGACGTTTGGCATTTGCCAGAGAACACCAAGATTGGCGCCCTGTGCTCTTCACAGATGAAGCAGGTTCACACTGAGCACACGTGACAGTCTGGAGACGCCGTGGAGAACGTTCTGCTGCCTGCAACATCCTCCAGCATGACCGGTTTGGCGGTGGGTCAGTCGTGGTGTGGGGTGGCATTTCTTTGGGGGGCCGCACAGCCTTCCATGTGCTCGCCAGAGGTAGCCTGACTGCCATTAGGTACCGAGATGAGATCCTCAGACCCCTTGTGAGACCATATGCTGGTGCGGTTGGCCCTGGGTTCCTCCTAATGCAAGACAATGCTAGATCTCATGTGGCTGGAGTGTGTCAGCAGTTCCTGCAAGAGGAAGGCATTGATGCTATGGACTGGCCCGCCCGTTCCCCAGACCTGAATCCAATTGAGCACATCTGGGACATAATGTCTCGCTCCATCCACCAACACCACGTTGCACCACAGACTATCCAGGAGATGCCGGATGCTTTAGTCCAAGTCTGGGAGGAGATCCCTCAGGAGACCATCCGCCACCTCATCAGAAGCATGCCCAGGCGTTGTAGGGAGGTCATACAGGCACGTGGAGGCCACACACACTACTGAGCCTCATTTTGACTTGTTTTAACCTCTTACATCTAGACGTTCCGCGAGCGGAACACCTGCTCCAATATCGAATGATGGGCGTGGCGCGAAATACAATGTCCTCGAAAATCCGAAAACTTCCATTTTTCATACATATGACTATTTTACACCATTTTAAAGACAAGACTCTCCTTTATCTAACCACACTGTCCGATTTCAAAAAGGCTTTACAGCGAAAGCAAAACAGATTATGTCAGCAGAGTACCCAGCCAGAAATAATCAGACACCCATTTTTCAAGCTAGCATATAATGTCACAAAAAACAAAACCACAGCTAAATGCAGCACTAACCTTTGATGATCTTCATCAGATGACACTCCTAGGACATTATGTTATATAATACATGTATGTTTTGTTCAATCAAGTTCATATTTATATCAAAAAACAGCTTTTTACATTAGCATGTGACGTTCAGAACTAGCATTCCCACCGAACACTTCCGGTGAATTTACTAAATTACTCACGATAAACGTTCACAAAAAACATAATTATTAAAAAAATTATAGATACAGAACTCCTTTATGCAATCGCGGTGTCCGATTTTAAAATAGCTTTTCGGTGAAAGCACATTTTGCAATATTCTGAGTAGATAGCCCGGCCATCATGGCTAGCTATTTTGACACCCACCAAGTTTGGTACTCACCAAACTCAGATTTACTATAAGAAAAATTGGATTACCTTTGCTGTTCTTCGTCAGAATGCACTCCCAGGACTTCTACTTCATCACCCAATGTTTTTTTGGTTTCAAATAATCCATAGTTATATCCAAATAGCGGCGTTTTGTTGTGCGTTCAAGACACTATCCGAAGGGTGACGCGCCCGGCGCGTTTCGTGACAAAAAAATTCAAAATATTCCATTACCGTACTTCGAAGCATGTCAAACGCTGTTTAAACCAATTTTTATGCGATTTTTCTCGTAAAAAAGCGATAATATTCCGACCGGGAGTCGTTGTTTTCGTTCAAAGACAGAGAAAGTAAAATGGACTCTTCTCGTTGTTCTCAGATCGACCACTATCCAAATGCGCTACTGTTTTTTAGCCATGGCCTGCAAAGTCATCATTCAACGTTCTGGCGCCTTCTGAGAGCCTATGGGAGCGTTAGAAAATGTCACGTTACAGCAGAGATCCCCTGTTTTGGAATATAGATGATCAAGAAGGCCAAGAAATGGTCAGAGAGGGCGCTTCCTGTTTGGAATCTTCTCAGGTTTTGGCCTGCCAAGTGAGTTATGTTATACTCACAGACACCATTCAAACAGTTTTAGAAACTTTGGAGTGTTTTCTATCCAAAGCTAATAATTATATGCATATTCTCGTTTCTGGGCAGGAGTAATAATCCGATTAAATCGGGTACGTTTTTTATCCGGCCGTGAAAATACTGCCCCCTATCCATAACAAGTTAAGGACATTACATCAAAGTTGGATCAGCCTGTAGTGTGGTTTTCCACTTTAATTTTGAGTGTGACTCCAAATCCAGACCTCCATGGGTTGATAAATTGGATTTCCATTGATTATTTTTGTGTGATTTTGTTGTCAGCACATTCAACTATGTAATGAAAAAAGTATTTAATAAGATTATTTAATTCATTCAGATCTAGGATGTGTTATTTTAGTGTTCCTTAATTTTTTTGAGCAGTGTACTTCTGTGTATTGATTTTAAGAAAGGCATTGATGTTGTCACGGTCGTTGTAATGGATAGGCGCAGCGGGTATGTGAATGCTCATATTTATTAAACACGAAACAAAACAAGAAAACGATGAACGGACGACAAACAGTCTTGTAGGCTCACACAGCAATACAAAGAACAATCTCCCACAATCCCCAAAACAAACAAACTCTTAATTATAGGACCTTCAGTCAGAGGCAACGGTAACCAGCTGCCTCCAATTGAAGGCCCCAATCCCAAATACTAAACATAGAAATAAACACCCTAGAAACAGACATAGAACTAAACCAAAAACCTCGGAAACATAAATAAAACGTCCCTCTACATAAACACACACTCAAAACCATATAAAACAAATACCCCCTGCCACGTCCTGACCAAACTATAATAACAAATAACCCCTTTACTGGTCAGGACATGACAGTTGTTTATGGTTAGGTACATTTGTGCAACGATTGTGCTTTTTTCGTGAATGCGCTTTTGTTAAATCATCACCCGTTTGGCGAAGTTGAAGTAGGCATTGATTCGATGATAAATGAACAGGCACCGCATTGATTTTATGAAACGCAGGACAAGCTAGTTAACTTAGAAATATCATCAACCATGTGTAGTTTACTAGTGATTATGTGAAGATTGATTATTTTTTATAAGATAAGTTGAATGCTAGCTAGCAACTTACCTCGGCTCCTTGCAGCCACAAGGTCCTTTTGACGCTGTGCTCGCGTAACAGGTGGTCAGCCTGTCACGCAGTTTCCTCGTGGATCGCAATGTAATCGGCCATAATCGGTGTCCAAAGAGGCCGATTACCGATTGTTGTGAAAACTTGAAATCGGCCCTAATTAATCAGCCATGCCGATTAATCGGTCGACCTCTAGTTCAGATAGAAATATATAATGTAGAACAAACATGCCTCTTACATGTGGAATAAGGAATTACGTCTAGGGCCGTGACGGTCATGACATTTTGTCAGCCGGTTATTGCCATGTAAATGACTGCCGGTCTCACGGTAATTTACTGTTATTTAACATTAACACCTTTAGCATCTCCAGGCCTCCATGCATACAAGCCACTGATGTGCACGTTTGGAGGATCTACATTAAAAAAAGGCTAGGCTATATGACAGATCCATACATTTGTAATCTCTAAACACACACTTTTTACTGGAAACCCACTATTCTCAACACACTTTTCAGAATCATCTTCTTTTGGTAGAATCAGAGATAGGTTTGGAATATTGCTCACGGTGACCAGAGGGGCTAAGGAAAAGCTTCTGAAAGAGGGGTAAAAAGGAATTGAGGAATGTGAGATGTTTTCTAGTAGATGGGAGAAGGGTAGACTAGAGATATGAAAAACAAGGTCAAGCTCTCTCCAGAGTGGATGGACAGCTTTGTGCTTCAGCCCTTTTTAAGTTTCTCTGGCGGTTGTTTACAAGTGCACCAGTAAAATATAGCTGGCCCTCTACTTAACCTTTTTCTGCAGTGGGCTAAGTCAGGGTCACACAGTTTTTCTTGGTAGTCTTAAACAAATCTACTTTAAAACAAACGTATACACCTCACACACGTGGTTAAGGGCTTAAAAAACACCTGTACCATGACAGATCTAGAATATAAATGTATTCAATTTTGAGTTTGCGTCCCAATATTATACTTCACAGAAGACTGAGATATAACGAAACCGTTTGACATAAAAACACTGGATTTTCGGCGGGTCGTTTGAAATAATGTTTAGTAGTTATGAAATTATGAAAAATATTACTAACATTCCACTCATTAGGCCGCTTTGGTCGTTTGACTACAGGAAAAGGCTACAGTCCTGAAAAATATATGAGCCCAGATTCCCTTAAACAAGCTGTTCAGCACTTGCTGCTCTGCCATAGAGCTTCACTTACTATTGATATGGGTGACAAAGGAATCAAAGTTTAAATTCCTCTTTCAAAGCAGAGAGACACTATAATCATTGATGTATGTTTATGTCTGTGTAGACTTTCTTCTCACCTAACTAAACTAATCTGTCTCCACTTAAGAATGTAGACCTAATACATTTTAATTGACCTGAAGTTTATAGTTGCGTAGTTTGGTAGCTAGCTCCTCTGTGCTGAGTCTCACCACATTAAGGAACAACGTCTTTTCAAATAATATATGTGGGATCATGTCTCGTAGTCATGTCTGGTGTTTTATTTTTTCTGTGCTGATCGGCGCTGCACACTGGGAGAAAGATGTTTGCTGGAGACATGTTTGAAACGAGCTTAAGTGCTCTAAGATGTCTCACAGTGGCTGTTAATGAGATTAGCAGAGCATCCAGGCCACGGCCGAGCAGGATCCAGAAACAAACCCCACTACTATTACAGTCAGGTAGTAAAGACACTGCTAGCCCGCTCCCTGATCTGTTTGTGCTGTCTTGCCAAATCCTATGGTCATTGTCAAGACGGCACAAACAGATCCGGGACCAGGATAGAAAACATTTGCTGTCTTGTGTGGTTTGACAAGACTGCACAAACAGATCAGGGACCAGACTAAGACGGTGCATCTGGAGCTGCTATCTCTATCTACCACCAGCCAGCCTGCAACAGTGCTTTCACTTGACTCCTCTAACTGGGCACAGACACACTTGAATCATGAATGGAAACTTGTGGTGAATTGTAGCTAGGTTGTCTGTTTTTTGTCTCTTGCAAAGAAAATTACTTGCATTGGGTTTTTTGGATGTAGGAAATACTTTTCCTGTTATAGTTTGTATTTTCCTCTTGCTTGCTTATGCTTACGGTCAACATATGATTTTCAGATGTCACTAAACTGACTGGCTATTTTGCATATCAGGAAATTAAGAGTTTCAAATCTCAATTTTTAGATGCCAGGTACAAAATGCTGCCATTTGAAGTAGTAGGCTATAGTTTGTGATTGTCATCTGCCTCCTGCAGAATCTTTTATGTCTGTATACTACAATTTAGAATGATATATATATTTTTTATTTAACCTTTATTTAACTAGGCAAGTCAGTTAAGAGCAAATTCTTAGTTACAATGACGGCCTAGGAACAGTGGGTTAACTGCCTTGTTCAGGGGCAGAACAACAGATTCTTACCTTGTCAGTTCAGTGATTCGATCTAGCAACCTTTCAGTTACTGGCCCAACGCTCTAACCACTAGGCTACCTGCCACCCCTTATTATATAATAACTTTATTTTGTTTCTATGCAGTGTGCATAGTTTAGCTGCAAAACATAGCTCCCATCAACTTCCCCCCTCTGCCTGTCTGATCTTTTGATCCCCTTCACCTCTGCTAGGCATCTGCTTTAGACACATAAAAGTAAATTCACCAATGACAACAAGGCATGTTGAATGAATGGTAGCCTAGTTGTCAGACCTAGCTTGATGGATTAGGTCAGGGATGGAGACAATGACTGTATGTATGAAAGAGATGTTGGAGATCTGGAACAAGCTCATATAGGCCTAGTTCAGTTGTTTCATATTCCTAATAGCCTATAGTAAGCTAGAATACCACATTGCATCCAGTAATTGAATTATTCATAATTTTATCCCTAAACAAAATTAAGAAGTCAGTTCACATTTTCACTAGACTATCCACATAAAGACACCTATTAATTAGAATAATCATTACTCCTAAATTTAACCTAGAAACATTTTAAAAAGACATTAACCACATTACCATCCACAGCTTTTATGCGTGTGAAGCCATACCGTATAAAAAAAAATCACAACAGCTGTGATGGAAACAGGACGTTTCGCTACAATTTTACAAATGTCAACAGATAATTTGTTTGTTCGATATGGTGGGATCTTTTTCTGTCTGTAAATTAATTATGCAAGAAATGTGGGTGGAAGCGCCTTTATGCCGCAAATATTTGTATAATAACCATCATATCAAAGTAAACTTGAAGTCACGCGATGATATGGTGTGTCGTCCTCCCACTATGACTCAGAAATCCATGCTTTTTATTAGGCTACAGATGGAACAAGTTATGATAAACTTCACAGGGTGGTGAAAGTTCAAGGTGATCTTGATGATCCTTTCCAATAAATATCAAGGGTCTTATTCTGGTGACATGATGATCGATGCTTGACTGCCATTTGACAAAGAAAATATTCTCGCACTTATCCACAATAATCTTATCATGTAGACCAGGTATTCCCAAACTGGGGTACGCAATGGCATCAGGGGGTACACCAACTAAAAATGTGATTCACATTTAAAAAAAAAAATAAAATCTTCAAACAGCACATTTGTTTTCCAATGGGGCTGTGCATTTGGGTGAGGTTTTTTTCTCGCCTGAGTAGCCTAATTTCACTGCAAAAATAAAATTAAACCACCTAGTGTTCAGCAAAATAACAACACAATGTCAAATACAGGTAGCCTAGTCAAATAATTAACATCCAATCACATTAACCGTTACTCTTTTGCGGGAAACCTTCACTCTTATGCAGACATTTAGAAACGAAAGATGACAATTAGAAAAATAAGCCACAGGAGTTTTTTGAGCAAGAATGAAGACGACTTTCGAGTAGTAAGACATGTATAAAAGCAACAGATACCATTAATAAGAAGGGGCTAGAAGCTTCTTACATGGTGAGCTTCCGAGTGGCTAGGACAGGCAAGCCCCATACTATTGTGGAGGACTTAATTCTTCCTGCTGCTGTGGGTATGGCTGAGACAATGCTGGGGGGAAAGGCCCAAAACAACTATATAGACGATGCCTTCATCAAAGAAAACTGTTTCACGACGCATCAGTGACATGGCAGGAGATGTTTTGAAACAATTACTGCTTCGCATACAAGCCAGTGAATTCTATGCATTACAGCTGGATGAGTCAACAGATGTGGCGGGCCTGGCACAGCTCCTGGTATATGTCCGTTTACGTTTATGGGGGGTCAATTAAGGAAGACATCCTCTTCTGGAAACCAGGACAACATGAAAGGATATTTTTAAAGTACTGGACAGCTTTGTGACATCAAATGGACTTTGGTGGTCAAGATGTGTTGGTATCTGTACTGATGGCGCAAAAGCCATGACAGGGAGACATAGTGGAGTGGTAACGCGCGTGCAAGCAGTTGCTCCCGACGCCACTTGGGTACACTGCAGCATCCACCGAGAGGCTCTTGCTGCCAAGGGCATGCCTGACAGCTTGAAAGATGTTTTGGACACTACAGTAAAAATGATTAACTTTGTTTAAGCAAGGCCTCTGAACTCTCAAGTATTTTATGCATTATGCAATGATATGGGCAGCAACCATGTAACACTTTTACAACATACAGACGTCCGCTGGTTGTCAAGTGGCAAAGTATTGACACGTTTTTTTTTATTGAGAGACGAGCTTAAAGTTTTCTTTACTGACCATCATTTTCACTTGTCTGACTGCTTACATGATGATGAGTTTCTCACACGACTGGCCTATCTGGGTGATGTTTTTTCTCGCCTGAATGATCTGAATCTAGGATTACAGGGACTCTCCGCAACTATATTCAATGTGCGGGACAAAATTGAGGCTATGATTTAAGAAGTTGGAGCTTTTCTCTGTCTGCATTAACAAGGACAACACACAGGTCTTTCCATCATTGTATGATTTTTTTGTGCGCAAATGAACTCAAGCTTACGGAGAATGTTATATGTGATATTGCAAAGCACCTGAGTGAGTTGGGTGCGTAATTACGCAGGTACTTTCATGAAACAGACAACACAAACAACTGGATTGGTTATCCCTTTCATGCCCTGCCTCCAGTCCACTTTATTTTTTTTATTTTACCAATATTTAACTAGGCAAGTCAGTTAAGAACAAATTCTTATTTTCAATGACGGCCTAGGAACAGAGGGTTAACTACCTTGTTCAGGGGCAGAACAACATAATTTTACCTTGTCAGCTCGGGGATTCGATCTGGCAACCTTTCGGTTACTAGTCCAATGCTCTAACTACTAGGCTACCTGCCACTTACTGATATCTGAACAAGAGAGCCTCATCGAAATTGCAACAAGCAGTTCTGTGAAAATTGAATTTAATCAGAAGCCACTGCCAAATTTCTGGATAGGGCTGCGCTCAGAGTTTCTTGCCTTGGCAAATCAATCTGTTAAGACACTGATGCCATTTGCAACCATGTACCTACGGTGGCAAGAACAAGTATGTGAACCCTTTGGAATGACCTGGATTTCTGCATAAATTGGTCATCAAAATTAATCTGATCTTCATCTAAGTCACAACAATAGACAAACTAAAAACACACAAATTATTGTGATTTTCTTGTCTATTTTGAATACATAATTTAAATATTTACAGTGTAGGTTGGGAAAAAGTATGTGAACCCCTAGGTTCATGACTTCTCCAAAAGCTAATTGGAGTCAGTAGTCAGCTAACCTGGAGTCCAGTCAATGAGATGTGTAAAGAGGAATGGTTCAAAATTCCTTCTGACCGTTGTGCAGGTCTGATCCACAACTACAGAAAACGTTTGGTTGAAGTTACTGCTGCCAAAGGAGGGTCAACCAGTTATTAAATCCAATAGTTCACATACTTTTCCCACCCTGCACTGTGAATGTTTACATGGTGTGTTCAATAAAGACATGAAACCATATCATTGTTTGTGTGTTATTAGTTTAAGTAGACTGTGTTTGTCTATTGTTGTGACTTAGATGAAGATCAGATCAAATGTTATGACCAATTTATGCAGAAATCCAGGTATTTCAAAAGCGTTCACATACAAACCTTTTCTTTCCATTGTATGTGAGAGTGGATTCTTGGCCCTCACTAGCATGAAAACTAAATACAGGCACAGACTCTGTGTGGAATATTTTTTTTTAATTATCTGAGACTCAACATTGCAGAGTTATGTGCATCCTTTCAAGCACACCCTTCTCATGCCTTCCCTGTAGCTCAGTTGGTAGAGTATGGTGTTTGCAACACATGGTGTTTGCAACGCCAGGGTTGTGGGTTCGATTCCCACAGGGGGCCAGCACAGAAAAAATTAGGCCCAATACATGCTGGTTAAATAGATAGTCATGGTAGTTTGTTAAACAGGAAACTGTTAACCAATATTGCCATAAAAATTGTTTGACGCAGCTGATTAGCAGTTGCTGCTGTTTCAGGAGTTATGGGTCACTGCAGGTGTCTCTACTGAACTGTTTTACCAGCTGCTTGCTGTCTCTGCAGCAGTTCATCTTTTCAAACTGAAGGCTTGACTTTTTTTGTTTAATCTCATGTCAACGGAAACGCTAAAGTGCATGAAGACGAGACACATGAAACATTTGCTTTTAGAAAATCACTCTGTCCTGTCTCTAACCCTATCGCTCTCTCTTTCTGTCTGTCTCTATAGCTGAGGAAGACGGTGTGTGGGAGAGTGGTCTGTCCTATGAGTGCAGGACGCTCCTGTTCAAAGCCATCCACAACCTGCTGGAGAGGTGTCTCATGAACCGTAGTCTCGTACGCATCGGCAAATGGTTCGTCAAGCCCTACGAGAAGGATGAGAGGCCCATCAATAAGAGGTAAGATGCTCCTACTCACTCCTCCTAACTCCCCAGTTCCCCCTTCTCCCCTTGCCACTCCCCAGTTCCCCCTTCTTTCCCTCTCCCCAGTTCTGCCTTCTACCCATCCCCAGTTACCCCTTTCTACCCTTCCCACTCCCCAGTTACCCCTTTCTACCCTTCCCACTCCCCAGTTCCCCCTTCTTCCCTTCCCACTCCTCAGTTCCCCCTTCTTCCCTTCCCACTCCTCAGTTCCCCCTTCTTCCCTTCCCACTCCCCAGTTACCCCTTTCTACCCTTCCCACTCCCCAGTTCCCCCTTCTTCCCTTCCCACTCCTCAGTTCCCCCTTCTTCCCTTCCCACTCCTCAGTTCCCCCTTCTACCCTTCCCACTCCCCAGTTACCCCTTCTTCCCTTCCCACTCCCCAGTTCCCCCTTCTTCCCTTCCCACTCCCCAGTTACCCCTTCTTCCCTTCCCACTCCCCAGTTCCCCCTTCTTCCCTTCCCACTCCCCAGTTCCCCCTTCTTCCCTTCCCACTCCCCAGTTCCCCCTTCTACCCTTCCCACTCCCCAGTTCCCCCTTCTTCCCTTCCCACTCCCCAGTTCCCCCTTCTACCCTTCCCACTCCCCAGTTCCCCCTTCTTCCCTTCCCACTCCCCAGTTCCCCCTTCTACCCTTCCCACTCCTCAGTTCCCCCTTCTTCCCTTCCCACTCCCCAGTTCCCCCTTCTTCCCTTCCCACTCCCCAGTTCCCCCTTCTTCCCTTCCCACTCCCCAGTTCCCCCTTCTTCCCTTCCCACTCCCCAGTTCCCCCTTCTACCCTTCCCACTCCCCAGTTCCCCCTTCTTCCCTTCCCACTCCCCAGTTCCCCCTTCTACCCTTCCCACTCCCCAGTTCCCCCTTCTTCCCTTCCCACTCCCCAGTTCCCCCTTCTACCCTTCCCACTCCCCAGTTCCCCCTTCTACCCTTCCCACTCCCCAGTTCCCCCTTCTTCCCTTCCCACTCCCCAGTTCCCCCTTCTACCCTTCCCACTCCCCAGTTCCCCCTTCTACCCTTCCCACTCCCCAGTTCCCCCTTCTTCCCTTCCCACTCCCCAGTTCCCCCTTCTTCCCTTCCCACTCCCCAGTTACCCCTTTCTACCCTTCCCACTCCCCAGTTCCCCCTTCTTCCCTTCCCACTCCTCAGTTCCCCCTTCTTCCCTTCCCACTCCTCAGTTCCCCCTTCTTCCCTTCCCACTCCCCAGTTCCCCCTTCTACCCTTCCCACTCCCCAGTTCCCCCTTCTTCCCTTCCCACTCCCCAGTTCCCCCTTCTTCCCTTCCCACTCCTCAGTTCCCCCTTCTTCCCTTCCCACTCCTCAGTTCCCCCTTCTTCCCTTCCCACTCCTCAGTTCCCCCTTCTTCCCTTCCCACTCCCCAGTTCCCCCCCTTCTTCCCTTCCCTTCCCACTCTCCAGTTCCCCCTTCTTCCTTCCCTCTCTCCCCAGTTCCCCCCTTAATTCCCTGCCTTCTACCCATCCCCAGTTACCCCCTTCTTCCCTTCCCACTCCTCAGTTCCCCCGTCTTGCCTTCCCACTCCTCAGTTCCCCCTTCTTCCCTTCCCACTCCCCAGTTCCCCCCTTCCTCCCTTCCCACTCCCCAGTTCCCCCTGCTTCCTTCCCTCTCTCCCCAGTTCCCCTCTTAATTCCCTCTCCCCAGTTCTGCCTTCTTCCCTTCCCGTTCCCCCTTCTTCCTTCCCTCTCTCCAGCGTCAACACTCCCACTGGTGTTGTAGTAACTCACTCAAGGATATAATAAAGATGGATTTAATACTTAATTTATCAATAGTTCAAAAACATCTGCTATGTGCCTCATTTACACTTGCGTGCTCTATTAGTGGTCTATTAATCAATCAGATATAAGTGCCCCACTTGCTCCCTTACCGGGTAGATTTTGTCCTGAGCCCAATACCCACTGTCAGCTCCCATAGAGAAGTGTGCTGCCTGCATTGGATAAATCAAGATGTTTAACTGGAGAGCAGAGCTACAGACAGTGTCAAGCCTGTTTTCTATACCCTGTCGGCTGTACTCCCTGGAAATGTGTTGTCGAGCTGCAGCAGTGGCTGAGCCATCCCCTCTCCCCTCTATTTGGTGGGCAGGATTTGTCTCTGTCAGTTTCTGGCCTCTTACATAAGAGGAGGTACACGGCTGCTGAGGAGAAAACAACCGAGGTGGTGACACTCAGTCCGTCACTGCCTTTGCATGGCTCCCACGACTTCGTCTAGCTCCCTATTTCTCCCAGATGTTTGTGTGTATTGATATTTCAATGCACGGTTGGAGGCTTAGAGCTCTGTTTATGTAGACCTCCTGTCCCTTTTCATTTCAATGTGAATATAGCCTATGTATTTCTGAGGTGAAGCTTCTGCAGATTAAATACTAAAACGGCAGTCAGTGTGGTGTGGTTAGCAGCCCAGAGCAGGGATTGAAAGGCAAATGAGGAATGAATGATAAAAGCCCCTAACTAACAAGCTAGGGGAGACAGGAGCTCTGTTCTGTTTCATACTGGATGGACTCACGGTGTTGTCACAGTGCAGTCATCCCAGGCAAGGTATTTTGTGTTTTAGTTTTTGTACTAGCTAAATGTCTCTCATGTTGTTGTCAGAAACCCCAGGAAATCAGGTGACCACAGGAAATGCAGCCAGGTGAGGCAGGCAGGCATCATTGTGATGTGATGTGAAATCTGGGAGCTACTGGCTGGCTGGGGCCACAGGATGGTGGTGGTTGATTCTATGGTTAGTTGTTTCACACTCAGTCAGTGCTACTGTGGTAACAGCCATACTTGATTATCTGATGGCTGTTATTTTTTTATCTGATGATCACATCATAAGTTCCAGCCTTAACAGGCTTTTCAGAGCCCCTGAAATATTACTCCTTATTAAAAAGCACAATGTTTTCATTGCGCTTGTATGGGAATAAAATGGCTTAATTTTCACATAACTAATCATACTACTAACACCCAAACTCAGCAGCACTGCTGTCTCTCTCTTTACCTCTGCTGGCTGGCCCAGTTGAGGAAAATGAACAATGGGGTTTCCTCAGTCAGCCCTGGAATTCGCAGCCAGCCAAGCCAGGCCCTTTCTCTCCAGTCTCCACCCACTGTGCTGCAAGGGGATGGGGACAGGGTATAAATATTGTAGGTCTTCAGCCACCCAGAAAGAGACCAGCCATGTTCTCCTTAGGATGTTGTTGTTGTTCTTCACTCAGCAGTTTGTTCCTGTTCCAGCCGCTCGGCCACAGAGGCCAGACTAAGAGCAAAGCCATGACGATCGGACATCCATAACACATGGCTTGTGTTTTAATGTTGTGCCCGCTCGGAACAACTGGTCTATCTGAGGAGGAGGCCTTGTACATTTTAACCACCATCTTTCAAGAGGAAATGTTGCATATTATCCTTTCTATTTAACTGGGACATTATAAGGATGTTTATTTCCAGAGAGTATTGTTTGAATTGTTAGACTGTTAGGTACACAGTGCTGAGGTGCTGTTCAGGTCCTCCCCAGTGGCCAGCTCCAAGTCTCCCAGCTCTGTGTGTTTTTCACCATGGCAAGGTTAAATTTGTCCTAGAGGAGCCACCGTAGATGGCTGTTCTTCCCCCAGGGAGCCTCCTTCCAAGGTTGGCGATACCGTACACCTTATCACACATACCTTAGAGCAGTGGTTCCAAAACTTTTTATAGTCCCGTACCCCTTCAAACATTCAACCTCCAGCTGCGTACCCCCTCTAGCATCAGTGTCAGCGTACTCTCAAATGTTGTTTTTTGCCATCGTTGTAAGCCTGCCACACACACACACACACACACACACACACACACACACACACACACACACACACACACACACACACACACACACACACACACACACACACACACACACACACACACACTATACAATACTTTTATTAAACATAAGAATGAGTGTGGGTTTTTGTCACAACCCAGCTTGTGGGAAGTGACAAAGAGCTCTTATAGGACCAGGTCACAAATAATAATTTTTCTCTTTATTTAGCCATCTTACATATAAAACTTTTATTTGTTCATCGGAAATTGTGAATAACTCACCACAGGTTAATGAGAAGGGTGTGCTTGAACGGATGCACATAACTCTTCAATGTTGGGTTGTATTGGAGAGAGTCTGTCTTAAATAATTTCCCACACACAGTCTGCCTGTATTTAGTTTTCATGCTAGTGAGGGCTGAGAATCCACTCTCACATACAGTTCAAGTCGGAAGTTTACATACACTTAGGTTTGAGTCATTAAAACTAGTTTTTCAACCACTCCACACATTTCTTGTTAACAAACTATAGTTTTGGCAAGTCGGTTAGGACATTTACTTTGTGCATGACACAAGTCATTTTTCCCATAATTGTTTACAGACAGATTATTTCACTTTTAATTCACTGTATCACAATTGAAGTGGGTCAGAAGTTTACATACACTAAGTTGACTGTGCCTTTAAACAGCTTGGAAAATTCCAGAAAATAATGTCATGGCTTTAAAAGCTTCTGATAGGCTAATTGACATCATTTGAGACTTTTGGAGGTGTACCTGTGGATGTATTTCAAGGCCTTCCTTCAAACTCAGTGCCTCTTTGCTTGACATCATGGGAAAATCAAAACGATATCAGCCAAGACCTCAGAAACAAAACTGTAGACCTGGTTCATCCTTGGGAGCAATTTCCAAACGCCTGAAGGTACCACGTTCATATGTACAAACAATAGCACGCAAGTATAAACATCATGGGACCACGTAGCCGTCATACCGCTCAGGAAGGAGACGCGTTCTGTCTCCTAGAGGTGAACGTACTTTGGTGCGAAAAGTGCAAATCAATCCCAGAACAACAGCAAAGGACCTTGTAAAGATGCTGGAGGAAACAAGTACAAAAGTATCTATATCCACAGTAAAACGAGTCCTATATTGACATAACCTGAAAGGCCGCTCAGCAAGGAAGAAGCCACTGCTCCAAAACCGCCATAAAAAAGCCAGACTACGGTTTGCAACTGCACATGGAGAAATGTCCTCTGGTCTGATGAAACAAAAATAGAACTGTTTGGCCATAATGACCATTGTTATGTTTGGAGGGAAAAGGGGGAGCCTTGCAAGCCGAAGAACACCATCCCAACCGTGGAGCACGGGGGTGGCAGCATCATGTTGTGGGGGTGCTTTGCTTCAAAAATGGACGGGTGCACTTCACAAAATAGATGGCATCATGAGGAGGACAATTATGTGGATATATTGAAGCAACATCTCAAGACATCAGTCAGGAAGTTAAAGCTTGGTCGCAAATGGGTCTTCCAAATGGACAATGACCCCAAGCATACTTCCAAAGTTGTGGCAAAATGGCTTAAGGACAACAAAGTCAAGGTATTGGAGTGGCCATCATAAAGCCCTGACCTCAATCCCATAGAATATTTGTGGGCAGAACTGAAAAAGCATGTACGAACAAGTAGGCCTACAACCCTGACTCAGTTACACCAGCTCTTTCAGGAGGAATGGGCCAAAATTCACCCAACTTATTGTGGGCAGTTTGTGGAAGGCTACCCGAAACATTTGACCCAAGTTAAACAATTTAAAGGCAATGCTACCAAATACTAATTGAGTGTATGGAAATTTCTGACCCACTGGGAATGTGATGAAAGAAATGTAAGCTGAAATAAGTCATTCTTTCTACTATTATTCTGACATTTCACATTCTTAAAATAAACTGGTGATCCTAACTGACTTAAGACAGGGCATTTTTATGAGGATTAAATGTCAGGAATTGTGAATAACTGAGTTTTTAAATGTATTTGGCTAAGGTGTATGTAAACTTCCAACTTCAACTGTATCTTGTGTCTTTCTGCCAAAAGTCAAAGAGATGAGTTATTTTTTCCCCTGTGCTTCCTACAAGCAATTTGTCCCTCCTTTCTTCTCCAATCTGCTCCCCGTACACGTGCATGCTTTTCTGAAGGAAGAGCAGCATCACAACTTTATTCATTTGCCCAATTTCTCTCGTTCACTTTCGCTTGTAAATGTCCCCACTACTAGCTTTGCTGTTAGTTTAGGTTCGTTTTCGCTTGTTATCATTTAGCTGTGTGATTTCGCTATTAGTTTGTGCAAATTTTTACTATGATTAAATGTCAGGAATTGTGAAATACGTAGTTTAAATATATTTGGCTGAGGTGTATGTAAACTTCCGACTTCAACTGTAAATTAACCCCAAATCAATGTCGTTCTCATCATGTTTGCGGCTCTTTGATGGTCCAACATCCCTGTCTGTTGTGCGCTGCTTTCCCGGGTAAGGGGGCAGTAGCTCTTCGGCTGCATCAAGTTCACAACTGTCAGTGTCCATGCTAGCTGTGCTAACAACAAACGTAGAATTACTGATGCTAGCATTGGATGTGCTTGTGGAAGCAGAACAGCTTGTGTCGTCGACAGGTGCAGGTGTAGTACTGCTGGTAGTAGCAGGACTACCAGTAGAGCTGGTATGTGTCTCTATGGACGCCGGCCTTACTCTTTTTAACCATTTATCAATTTTTGGTCAAACGGAATGAGCAGCAGCTACGTTTGGCTACATATGGACCGTTAATGGAATTCCTACGAGAGAGTGACGGTTAATGTGATTGGATGTTAATTATTTGACTAGGCTACCTGTATTTGACATTGTGTTATTTCGTTGAACACTTATTTTTACCAGTGAAACGAGGCTACTCAGGCGAGAGAAAAACCTCACCCAAATTTATAGCCCTGTAATGTGAATCAGATTTTTATTTGGCGTACCCCCGACTGCATTGCACGTACCCCAGTTTGGGAATACTTACCTTACAGCATTTCCCACTACCCCTTGGGGTTATAGAAGTGAAATTAGTTTTCCGTTCTCCTAACAACTGGTCCAGGAATGGTTGCGTTGTTTTCAAATAATGAAATCAAATTGTACTTGTCACATGCGCCGAATACAACAGGTGTAGACCTTACCGTGAAATGCTTACTTACAATGCAGTTCAAGAAAGAGTCAAGAATATATACTGCTCAAAAAAATAAAGGGAACACTAAAATAACACATCCTAGATCTGAATGAATGAAATAATCTTATTAAATACTTTTTTCTTTACATAGTTGAATGTGCTGACAACAAAATTACACAAAAATAATCAATGGAAATCCAATTTATCAACACATGGAGGTCTGGATTTGGAGTCACACTCAAAATTAAAGTGGAAAAGCAGGCTGATCCAACTTTGATGTAATGTCCTTAAAACAAGTCAAAATGAGGCTCAGTAGTGTGTGTGGCCTCCACATGCCTGTATGACCTCCCTACAATGCCTGGGCATGCTCCTGATGAGGTGGCAGATGGTCTCCTGAGGGATCTCCTCCCAGACCTGGACTAAAGCATCCGGCAACTCCTGGACAGTCTGTGGTGCAACGTGGCGTTGGTGGATGGAGCGAGACATGATGTCCCAGATGTGCTCAATTGGATTCAGGTCTGGGGAACGGGCGGGCCAGTCCATAGCATCAATGCCTTCCTCTTGCAGGAACTGCTGACACACTCCAGCCACATGAGGTCTAGCATTGTCTTGCATTAGGAGGAACCCAGGGCCAACCGCACCAGCATATGGTCTCACAAGGGGTCTGAGGATCTCATCTCGGTACCTAATGGCAGTCAGGCTACCTCTGGCGAGCACATGGAGGGCTGTGCGGCCCCCCAAAGAAATGCCACCCCACACCATGACTTACCCACCGTCAAACCGGTCATGCTGGAGGATGTTGCAGGCAGCAGAACGTTCTCCACGGCGTCTCCAGACTGTCACGTCTGTCACATGTGCTCAGTGTGAACCTGCTTCATCTGTGAAGAGCACAGGGCGCCAGTGGCGAATTTGCCAATCTTGGTGTTCTCTGGCAAATGCCAAACGTCCTGCACGGTGTTGGGCTGTAAGCAAAACCCCCACCTGTGGATGCCGGGCCCTCATACTACCCTCATGGAGTCTGTTTCTGACCGTTTGAGCAGACACATGCACATTTGTGGCCTGCTGGAGGTCATTTTGCAGGGCTCTGGCAGTGCTCCTCCTGCTCCTCCTTGCACAAAGGCGGAGGTAGCGGTCCTACTGCTGGGTTGTTGCCCTCCTACGGCCTCCTCCACGTCTCCTGATGTACTGGCCTGTCTCCTGGTAGCGCCTCCATGCTCTGGACACTACGCTGACAGACACAGCAAACCTTCTTGCCACAGCTCGCATTGATGTGCCATCCTGGATGAGCTGCACTACCTGAGCCACTTGTGTGGGTTGTAGACTCCGTCTCATGCTACCACTAGAGTGAAAGCATCGCCAGCATTCAAAAGTGACCAAAACATCAGCCAGGAAGCATAAGAACTGAGAAGTGGTCTGTGATCACCACCTGCCGAACCACTCCTTTATTGGGGGTGTCTTGCTAATTGCCTATAATTTCCACCTGTTGTCTATTCCATTTGCACAACAGCATGTGACATTTATTGTCAATCAGTGTTTCTTCCTAAGTGGACAGTTTGATTTCACAGAAGTGTGATTGACTTGGAGTTACATTGTGTTGTTTAAGTGTTCCGTTTATTTTTTTGAGCAGTGTATTTACAAAATAAAGTAAAAAAATCTAATCAAAAGGTAACAAAGATATTTAACAATAACGAGGCTATATACAGGGGGTACCGGTACCGAGTCAATGTGCTGGGGTACAGGTTAGTCGAGGTAATTTGTAATGTGACTATGCATAGATAATAAACAGCGAGTAGCACCAGTGTAAAAACACAGGAGGGGGTGTCAATGTAAATTGTCTGTTTGGCCATTTGATTAATAGTTCATCAGTCTTATGGCTTGTGGGTAGAAGCTGTTAAGGAGCCTTCTGGACCTAGACTTGAGGCTTTGGTACCGCTTGCCGTGCGGTAGCAGAGAGCGCAATCTATGACTTGGGTGACTGGAGTCTTTGACAACTTTTTGGTCCTTCCTCTGACACCGCCTGGTATAGACGTCCTGGATGGCAGGACGCTTGTCCCCAGTGATGTACTGGCCGTACGCACTACCCTCTTTTGTGCCTTACTGTAAGATGCCGAGCAGTTGCCATACCAGGCGGTGATGCAACCAGTCAGGATGCTCTCGATGGTGCAGCTGTAGAACCTTTTGAGGATCTGGGGACCCATGACAAATCTTTTCAGTCTCCTGAGGGGGAAAGGTGTTGTCGTGCCTTATTCACAACTGTCTTGGTGCGTTTGGACCATGATAGTTCGTTAGTGATGTGGACACCAAGGAAATTGAAACTCTCGACCTTCTGCACTACAGACCCGTCAATGTTAATGGGGGCCTGTTCGGCCCTTCTTTTCTTATAGTCCTTGACCAGCTCCATTGTCTTGCTCACATTGAGGGAGAGGTTGAGTTCCTGGCACTACACTGCCAGGTCTCTGACCTCCTCCCTATAGGCTGTCTCATCGTTGTCAGTTATCAGGCCTACCACTGTTGTGTCGTCAGCAAACTTAATGATGGTGTTGGAGTCGTGCATGGCCACGCAGTCGTGTGTGAACATGGAGTGCAGGAGGGGAATAAGTACGCACCCCCGATGAGCACAAGTGTTGACGATCAGCGTGGCAGATGTGTTGTTGCCTACCCTTACTACCTGGGTGCGGCTCCAGTTGCGGAGGGAGGTGTTTAGTCCCAGGGTCCTTAGTGATGCACTATGTGGGCACTATGGTGTTAAACGCTGAGCTGCAGTCAAGGAACAGCATTCTCACATAGGTATTCCTTCTCTCCAGGTGGGAAAGGGCAGTGTGGAGTGCAATTGAGATTGCTTCATCTGTGGATCTGTTTGGGCGGTATGCAAATTGGAGTGGGTCTAGGGTTTCCGGTGTGATGGTTTTGATGTGAGCCATGACCAGCCATTCAAAGCACTTCATGGCTTTCGAGTGCAACGAGGCTGTAATCATTTAGGCAGGTTACCTTCACTTTCTTGGGCACAGGGTATGTTTGAAACGTATAGGTATTACAGACTTGGTCAGGGAGAGGTTGAAAATGTAAGTGAAGACACTTGCCAGTTGGTCCGCACGTGCTTTGACTAAACGTCCTGGTAATCTGTCTGGCCCGCGGCTTTGTGAATGTTGACCTGTTTAAAGGTCTTGCTCACATCTGCTGCAGAGAGCATCATCACTGTTACGAATCCCATTGGCCCTGCAGTCTAGGGGGGATGGAAACGAGACCCGTAACATAACTCATACAAATTATAACAGTGTAAAGGAACAGTGAGAACAAAAACCACAGACAACTTAAGTCTACCATCAAACACTCATGGTTTATTTTTAAACACACGGTAAAAGGGGGCAGGAAAAGGGGCTGAGCTGGACCCAAGGAAAGAAATAATAAGTATTCAAAAACACCCCTAAGCTAGTCTACCTGCTTCAACAATAGCTAGCTCACTAACCAATAAAATACAATGGGTGGTCCGCCCAGTTCTAACTAGTGTTCTTTAGACAATATTTACCTACGGGTAGTGTATGCCCATGGGCGACTTATCTTGGTACCCCCTTTTCCCACCTTCAAACAAACAGTCAAACACCATAACAAAACAATACTCACAGGATAACGGACAAAGTGACATGTAGTTGCAAAAACAAATGCGAGATCTCTGCATACTAAGAGAGAGGGAGAGAGACCTGGGGAAAACAACTGAATGGGTTTTTAAACCAAGGGAAAGGGGATGTAATTGGTTAATGGAAACAGGAGGAGGTGTGTCTTCAGATTAGAAAAGAAATACACACAGGATACATACACAGGATACCTGTATCCGTAACAATCACACAGTCATCCGGAACAGGTGTTCTCATGCATGCTTCAGTGTTGCTTGCCTCGAAGCGAGCATAAAAAGCATTTAGTTCGTTTGGTTGGCTTGCGTCACTGGGCGTCTTTGTGGTAGTAAATAGACGGCTACGAATAATATTGATGAGAACTCTCTTGGTAGATAGTGTGGTCTACAGCTTATCATGAGGTATTCTACCTCCGTTCGAGCAATATCTCAAGTCTTCTTTAGTATTTGACTGCTCTCCATTAGTAATTGACAAATTGACACACACCCTCGTCCCTCATCTTACCAGACGTAGCTGCTCTGTCCTGCCAATGCACGGAGAAGTCAGCCAGCTCTATATTATCCGTGTCGTCGGTTAGCCACGTCTCGGTGAAACATAAGATATTACAGTTTTTAATGTCCCGTTGGTAGGATAGTCTTAATTGTAGATTGTTTTCCAAAGATTGCATGTTGGCCAATAATACAGAGGGTAGTGGTGGTTTACCTACTCGTAGGCCAAATTCTTACGAGGCACCCTGCCCTCCTCCCCCTTTTTCTCCGTCTTTTCTTCACATGGATGACGGTGATTCTGGCCTTGTCTCGACAAAGCAGTACACACACACACCAATTGATTAATGGACTGCTGAATGTATATTTGTTTCTCTTGCTTTGTCTGCTCTTTTCAGTATTATGTCTATCTCTGATAAGCTTCCCAGGAAAAGGCTGAAAATTACCCATATTAATATATGTAGCCTTAGAAATAAAGTACATTAAATCAATAAGTTTCTAACATCAGATAACATTCATTTACTAGCCATTTCTGAGACTCACTTAGATAGATAATTAATTTGATGATACATCAGTAGCAATACAAGGATAAAACATTTATAGACGAGACAGAAATGCTTAGGGGGGAGGTGTTGCTGTATATTTTCAGAGCCATATCCCTGTAATGCTTAGAGAAGATCTTATGTCAAGTGTTACTGAAGTGTTGTGGTTGCAGGTTCACTTGGCACATCTAAGCCTTTTCTTTTGGGGTGTTGCTATAGGCCACCAAGTGCTAACAGTCGGTATCTAAATAATATGTGTGAAATGCTTGATAGTGTATGTGATGTAAACAGAGAGGTCTACTTTCTTGGGCACCTGAATATTGACTGGTTTTCATCAAGCTGTCCATTCAAGAGGAAGCTTCTTACTGTAACCAGTGCCTGTAATCTGGTTCAGGTTATTAATCAACCTACCATGGTGTTTACAAACACTACAGGAACAAGATCATCCACATGTATCGATCACATTTTTACTAATGCTGTAGAACTTTGTCCTTAAGCTATATCTGTACCCATTGGATGCAGTAATCACAATAAAGTGGCTATATCTAGGAAAGCCAAAGTTCCAACAGCTGGGCGTAAAATCGTAAATAAGAGATCATACAAAATATTTTGTTGTGACCCTAATGTGGATGATGTTAAAAATATTTGTTGGTCTGATGTGATTGATGAGGAGCATCCAGACACTGCACTTGATGAATTTATGAAATTGCTTCTTCCAATTATTGATAAACATGCACCTGTTAAGAAACTGACTGTTAGAGCTGTTAAGGCTCCACGGATTGATGAGGAATTAAAAAACTGTATGGTTGAAAGAGATGGGGCAAAAGGAGTGGCTAATAAGTATGGCTGCACGTCTGACTGGCTTACTTACTGCAAATTGAGAAATTATGTGACTAAACTCAGCAAAAATAAGAAACTTTATTATGAAGCTAAGATCGATGATATAAAGAATGATGGAAAAAAAACTTTGGAGTACTTTAAATGAAATTATGGGCAGAAAGACAAATTCAACTCCATCTTTCATCGAATATGATGGCTGATTCTTCATAAAACCATTTGATGTTGCCAATTATTTTAATGATTATTTAATTGGCAAAGTGGGCAAATTTAGGCAGGATATGCCCACAACGAACAGTGAGTATTGCTGCATAAAAAAACAAATAATGAAAGAAAAGTAGTGCAAGTTTGAATTTTGTTATCGATCAATAATGACAAACCTCCTGGCATTGACAACTTAGATGGAAAGCTACTGATGGGGGTAGCTTACTCTATCGCCACTCCTATCTGTCATATTTTTAATCTGAGCTTAGAGGAAAGTCTTTGTCGTCAGGCCTGGAGGGAAGCCAAAGTAATTCCGCTACCCAAGAGTGTTAAAGCGGCCTTTATTGGTTCTAACAGCAGACCTATAAGCTTGATTCCAGCTCTTAGCAAAATGTTGGAAAAAATTGACCAAATACAATGCTATTTCTCTGTAAACAAATTAACAGACTTTCAGCATGCTTATTGAGAAGGGCACTCAACATGTACTGCACTGACACAAATGACTGATGATTGGTTGAAAGGAATTTATAATAAGAAGATTGTGGGAGCTGTACTGTTAGATTTCAGTGCAGCCTTTGATATTATTGACCATAACCTGTTGTCGAAATAACGTATGTGCTATGGCTTTTCAACCATATCGTAGATTCAGAGCTATCTATCTAATAGAACTCAGTGGGTTTTCTTTAATGGAATCTTCTCTAATGTCAAACATGTAAAGTGTGGTGTACCGCAGGGCAGCTCTCTAGGCACACTACTCTTTTCTATTTTTACCGATGACCTGCCACTGGAATTAAACAAAGCATGTGTGTAGCAACTACAGCTAATGAAGTCACTGAAACCCTTAACAAAGAGTTGCAGTCTGTTTTGGAATGGGTGGCCAGTAATAAACTGGTACTGAACATCTCTAAAACTAAAAGAATTGTATTTGGTACGAATAATTCCTTAACCTCTCTGGGCCAGTGGGACGTTAGCGTCCCACCCTAGTCAACAGCCAGTGGAATCGCGTGGCGCGAAATACAAATACCTCAAAAATGCTATAACTTCAATTTCTCAAACATATGACTATTTTACACATTTTTTACATTTACATTTTAGTCATTTAGCAGACGCTCTTATCCAGAGCGACTTACAAATTGGTGCATTCACCTATAATATCCAGTGGAACAACCACTTTACAATAGTGCATCTAAATCTTTTAAGGGGGGGGTTAGAAGGATTACTTTATCCTATCCCAGGTATTCCTTGAAGAGGTGGGGTTTCAGGTGTCTCCGGAAGGTGGTGATTGACTCCGCTGTCCTGGCGTCGTGAGGGAGCTTGTTCCACCATTGGGGTGCCAGAGCAGCGAACAGTTTTGACTGGGCTGAGCGGGAACTGTGCTTCCTCAGAGGTAGGGAGGCGAGCAGGCCAGAGGTGGATGAACGGAGTGCCCTTGTTTGGGTGTAGGGCCTGATCAGAGCCTGAAGGTACGGAGGTGCCATTCCCCTCACAGCTCCGTAGGCAAGCACCATGGTCTTGTAGCGGATGCGAGCTTCGACTGGAAGCCAGTGGAGAGAGCGGAGGAGCGGGGTGACGTGAGAGAACTTGGGAAGGTTGAACACCAGACGGGCTGCGGCGTTCTGGATGAGTTGTAGGGGTTTAATGGCACAGGCAGGGAGCCCAGCCAACAGCGAGTTGCAGTAGTCCAGACGGGAGATGACAAGTGCCTGGATTAGGACCTGCGCCGCTTCCTGTGTGAGGCAGGGTCGTACTCTGCGAATGTTGTAGAGCATGAACCTACAGGATCGGGTCACCGCCTTGATGTTGGTGGAGAACGACAGGGTGTTGTCCAGGGTCACGCCAAGGCTCTTAGCACTCTGGGAGGAGGACACAAGGGAGTTGTCAACCGTGATGGCGAGATCATGGAACGGGCAGTCCTTCCCCGGGAGGAAGAGCAGCTCCGTCTTGCCGAGGTTCAGCTTGAGGTGGTGATCCGTCATCCACACTGATATGTCTGCCAGACATGCAGAGATGCGATTCGCCACCTGGTTGTCAGAAGGGGGAAAGGAGAAGATTAATTGTGTGTCATCTGCATAGCAATGATATGAGAGACCATGTGAGGATATGACAGAGCCAAGTGACTTGGTGTATAGCGAGAATAGGAGTGGGCCAAGAACAGAGCCCTGGGGGACACCAGTGGTGAGAGCACGTGGTGCGGAGACAGATTCTCGCCACGCCACCTGGTAGGAGCGACCTGTCAGGTAGGACGCAATCCAAGCGTGCGCGGTGCCGGAGATGCCCAGCTCGGAGAGGGTGGAGAGGAGGATCTGATGGTTCACGGTATCAAAGGCAGCAGATAGGTCTAGAAGGATGAGAGCAGAGGAGAGAGAGTTAGCTTTAGCAGTGCGGAGAGCCTCCGTGACACAGAGAAGAGCAGTCTCAGTTGAATGCCCAGTCTTGAAACCTGACTGATTAGGATCAAGAAGGTCATTCTGAGAGAGATAGCAAGAGAGCTGGCCAAGCACGGCGCGTTCAAGAGTTTTGGAGAGAAAGGAAAGAAGGGATACTGGCCTGTAGTTGTTGACATCGGAGGGATCGAGTGTAGGTTTTTTCAGAAGGGGTGCAACTCTCGCTCTCTTGAAGACGGAAGGGACGTAGCCAGCGGTCAAGGATGCGTTGATGAGCGAGGTGAGGTAGGGGAGAAGGTCTCCGGAAATGGTCTGGAGAAGAGAGGAGGGGATAGGGTCAAGTGGGCAGGTTGTTGGGCGGCCGGCCGTCACAAGACGCGAGAGTTCATCTGGAGAGAGAGGGGAGAAAGAGGTCAAAGCACAGGGTAGGGCAGTGTGAGCAGGACCAGCAGTGTCGTTTGACTTAGCAAACGAGGATCGGATGTCGTCAACCTTCTTTTCAAAATGGTTGACGAAGTCATCCGCAGAGAGGGAGGAGGGGGGGGGGGGGGAGGGGGAGGAGGATTAAGGAGGGAGGAGAAGGTAGCAAAGAGCTTCCTAGGGTTAGAGGCAGATGCTTGGAGTTTAGAGTGGTAGAAAGTGGCTTTAGCAGCAGAGACAGAAGAGGAAAATGTAGAGAGGAGGGAGTGAAAGGATGCCAGGTCCGCAGGGAGGCGAGTTTTCCTCCATTTCCGCTCGGCTGCCCGGAGCCCTGTTCTGTGAGCTCGCAGTGAGTCGTCGAGCCACGGAGCAGGAGGGGAGGACCGAGCCGGCCTGGAGGATAGGGGACAGAGGAAATCAAAGGATGCAGAGAGGGAGGAGAGGAGGGTTGAGGAGGCAGAATCAGGAGATAGGTTGGAGAAGGTTTGAGCAGAGGGAAGAGATGATAGGATGGAGGAGGAGAGAGTAGCGGGAGAGAGAGAGCGAAGATTGGGACGGCGCAATACCATCCGAGTAGGGGGAGAGTGAGAAGTGTTGGATGAGAGCGAGAGGGAAAAGGATACAAGGTAGTGGTCGGAGACTTGGAGGGGAGTTGCAATGAGATTAGTGGAAGAACAGCATCTAGTAAAGATGAGGTCAAGCGTATTGCCTGCCTTGTGAGTAGGGGGGGAAGGTGAGAGGGTGAGGTCGAAAGAGGAGAGGAGTGGAAAGAAGGAGGCAGAGAGGAATGAGTCGAAGGTAGACGTGGGGAGGTTAAGGTCACCCAGAACTGTGAGAGGTGAGCCATCCTCAGGAAAGGAACTTATCAAGGCGTCAAGCTCATTGATGAACTCTCCAAGGGAACCTGGAGGGCGATAAATGATAAAGATGTTAAGCTTGAAAGGGCTGGTAACTGTGACAGCATGGAATTCAAATGAGGAGATAGACAGATGGGTCAGGGGAGAAAGAGAGAATGTCCACTTGGGAGAGATGAGGATTCCAGTGCCACCACCCCGCTGGCTCGATGCTCTAGGGGTATGCGAGAACACGTAGTCAGACGAGGAGAGAGCAGTAGGAGTAGCAGTGTTATCTGTGGTGATCCATGTTTCCGTCAGCGCCAGGAAGTCTAGGGACTGGAGGGTAGCATAGGCTGAGATGAACTCAGCCTTGTTGGCCGCAGACCGGCAGTTCCAGAGGCTGCCGGAGACCTGGAACTCCACGTGGGTCGTGCGCGCTGGGACCACCAGGTTAGAGCGGCAGCGGCCACGCGGTGTGGAGCGTTTGTATGGCCTGTGCAGAGGAGAGAGAACAGGGATAGGCAGACACATAGTAGACAAGCTACAGAAGAGGCTACGCTAATGCAAATGAGATTGGAGTGACAAGTGGACTACACGTCTCGAATGTTCAGGAAGTTAAGCTTACGTTGCAAAAATGTTATTGACTAAAATGATACAGTACTGCTGGCTGGTGGAGTGGCTAGCTAGCAGTGGCTGCGTTGTTGACTTTGAACGTGTAGCTGGCTAGGTAACCTCGGTAGTTTCAGTACTACACCTTGTCATGATACAAAGCAACTTTGTAGCTAGCTAGCTAACATAACACTAATCAAGACGTTCCTTGTAGTGTATTTAGTTTCAACAATGCTGCTCGTCGGTAATAGTTGGCTAGGTTAGGAAAAATGGCGTCGCGGGGGACGGAAATAGCTGGCTAGCTAACCTCGATGGCTGGCTAGCTAACAATTATCAATTAACAATTATCAAGCTATGACAAAGACAACTAGGTAGCTCGCTAGGTAACACTGCACTAGTCAAATCGTTCCGTTGTGAAGTATTAGTAACTACAGCGCTGCTAGTCGGTAACGGATGGCTATCTGGCAGTGGGTTAATGATGACTAGGTGTGTTGAGTAAGTCTGGCGCCGCGTCGCGGCTGGCTAGCACACCTCGATAATACTCAAACTCAAACTACACAATTATCTTAGATACAGAGACAGCACAGACAACTATGTAGCTGGCTAACTAACACTAACACCACACTAATCAAGTCGTTGCGTTGTAATGTAATAGTTTCTGCGGTGCTGTTAGTCGGTAGAAGTTGGCTAGCTAACAGTGATGACTAGCTAGCTAGCAGCTAGCAGTGTTGACTACGTTAGGAGGACGAAGATAGCTAGCCTCGATAATTACTCAGTTACTCTAAACTACACAATTATCTTTGATACAAAGACGGCTATGTAGCTAGCTAAGAAGAATTGCTCAGATCAAACAAATCAAGCCGTTGTAATGTAGCGAAGTGGAGTATTACCTGTGGAGCGAAGCGTGGTGCGACTGCTCGCTCCAAACCGGAAGTATAGCTGAAAGACCATTTGAAAGATAAGACTCTCGTTAATCCAACCACGTTGTCCGATTTCAAAAAGGCTTTACTGCGAAAGCAAAACATTAGATTATGTCAGGAGAGTACCCTGCCAAAAATAATCACACAGCCATTTTCAAAGCAAGCATATATGTCACAAAAACCAAAACCACAGCTAAATGCAGCACTAACCTTTGATGATCTTCATCAGATGACACTCCTAGGACATTATGTTATACAATACATGCATGTTTTGTTCAATCAAGTTCATATTTATATCAAAAAACAGCTTTTTACATTAGCATATGATGTTCAGAACTAGCATACCCACCGAAAACTTCCGGTGAATTTACTAAATTACTCATGATAAACGTTGACAAAATACATGACAATTATTTTAAGAATTATAGATACAGAACTCCTTTATGCAAAACGCTATGTCAGATTTTAAAATAGCTTTTCGGCTAATGCACATTTTGCAATATTCTGAGTACATAGCTCGGCCATCACAGGCTAGCTAATTTGACACCCACCAAGTTTGGGGCAACCTAAACTCAGAATTACTATTAGAAAAATTGGATTACCTTTGCTGTTCTTCGTCAGAATGCACTCCCAGGACTTCTACTTCAACAACAAATGTTGTTTTGGTTCCAAATAATCCATAGTTATATCCAAATACCTCTGTTTTGTTCGTGCGTTCAGGTCACTATCCGAAGGGTAACGTGCGAGCGCATTTCGTGACAAAAAATATTCCATTACCGTACTTAGAAGCATGTCAAATGCTGTTTAAAATCAATTTGTATGCTATTTTCTCGTAAAATAGCGATATTATTCCAACCGTTTTATTCATTCAGAGTGAAAGAAAAAAATTGAGAAGTCTCGTGACCGCGCATCTCAGTCTCACTGTCCCCAGGCAGGCCACTTACAAACTCTGCTGCTGTACTTTGCCCAGAGACAGGAGACACGTCATTCCGCTTTCTGAACGCTTTAGAGAGCCAATGGAAGCCGTAGAAAGTGTCACATAACAGCACAGATGCTGTAATGTCGATAGAGATGCAACAGAAGGACAACAAATTGTCAGACAGGGCACTTCCTGCATGGAATCTTCTCAGGTTTTGGCCTGCCATATGAGTTCTGTTATACTCACAGACACCATTCAAACAGTTTTAGAAACTTTAGGGTGTTTTCTATCCAAGTCTACTAATTATATGCATTTTCTCGTTTCTGGGCAAGAGTAGTAACCAGTTTAAATCGGGTAAATTTTTTATCCGGCCGTGAAAATACTGCCCCCTAGCCCCAACAGGTTAAGTTCTAGACCTCAGCTGAATCTGGTCATGAATGGTGTGGCTGTTGAACAAGTTGAGGAGACGAAATTACTTGGCATTACCTTAGATTGTAAACTGTCATGGTAAAAACATATAGTTTCAGTGGTTGTACAGATGGGGAGAGGTCTCGCCATAATAAAGAGATGCTCTGCTTTTTTGACACCACACTCCAAAAAGCAAGTTTTGCAGGCTCTACTTTTGTCTAATCTTGATTATTGTCCAGTCCTGTGGTCCAGTGCGGCAAGGAAAGACCTAGTTAAGCTGCAGCTGACCCAGAACACAGCGGCACGTTTTGCTCTTAATTGTAATCAGAGGGCTGATATAAATACTATGCATGCATAATACTATGCATAAGGAACGTTAATGTGTTGAAAATCCCAAATTGTTTGCATAGTCAACTTACACACAGCTCTGACACACACACTTATCCTACCAGATATGCCACCTTGGGTCTTTTCACGGTCCCCAAATCCAGAACAAATTCAAGAAAGCGTACAGTATTATATAGAGCGCTTTTTGCATGGAACTTCCTTCCATCTCATATTGGTCAAATAAACAGCAAACCTGGTTTCAAAAAACAGATAAAGCAACACCTCGCGGCACAACGCCTCTCCCCTATTTGACCTAGATAGTTTGTGTGTATGCAGTGATATGTAGGCTATGTGTGCCTTTTAAACCTGTTAGGGCTAGGGGGCAGTATTGACACGGCCAGATAAAAAACGTACCCGATTTAATCTGGTTACTACTCCTGCCCAGTAACTAGAATATGCATATAATTATTGGCTTTGGATAGAAAACACCCTAAAGTTTCTAAAACTGTTTGAATGGTGTCTGTGAGTATAACAGAACTCAAATGGCAGGCCAAAACCTAAGAAGATTCCATGCAGGAAGTGGCCTGTCTGACAAGATGTGTTTCATCTAGGCTGTTTTTATTGAAGACTTAGGATCTTTGCTCTAACGTGACACTTCCTACGGCTCCCATAGGCTCTCAGAGCCCGGGAAAAAGCTGAACGATATCGAGGCAGGCTCTGGCTGGAACACTTTATCGCGTTTGGCAAGTGGCCGATCAGAGTACTGTGGGCTTAGGCGTGTGCCCGAGTCGACCGAATGCTTTATTTTCTTTCCTCTGTTTACCTAAATGCAGATTCCCGGTCGGAATATTATCGCTTTTTTACGAGAAAAATGGCATAAAAATGGATTTTAAACAGCGGTTGACATGCTTCGAAGTACGGTAATGGAATATTTAGATTTTTTTTTGTCACGAATTGCGCCATGCTCGTGACCCTTATTTACACTTCGGATAGTGTCTTGAACGCACGAACAAAACGCCGCTATTTGGATATAACGATGGATTATTTTGGACCAAACCAACATTTGTCATTAAGTAGAAGCCCTGGGAGTGCATTCTGACGAAGACAGCAAAGGTAATAACATTTTTCTTATAGTAAATGTGACTTTGCTGAGTGCTAAACTTGCTGGGTGTCTAAATAGCTAGCCCTGTGATGCCGGGCTATCTACTGAGAATATTGCAAAATGTGCTTTCACCGAAAAGCTATTTTAAAATCGGACATATCGAGTGCATAGAGGAGTTCTGTATCTATAATTCTTAAAATAATTGTTATGCTTTTTGTGAACGTTTATCGTGAGTAATTTAGTAAATTCACCGGGAGTGTTCAGTGGGAATGCTAGTCACATGCTAGTCACATGCTAATGTAAAAAGCTGGTTTTTGATATAAATATGAACTTGATTGAACAAAACATGCATGTATTGTATAACATAATGTCCTAGGGTTGTCGTCTGATGATAATCATATTTACTATTATAAAAGTTTGATTACCTTTTGTTGTCTTCGTCAGAATGCACTCCCAGGACTGCTACTTCAATAACAAATGTTGGTTTGGTCCAAAATAATCCATCGTTATATCCGAATAGCGGCGTTTTGTTCGTGCGTTCCAGACACTATCCGAAATGGTAAAGAAGGGTCGTGCGCATGGCGCAATTCGTGACAAAAAAATTAGAAATATTCCATTACCGTACTTCGAAGCATGTCAACCGCTGTTTAAATTCAATTTTTATGCAATTTTTCTCGTAGAAAAGCGATAATATTCCGACCGGGAATCTCCTTTTCGGCAAACAGAGGAAAAAATCACAAAGACGGGGGCGGTCAGGTCACGCGCCTAAGCCCAGAGTCCCTTGATCGGCCACTTGAGAAAGGCGATAATGTGTTTCAGCCTGGGGCTGGGATGACGACATTCAGGTTTTTCCCGGGCTCTGAGCGCCTATGGACGACGTAGGAAGTGTCACGTTAGAGCAGAGATCCTTAGTAAAAGATAGTGTTGGAAAAGAAGTTCAAGAAATGGTCAGACAGGCCACTTCCTGTAAAGGAATCTCTCAGGTTTTGACCTGCCATTTGAGTTCTGTTATACTCACAGACACCATTCAAACAGTTTTATCCATATGTAATAAGTATATGCATATTCTAGTTACTGGGTAGGAGTGGTAACCAGATTAAATCGGGTATGTTTTTTATCCAGCCGTGTCAATACTGCCCCCTAGCCCTAACAGGTTAACAAACATAGACATAGTAGGGCTGGCCTACACAGTAGACCTAGCTTATAACCTACTAGGTATACTTGGGTTACCCAGGATGACATGGTCATAGCCTAGGCCCTAGAGCAGGACTCCCTCAGTAGATCAGCGATCTCAGACCCCTAAATTGAGTTAGATGATGGTGATGACAGATGATGATGCAGTTGATGATGATGCAGTTGATGTCAGGGGATGGAGTTGGCTTGCTGGCACATTCTATGCTCACTTCGAGGCAGACAATACATCCAGCAAGACTCGCTGCTCCGGACTACCAGGTGCTTTCGCTCTCCAAGGCTGACGTGAGGAAAACTCTCAAAAGAGTGATTACTCGCAAAGCCACCTGCCTAGATGGCATCCCTGGCAGCGTCCTCAGAGTGTGTGCTGACCAGCTGGCGGGCATCTTCTCGGACATCTTCAACTTTGCCTTAAGGAGGTGATATGCACAAATGACTATTGCCACATCATGCTCACCTTGGTCATCATGAAGTGCCTCTGGAACCACTCCAATGGACCCACTCCAACAGATCCACAGAAGATGCCATTTCCATCACTATTCACATGGCCGTAACACATCTAGACAAGAGGAACACCTAAGTGAGAATTCTGTTCATTGACTACAGTTCAGCATTCAACACTATTGTTCCCTCAAAGCTCGACACCAAGCTCAGAGCCCTGGGTGTGGACACCACCGTCTGCAACTGGATCCTGGACTTCCTGACAGGCAGACCACAAGCTGTGAGGATTGACAACACCTTCTTCACACTAAGTGTTAACACACGGGCCCCCCCAGGGGTGTGTCCTCAGTCCTCTGCTGTGCTCCCTGTTCACTCACTACTGCGTGTATTTGCACAACACCAACTCCATCAACAAGTTTGCTGACGACACTACGGTTGTAGGCCTGAGGGTCCTCTCCAAATACTACTGCTGCACCATCGAGAGCATCCTAACTGGTTGCATCACGACCTAGTACGGGAATTGCTCCGTCTAAGACTGCAAGGCCCTCCAGCAGGTGAAGACGGCCCAGTACATCACTGGGACCGTGCTCTGACCCATCCAGGATATCTAGTCGAAATGGTGCCGAGGAAGGCGAGCAGTATCACCAAGGACCCGACACACCCCAGTCACAAGCTGTTCTCTCCCTTACCATTGGGCAGACGGTATCGGAGCATGATGTTTGATACCAAAAGGCTCAGAGACAGTTTCTATCTACAAGCAAATCAGACTACTGAACACTTGAACTGGACTGAGCACCTGATCTGATTCTCCACACCTTAGCACACATGCACTCACTCATGCATACACACACAGCGATATACACACACACACACACACTCTTATACATTCATGCTACACACACATCACAACTGCTGCTACTGTGACCGATGTGAAATGGCTAGTTAGTTAGCGGTGGTGCGCGCTAATAGCGTTTCAATCAGTGACGTCACTCGCTCTGAGACCTGAAGTGGTTGTTCCCCTTGCGTTGCAAGGGCCGCGGCTTTTGTGGCGCGATGGGTAACGATGCTTCGTGGGTGACTGTTCTTGATGTGCGCAGAGGGTCCCTGGTTCAAGCCCAGGTTGGGGCGAGGAAAGGGACGGAAGCTAGACTGTTACACTACCAGACTCTTATTATACAGCATCTGAGGTAAAGTAGTGACTGGCTACAACTGGAGTGAGGCGCGGGAGAATGAGCCGACTGAAGGGGGAGGGGGGAAATTACAGTATATTTTTTTTATTGCTTCTTATTAAGGAAACTATATTAACCCTACACTAGCATTCCTGTGGGTCCCGCGGGAGTCCTGTTCCCGTGTCAACCTCTAGTGTTGAGTACAGATAAATACGTTTCTCAGGTGACCTGGGTAAACGTGTTAACGTTAGAGTTGTAGGCCATGTCATGCTGTCGTCGCAGCAACCGTGCTGCGGCTTAAAGTCACACTCTCCCAGTCACTATAATTATCTAATGTCTTATGCAAAGCAGGCTAGCTCACTGTGTGGTTGTGCCGCGAAACCCATCCTCTTCAAAGAGTATCTTAAATAATCCCACAGCACCCCACCTCACCAGTCCCCCATCGCCCCCCCCCCCCCCCCCCCCCCCCCCCCAAATATGATATGTGGTTGTCCCACCTAGGAGGGAGGGAGAGAGGGAGAGAGAGAGACTGTAAACTTGCTCTAGGTAACCCCAAGGCACCTCTCTGAAGTCTTCTGCTGCTGTAATGTGTTTGAGAGAGAATGCACTGTCTGAAAGAGGAAGAGAGAACCTCCTCGTTGTCATGGCAGCAGGGAGATGCACCCCGGGATGGGGATTGTGTGTTTCCATGGGGAAGGAGGATGCCTGTCCGCTATTGGTCAGCTTCAAACAGACTTGTCTATGTGTTGTTTACCATAGACCTAATTGGTCCCATTTTCAAAGAGCTCAGAAATTCTTTAAGATCAGTCATCTCCTAGCCAATGTTCATAATATTAATAGAATTTTCTTGATATGTTGATAGATTTTGCTTGATAATTCTGCTTGATCTCAACATTTCCTTTTAAATATGGCTAAGTGTTCAATAAATTCACTAAACAACACATGAAGTTAGCTTCTGTTAGATTTATAGCAGATTGAAAAGGTTCTTTGTTATTAAATGGAATGGTTGATATCAGTTGCCTGACTGACAATTAATTAATGCAATGCAGTGCGTTATGCAATGGAGCATATGCCTGTGTGTTTATGACGAGTGTTTGCATCCGTGGGTTGTACAGTTCTCCTTGCTCGCTCTTCCCCTCCTCTCTTCCTCACTCTCTTCCTTTCCTCTCTCCCTCCCTCCCCCATCTCCTCTCTCTCTCTCTCTCTCTCTCTCTCTCTCTCTCTCTCTCTCTCTCTCTCTCTCTCTCTTGCTCTCTGTCCTTTCCCTCCCTCTCAGATGGAGAGATGGAGGGGGAAGGGAGGGAGGTGAGTGACACTCCTCTCCTGTGCAGGGCGGAATCAGAGAGCAGAGCTGCGTTAAGTAGGACAGTGCAGGATAAAGACACACACACACTGCCTCCAGTCTGGGGCTAAAGCACTCAATTTATCCCCTCCCAACACACACTGCCTCCAGTCTGGGGCTAAAGCACTCCATTTATCCCCTCCCAACACACACTGCCTCCAGTCTGGGGCTAAAGCACTCAATTTATCCCCTCCCAACACACACTGCCTCCAGTCTGGGGCTAAAGCACTCCATTTATCCCCTCCCAACACACACTGCCTCCAGTCTGGGGCTAAAGCACTCAATTTATCCCCTCCCAACACACACTGCCTCCAGTCTGGGGCTAAAGCACTCAATTTATCCCCTCCCAACACACACTGCCTCCAGTCTGGGGCTAAAACACTCAATTTATCCCCTCCTAACACACACATGCATACAGACACACAAATATACACAAACATTCACAGGTAGATAGACACACATGTTTACATACATAAAGCAATAACAAACACACAAATGCACATGAAGACAGACAAATACAGTGCTTTCAGAAAGGATTCACACCCCTTGACTTATTCCACATTTTGTTGCGTTACAGCTTGAATTCAAAATTGATTAAATAGATTTTTTTCTCTCACCCATCTACACACAATACCACACAGTCTCTCTTTATGGCACACAGTCTCTCTCTATGGCACACCGTCTCTCTCTATGGCACACCGTCTCTCTCTATGGCACAGTCTCTCTCTATGGCACACAGTCTCTCTCTATGGCACACAGTCTCTCTCTATGGCACACAGTCTCTCTCTATGGCACACAGTCTCTCTCTATGGCACACAGTCTCTCTCTGTGGCACACGGTCTCTCTCTCTCTGGCACACGGTCTCTCTCTCTGTGGCACACGGTCTCTCTCTTTGTGGCACACGGTCTCTCTCTCTGTGGCACACGGTCTCTCTCTCTGTGGCACACGGTCTCTCTCTCTGTGGCACACGGTCTCTCTCTCTGTGGCACACGGTCTCTCTCTCTGTGGCACACGGTCTCTCTCTCTGTGGCACACGGTCTCTCTCTATGGCACACAGTCTCTCTCTATGTGATAAGATAGCGAGCCAGTCAATACCTGAGACATGGTTATTCTCCCCAAGGCTCTAACTGGCTTCCTACTGTCCCATCATGACCTCCCAGTCTGTCTGCCCAGGGGGCAGGGAGAGGCCGTCCCACTTTGACCTCCCAGTCAGTCTGCACCAAGGCCCCAGGACAGGCAGAGACAGGCTGCTCTGTGGGAACCTAACAGCAGCCAGAATGTCTGAGTGGAGACAGACAGGTGAAAGAGGGAGGCTGTTCCAGAGACAGACAGACAGACAGACAGACAGACAGACAGACAGACAGACAGACAGACAGACAGACAGACAGACAGACAGACAGACAGACAGACAGACAGACAGACAGACAGACAGACAGACAGACAGACAGACAGACAGACAGACAGACAGACAGACAGACAGTAGTGAGGAAATTAAGGAGCGATTTCATTGCCAACAGAAAATCTATTTGAATTCAAGATTTTTTAAATTTGCATTTAGATATTGAATTTGTAATGCAAAAATTCAATAAATGAATTCAAAAATGAAGACTAGTATTTCATGATTTGACATGGAATTTAATGACTTACATTCAGTTTTAAAATTATATTTCAATTTAATTGAATATTCAAATTCAATATTTGTATATTCAGTTACAGTGTGGTAAATATTGCATTCATTTTCTGTGTATCAAGTTCACAAACTATAATTTCAAGTTTACCAAAGTTTCATATACAGTGCCTTCAGAAAGTATTCTTATCCCTTGACTTATTCCAAATGTTGTTGTGTTACAGCCCAAATTAAAAATGTATTTAAAAAAAAAAATTACTCGGCCACTCACGAACCATCACTGTCTTCTTAGTATGCAACTCCAGTGTACATTTGGCTTTGTGTTTTAGGTTGTTGTCCTGCTGAAAGGTGAATTCATTTCCCAGTGTCTGGTGGAATGCAGAC
The DNA here is from genome assembly GCF_965601325.2 of Salmo salar. Classification (NCBI taxonomy): domain Eukaryota; kingdom Metazoa; phylum Chordata; class Actinopteri; order Salmoniformes; family Salmonidae; genus Salmo; species Salmo salar. The sequence continues at coordinate 61,736,555 of NC_138294.1, read as the reverse complement.
TGAACCAGGTTTTCCTCTAGGATTTTTCCTTTGCTTAGCTCCATTCCATTTATTTTTTTATCCTGAAAAACTCCCCAGTGCTTAACGATTACAAGCATACCCATAACATGATGCAGCCAGCACTATGCTTTAAAATATAGAGAATGGTACTCAGTAATATGTTGTATTGGATTTGCCCCAAACATAACACTTTGTATTCAGGACAAAAAGTGAATTGCTTTGCCACATTTTTTGCAGTATTACTTTAGTGCCTTGTTGCAAACAGGATGCATGTTTTGGAATATTTTTATTACTCCTTCTTTTCACTCTGTCAATTAGGTTAGTTTTGTGGAGTAACTATAATGCTGTTGATTCGTCCTCAGTTTTCTCCTTGTCACAGCCATTAAACTCTGTAACTGTTTTAAAGTCACCATTGGCCTCATGGTGAAATCGCTGAGCAGTTTCTTCCCTCTACGGCAAATGAATTAGGAAGGACACCTGTATCTTTGTAGTGACTGGGTGTATTGATGCACCATCCAAAGTGTAATTAATAACTTCACCATGCTCAAAGGGATATTCAATGTTTTTTTGTTTTTTTTTACCCATCTACCAATAGGTGCCCTTCTTTGCGAGGCATTGGAAAATCTCCCTGGTCTTTGTGGGTGAACCTGTGTTTGAAATTCACTGCTCGACTGAGGGACCTTACAGATACTTGTATGTGTGGGGCACAGAGATGAGGTAGTCATAAAAAAATCATGTTAAACACTATTTTTGCACACAGAGTGAATCCATGCAACTTATGACTTTTTTACGCAAATTTTTTCTCCTGAACTTTTTTAGGCTTGCCATAAAAAAGGGGTTGAATACTTACTGACTCAAGCTTTTCATTATTAATTAATTTGTAAAAATGTCTATAAACATAATTCCATTTTGACATTATGGGGTGTTGTGTGTAGGCCAGAAACAAATCTAAATTCAATTCAGTTTAAATTCAGGCCGTATCACAACAAAATGTTGAAAAAGTCAAGTTGTTTGTGAACTTTCTGAAGGCAATGTATATGCTATTTAGCAGACACGAAAAGGTCTGTTTGGAACATGTACAGTGCCTGCAGAAAGTATTCACCTTTCAGCAGGACAATAACCTAAAACACAAGGCCAAATATACACTGGAGTTGTTTACCAAGATGACATTGAATGTTCCTGAGTGGTCTAGTTACAGTTTTGACTTGAATCAGCTTGAAAATCTATGGCAAGACTTGAAAAATGGCTGTCTAGCAATGGTCAACTTGACAGAGCTTGAAGACTTTTTAAAATAATAATGTGCAAATATTGTACAATCCAGGTGCGCAAAGCTCCTAGAGACTTACCCAGAAAGACTCACAGCTGTAATCACTGCCAGAGGTGATTCTAACATGTATTGACTCGGGGGGTTGAATACTTATCTAATCAATATATATTAGTCTTTTACCTTTTCAGATAATTTCTTTAAACGTTAGAATTGTTCTTCTAATTTGACGTTACTGTAATGCGATGCTACTGGCGGCAGAGAAGTCAGGCGCAGGAGAGAGGAAACTGATTTACAACGGTTGTGTTTAATAACCATAAACCACCATCAACAGAATAATACAATCATGGGTCAAACAAAACCCGGTAAATACCAGCATACCGTGCACAAGCACTACAACAAACAATTACGGACAAGGACATGAGGGGGAACAGAGGGTTAAATACACATCATGTAATTGATGGAATTAGAACCAGGTGTGATGGAAGACAAGACAAAACCAATGGAAAATGAAAAGTGGATCGGCGATGGCTAGAAGGTCGGTGACGTCGACCCCCGAACGCTGCCCGAACCAGGAGAGGGACCAACTTCAGCGGAAGTCGTGACAGTGCCTCCACTCCTTGACGCGCGGCTCCAGCTGCACGTCGACACCGGCCTCAGGGACGACCCGGAGGGCGAGGCGCAGGGCGATCCGGACGAAGACGGTGAAACTCCTGCAGCATTGAAGGGTCCAACACGTCCTTGACCGGAACCCAGCACCTCTCCTCCGGACCATACCCCTCCACGAGATAGTGAAGGCCCCTCGCCCAACGCCTCGAATCCAGTATGGAGCGAACGGAGTACGCCGGGCCCCCCCCGATGTCCAGAGGGGGCGGAGGAACCTCCCGCACCTCAGACTCTTGGAGTAGGCCAGCCACCACCGGCCTGAGGAGAGACACATGGAACGAGGGGTTAATACGGTAATCATGTGGAAGCTGTAATCTATAACAAACCTCGTTCACTCTCCTCAGGACTTTAACCTCTCTGGGCTAGGTGGGACATTAGCATCCCACTCTATTCAACAGCCAGTGGAATCGCGTGGCGCGAAATACAAATACCTCAAAAATGCTATAACTTCAATTTCTCAAACATATGACTATTTTACACCATTTGAAAGATAAGACTCTCGTTAATCCAACCACGTTGTCCGATTTCAAAAAGGCTTTACAGCGAAAGCAAAACATTAGATTATGTCAGGAGAGTACCCTGCCAAAAATAATCACAGCCATTTTCAAAGCAATGTCACAAAAACCAAAACCACAGCTAAATGCAGCACTAACCTTTGATGATCTTCACCAGATGACACTCCTAGGACATTATGTTATACAATACATGCATGTTTTGTTCAATCAAGTTCATATTTATATCAAAAAACAGCTTTTTACATTAGCATGTGATGTTCAGAACTAGCATACCCACTGAAAACTTCCGGTGAATTTACTAAATTACTCATGATAAACATTGACAAAATACATAACAATTATTTTAAGAATTATAGATACAGAACTCCTTTATGCAAAACGCTATGTCAGATTTTAAAATAGCTTTTCGGCGAAAGCACATTTTGCAATATTCTGAGTACATAACTCAGCCATCACAGGCTAGCTAATTTGACACCCACCAAGTTTGGGGCAACCTAAACTCAGAATTACTATTAGAAAAATTGGATTACCTTTGCTGTTCTTCGTCAGAATGCACTCCAAGGACTTCTACTTCAACAACAAATGTTGTTTTGGTTCCAAATAATCCATAGTTATATCCAAATACCTCCGTTTTGTTCGTGCGCTCAGGTCACTATCCAAAGGGTAACGCGCGAGCGCATTTCGTGACAAAAAATAAAAAATATTCCATTACCGTACTTAGAAGCATGTCAAATGCTGTTTAAAATAAATTTTTATGCTATTTTTCTCGTAAAATAGCGATATTATTCCAACTGAACAATGTTGTATTCATTCAAAGAGTGAAAGAAAAAAATTGAGAAGTCTCGTGACCGCGCATCTCAGTCTCGCTGTCCCCAGGCAGGCCACTTACAAACTCTGCTCCTATACTTTGCCCAGAGTCAGCAGACACCCCATTCCACTTTCTGGTGGCTTTAGAGAGCCAATGGAAGCCTTAGAAAGTGTCACGTAACAGCACAGATGCTGTAATTTCGATAGAGATGCAACAGAAGGACTACAAATTGTCAGACAGGCCACTTCCTGCATGGAATCTTCTCAGGTTTTTGCCTGCCATATGAGTTCTTTTATACTCACAGACACCATTCAAACAGTTTTAGAAACTTTAGAGTGTTTTCTATCCAAATCTACTAGTTATATGCATATTCTCGTTTCTGGGCAAGAGTAGTAACCAGTTTAGACAGCCAGACCCGGTCTCACTGTGGTGGCGATCTGCGTTCTTCTTTTGGTGGTCAGCTTCCCATGTCTCCTCCGCGCACCTGAACCAGTCAGCCACCGCAGGAACCTCGGTGTGACTCTGATGCCAAGGCGCCCGAACCGGCTGGTTCCCTTCCTGTCCGCCAGTATGCACGGGAAGGGAGAGAGGTTAGTGGAGGAGTGGCGGAGCGAGTTCTGTGCCATCTCGGCCCATGGCACGAACGCCACCCACTTCCCCGGCCGGTCCTGGCAATAGGACCGCAGAAACCTACCCACATCCTGGCTCACTCTCTCCACCTGCCCATTACTCTCGGGGTGAAACCCAGAAGTAAGGCTGATCGAGAACCCCAGACATTTCATGAAAGCCTTCCAGACCCTAGAAGTGAACTGGCGACCCTGACCAGACACTATATCCATCCTCAGGCACCCCGTAGTGCCGGAAGACGTGTGTAAACAAGGCCTCTGCAGTCTGTAGGGCCATAGGGAGACTGGGCAGAGGGAGGAGACGACAGGACTTAGAGAAACGATCCACAATGACCAGGATCGCGGTGTTACCCTGTGAGAGTGGAAGATCAGTCAGAAAATCCACCGACAGATGCGACCAAGGCCGCTGTGGAACAGGTAAGCGGTGTAGCTTACCTCTGGGCAGGTGCCTAGGAGCCTTACACTGGGCGCACACCGAGCAGGAGGAAACATAAACCCTAACGTCCTTAGCCAAGGTAGGCCACCAGTACATCCCGCTCAAACAGCTCACTGTCCGACCGATCCCAGGATGACCAGAGGATGGTGACATGTGGGCCCAATAGATCAACCGGTCACGAACAGCAGACGGGATGTACAGACGCCCAGCGGGACACTGGACGGGAGCGGGCTCTGCACATAACGCCTGCTCTATGTCCGTGTCCAGCTCCCACACTACCGGCGCCACCAGGCAGGAGGCGGGGAGTATGGGAGTGGGATCCATGGGCCGCTCCTCTGTGTCATACAGCCGGGACAATGCACCTGCCTTTACGTTCTGGGAGCATGGTCTGTAGGAAAGGGTGAAAACACAACGGGTAAAAAACATGGCCCATCTTGCCTGGCGAGGGTTCAGTCTCCTCGCCCCCCGGATGTACTCCAGATTGCGGTGGTCAGTCCAGATGAGAAAAGGGTGTTTAGCCCCCTCAAGCCAATGTCTCCACGCCTTCAAGCCTTGACGACAGCCAACAGCTCCCGGTCCCCCACGTCATAGTTTCGCTCTGCCGGGCTAAGCTTCTTCGAGAAGAAGGCATAGGGGTGGAGCTTCGGTGGCGTACCCGAGCGCTGAGAGAGCACCGCTCCTATTCCAGCCTCGAACGCGTCCACCTCCACTATGAACGCCAAAGAGGGATCTGGATGGGCCTGCACGGGAGCCGAGGTAAACAGAGCCCTCAAGTAACTAAAAGCCCTGTCCGCCTCAGCTGACCACTGCAAACGCACCGGGCCCCCCTTCAGCAGTGAGGTAATGGGAGCCGCCACCTGACCAAAACCTCGGATTAACCTCTGGTAGTAGTTGGCAAACCCGGCCAATTACGCATGGCTGAAATGCGGTCACTCTCTATCCACCCCTGAGGTGGAAATGCGATACCCTAGGAAGGAGACGGATTGCTGGAAAAACAAGCATTTCTCAGCCTTGACGTACAGGTCATGCTCCAACAGGCGACCAATCACCCTGCGAACCAGGGACACATGCTCGGCGCGTTTAGCGGAGTATATCAGAATGTCATCAATATACACCACTACACCCTGCCCGTGCAGGTCCCTGAAAATCTCATCTACAAAGGCTTGGAAGACTGATGGCGCATTCATCAACCCGTACGGCTTGACGAGGTACTCATAGTGCCCTGAGGTGGTACTGAAAGCCATCTTCCACTCGTCTCGCTCTCGGATACGCACCAGGTTGTAAGCGCTCCTGAGGTCTAGTTTGGTGAAGAAGCGTGCCCCGTGCATTGACTCAATCGCTGTGGCTATGAGTGGTAGCGGGTAACTATACCTCACAGTGATCTGGTTCAGACCCCAATAGTCAATACACGGGCGCAGGGCTCCCTCCTTCTTCACAAAAAAGAACCTTGAGGAGACGGGTGAAGTGGAGGACCTAATGTACCCTTGACGCAGGGATTCGGAGACATATGTTTCTATAGCCTCCGTGTCTGCCTGTGAGAGGGGATCACGTGACTCCTGTGGGAAGTGCAGCGTCTACCAGGAGATTTATCGCACAATCTCTCCGTCGATGGGGTGGTAATTGAGTCGCCTTCTTTTTTAGAGAAGGCGAGAGCCAAATCGGCATATTCAGGGTGAATGCTCAAGTTGGAGACCTGGTGTGGACTTTCCACCATAGTAGCACCAACGGAAATCCCTAAACACCTCCCCGATCACTCCCTCGACCACCCCGTGAGAGCCCTCTGTGGCCAAGAAACAGTGGGGTCATGACAAACTAACCAGGGTGGGCTTTGTACCACGGGAAACGCAGGAGAGTTAATTCTCTCTTTGTGCCCCCCTGCGTCACCATGCCCAGAGGAGCGGTGGCCTCCCTGATCAAACCTGACCCTAATGGTCGACTATCTAAGGCGTGAACGGGGAATAGCACAGCCACGGGAACAATGGGGATCCCTAAACTATGGGCGAACTATCTATCTATAAAGTTCCCAGCCTCGCCTGAATCGACGAGCGCCTTATGCTGGGAATGCGGGGAAAACTCAGAAAAAGTGACTTAGACAAACATATGAGCAACAGAGAGCTCTGGGTGAGAATGGTGCCGGCTCACATGGGGTGACGCCAGAGCGCCCTGCCTGCTGCCTCAATCCCCAGAGGAACCAACCCGGCACCGACCGGCGGTGTGACCTCTGCGGCCACAGATGGTGCACGAGCTGGAACCCCCTCCGGTCTCCCTGCGCACCGCCCCTCCCAGTTCCATAGGTATCGGAGAGGGGGTGCGGGGGGATTGAACCACCAGACCCCGATCTGAACGTCTTGCGGGTAGCCAGCAGGTTGTCCAGCCGGATGGACAGGTCCACCAGCTGGTCAAACGTGAAGGTGGTTTCTCTGCAGGCCAACTCCCGATGGACGTCCTCGCGCAAACTGCAGCGGTATTGGTCGATCAGGGCCCTGTCGTTCCATCCCGCGCCGGCAGCCAGGGTCCTAAACTCCAGGGCGAACTCCTGGGCGCTCCTCGTCTCCTGCCTCAGATGGAAGAGCCGTTCGAGGGTGTCCGCCCTCGTCTCGTGCCTCACCGGGAAAGCCCTGGAGTGGACCAACGCCGTGTGGAGAGAGGGAGATGCGGCGTTGGACCAGTTTGAGGAGTTCACCCACCGTGGTCTTCGACCACCCGCCCGAGGGTAGAGCGGCGGGTGAACTCCTCCCTCTCTCCACACGGCGTTGGTCCACTCCAGGGCTTTCCTGGTGAGGCACGAGACGAGGGCGGACACCCTCTCACGGCCCGACGGAGCCGGGTGGACGGTGGCCAGGTATATGTCCAATTGTAGAAGGAACCCCTGGCAGTTTGCAGCTTTCCCATCGTATTCCTGGGGCAGGGAGAGACGATTCCCACTGGGACCAGGATGATGAGGGGCACTCAGTGGAGACCTCGGTTGTGCTGGTGGAGGCGCTGGAAGAACTCCCTGTCTCTCTCAGCGGTCCATTGGCTGGACAACGCGGTCCATGGCGGTGCCAAGATGTTGGAGCATTGCTGCGTGCTCCCGGATGCTCTCCTCCACCCCTATACCCGGGGTACCTGCTCCTGCTGACGCCATAGTATTGGTCCGCAATTCTGTAATGCGATGCTACTGGTTGCAGAGAAGTCAGGCGGAGGAGAGCGGAAACTGATTTACAACGGTTGTGTTTAATAACCATAAACCACCGTCAACAGAATAATACAATCAATGGGTTAAACAATTCCCGGTAAATACCAGCATACCGTGCACAAGCACTACAACAAACAATTACCGACAAGGACATGGGGGGGGGGGACGACGACACAGAGGGTTAAATACACAACATGTAATTGATGGAATTGGAACCAGGTGTGATGGAAGACAAGACAAAACCAATGGAAAATGAAAAGTGGATCGGCGATGGCTAGAAGGTCGTTGACGTCAACCGCCGAACGCCGCCCGAACAAGGAGAGTGACCAACTTCGGCGGAAGTCGTGACAATTACGGAGTATTTTGTGTAGATCGTTGACATAAAATGACAATTAAATCCATTTTAATCCCACTTTGTATCACAAAAGAAAGTGGAAAAGGTAAAGGTGTGTAAATACTTTCTGAAGTCACCTTACACACAAACACACACACACACACACACACACACACACACACACACACACACACACACACACACACACACACACACACACACACACTCATCAACCCATCCCTGCGCCCACCCAAGTTGTATCTCTAGCAACAGGAATTCCTTAAGACACCAGCAGTGTTTGGCCATGTGACTAGGCAGGGATGCAGGCAGCTCTGTAGCTGTATCATGTTGCCTCATGTCAGAACATAGAGAGGGAGAGAGAAAAGGAAGGAGAGAGAGAACAAGAAAGAGAAGGAGAGAGTGAGCGAGATCCTGCAGAACAGATAAATATGGCTCTTAAGCGCTACACAGGAGTGAGATTACCAACGCCAGTGAGTCCCCACTTCCTCTCTAATACCAGCCCTTTTACTGTGTCTAATACTAATACCATCTGGCCTCACAGAGAACACAGAAACACACAGCAACAGTCATAACCATCTGATAATCTCTCTTTACTCAGATGTAGCAGATGTCATAATGCTACTCAAAGCCTTTTAGTAGCACATTAAAATTCATTTGAAAATGGCATAAAACAGAGCTGTTAAAAATATGACAAAAGAAGGGCTCCTTTTACGGTAGTGAGTGAACTTGTGTACAGGGCTAAAGGGGGGGCTAAGCCATTCATGTTTCCCCTCTCTCTCCTCCTTTTCCTCTCCACTCCTCTGCCCAGACCCTAAACAGGCATTCCTCCCATTCCATCCCTCTCGCCTCTTCTCTTCCCATGTGACCTGGGGCTCTGGCAGAACCTTGCTCATTCTGAGGAAGTCATCAGAGTTTATCTGTCTGTGTGTGTGTGTGTGTGTGTGTGTGTGTGTGTGTGTGTGTGCCTGTGAACTCTCTTTTAGTTCAGTATACAGTTCAAGTCGGAAGTTTACATACACTTAGGTTGGAGTCATTAAAACTCGTTTTTCAACCACTCCACAAATTTCTTGTTAACAAACTATAGTTTTGGCAAGTCGGTTAGGACATCTAATTTGTGCATGACACAAGTAATTTTTCCAACAATTGTTTACAGACAGATTATTTCACTTATAATTCACCGTATCACGATTCTAGTGGGTCAGAAGTTTACTTAAACTAAGTTGACTGTGCCTTTTAAACAGCTTGGACAATTCCAGAAAATGATGTCATGGTTTTAGAAGCTTCTGATAGGCTAATTGACATCATTTGAGTCAATTGGAGGTTTACCTGTGGATGTATTTCAAGGCCTACCTTCAAACTCAGTGCCTCTGCCTGACATCATGGGAAAATCAAAAGATATCAGCCAAGTCCTCAGAAAAAAATGTGTAGACCTCCACAAGTCTGTTTCATCCTTGGGAGCAATTTACAAACGCCTGAAGGTACCACGTTCATCTGTACAAACAATAGTACGCAAGTATAAACACCATGGGACCACACAGCCGTCATAGTGCTCAGGATGGAGACACGTTCTGTCTCCTAGAGATGAACGTACTTTGGTGCAAAAAGTGCAAATCAATCCCAGAACAACAGCAAAGGACCTTGTGAAGATGCTTGAGGAAACAGGTACAGAAGTATCTATATCCGCAGTAAAACGACATAACCTGAAAGGCCACTCAGCAAGGAAGAAGCCACTGCTCCAAAACTGCCATAAAAAAAGCCAGACTACGTTTTGCAACTGCACATGGGGACGAAGATTGTACTTTTTGGAAAAATGTCCTCTGGTCTGATGAAACAAATATAAAAAGTTTTGGCTATAATGACCATCGTTATGTTTGAAGGACAAAGGGGGAGGCTTGCAAGCCTATGAACACCATCCCAACCGTGAAGCATGGGGGCAGCAGCATCATGTTGTGAGGGTGCTTTGTTGCAGGAGGGACTGGTGCACTTCACAAAATAGATGCCATCATGGGGATGGAAAATTATGTGGATATATTGAAGCAACATGTCAAGACATCAGTCAGGAAGTTAAAGCTTGGTCGCAAATGGGTCTTCCAAATGGACATTGACCCGAAGCATACTTCCAAAGTTGTTGCAAAATGGCTTAAGGACAACAATGTCAAGGTATTGGAGTGGCCATCACAAAGCCCTGACCTCAATCCTATAGAAAATTTGTGGGCAGAACTGAAAAAAGCGTGTGCGAGCAAAGAGGCCTACAAACCTGACTCAGTTACACCAGCTCTGTCAGGAGGAATGGGCCAAAATCCACCCAACATATTGTGGGAAGCTTGTGGAAGGCTACCTGAAACGTTTGACCCAAGTTAAACAATTTAAAGGCAATGCTACCAAACACTAATTGAGTGTATGTAAACTTCTGACCCACTGTGAATGTGATGAAAGACATAAAAGCTGAAATAAATCATTCTCTCTACTACTATTCTGACATTTCACATTCTTTCAATAAAGTGGTGATCCTAAATGACCTAAGACAGGGAATTTTTCCGAGGATTAAATGTCAGGAATTGTGAAACACTGAGTTTAAAGGTATTTGGCGAAGGTGTATGTAAACTTCAACTGTTTTTATTAATGGGCTCCCCTTAAAAAGAGACCCTAGCTCACAGGCCTCTAAATAATTTTTTTACTAAATAGTTGAAGAAGCACATGCAGTGACTTTTAGGGAAACAGATCTGGCAATAAGAATAAGCTATAGATAGTCTTGATCATTTGGGACCCCTTGGCTATTTAGCTAAGGAGAGCTTATAGCAAAGACTAAATCAATTTCATTTTGTCTCATTTATTGATATGGATATTGCCTCTGCGTGATGGGTATAACAAGCCTACATACAGAGTGGAATTCACTAATACAACAGTCAAAATGCCTAATACGAGGCCTACAGTCCGTGCTCCCAAATACTTCGAAAAGTGGGATTCATTAGGTTGCATGATCATCACAATTAGCCCCACGTGGCTATAAAAATACATGATGAAATTATATGGCCATTAAATAATACTGCATGGCATATTTAGATAGTGGAATAAGCCTAGCCTAAATCATATTTACTTTCTATTTTGCAGCTCAGGCAGTTATTCAAGGCAATGCTCTTCTTTGTCTTTATCATTCTCACACAAGTCATTTGCTGAAGGCCCAAGCCTATACTACGCCATCTACTGGTATAATGTCATTATTGAATGCAGTTCAAAAACAAGCTCTAGACATTTATTTTGGAAATTAAACCGGAAGCTGCTTAGCAACTAACGTCTGGGCTAGAGTTGCTTGATTGACTAGCTAACTTCTTTGCAGATGCCACATTACTGACAAAAGTTTGTATGCATAAACAAGATCTTTAACCGAGTAAAGGGAGACCTAAAGTAAGAATTGAACGTGTACATTTTAATTCATAGTCGTAACGTAGGGTTTGTACGTTTACAGATCGAATTTAACATTTACGTTTGATGTTTCATGCATGGCTTTTCTTACGATCCGAACAATTTACGTATGGATTTTCTTACAATCCTAACGGCACCTATGTTCAACCTTTTGGCAGTTATCTCCCTCCATATTTGCAAGCCATCTATGAGTAGCTCCCCAAACAATTCTGAAAGTACATGCAATTTTCATGTGTTCCGCCGCAAACTGTCATAAACAAATCTAACACGTATCAAACACTGTAAGCTCCCAGCTACTATATAATGTCACGTTCTGACCATAGTGAGTGGTTATTTTCTATGGTGGAGTAGGTCAGGGCGTGACAGGGGGTGTTTGTCTGTTTTTGTATGTCTATGTTCAGTTTCTAGTTTTGCATTTCTATGTTGGTGTTGTTTGGCATGACCTCCAATTAGAGGCAGCAGGTTGTCGTTATTTCTAATTGGAGGTCCTATTTAAGTTGATATTTGTTTCACGTGTTTGTGGGTGATTATTCGTTGTGAGTGTATTTGATCCTCCTGCGTCACGGTTTGTTGTTTTGTGTATATTTTGAAGTGTTTCATTTGTTGCATTTCGGTTTCACTGGTTAAATAAATATGTGGAACTACGAAATCGCTGCATCTTGGTCTGCTCCTTCTAACAGCTGTGACATATAATCAGTGCAACATTGAGATTATCCCACCCCTGGTTAGCCACTATTGGTTTACAAAGCCAAACTTACCACTATCTGACAATTCATTTTCATCAATATTGCCGCTGTCTGTCTGTGGTGCGCACGTTTGTTTGTCCGTGTAGCTAGTTGATGTGATAATCTTGTGGGTTCCCCAAAACGATCTTAATTATATGTTAACTGCAAGGTAGGCTTACCTGGCAGAAGTACAGTACCACTCAAAATTTTAGACACACCTACACATTCCAGGGTTTGTCTTTATTTTTACTATTTTCTACATAGAATAATAGTGAAGACATCTAAACTATGAAATAGTAGTAACCAAAAAAGTGTTAAACAAATCAAAATATATTTAATATTTGAGTTTCTTCAATGTTGCCACCCTCTACCTTGATGACAGCTTTGCACACTCTTGGCATTCTCTCAACCAGTTTCATGAGGTAGTCACCTGGAATGCATTTTAATTAACAGGTGTGCCTTGTTAAAAGTTAATTTGTGGAATTCCTTTCCTTATTAATGCTTTTGAGCCAATCAGTTGTGTTGTAACAAGGTAGGGGGGTATACAGAAGATAGCCTTATTTGGTAAAATACCAAGTCCATATTATGGCAAGAACAGCTCAAATAAGCAAAGCGAAATGACAGTCCATTATTTCTTTAAGACATAAAGGTCAGTCAATGCAGAACATTTCAATAACTTTTGAAGTTTCTTCAAGTGCAGTCACAAAAACCATCAAGAGCTATGATGAAACTGTCTCTCATGAGGACCGCCACAGGAAAGGAAGACCCAGAGTTACCTCTGCTGCAGAGGATAAGTTCATTAGCATCTCAGAAAATTCATTAGAGCCTCCGAAATTGCAGCCCAAATAAATGCTTCACAGAGTTCAAGTAACAGACACATTTCAACATCAACTGTTCAGAGGAGACTGTGTGAGTCAGGCCTTCATGGTCAAATTGCTGCAAAGAAATCACTACTAAAGGACACAAATAAGAAGAAGAGACTTGCTTGGGCCAAGAAACACGAGCAATGGACATTAGACCGGTGGAGATCTCTCCTTTGGTCCGATGTGTCCAAATTGGATTTTTTTGGTTCCAACCGCCGTGTCTTTGTGAGACGCAGAGTATGTGAACGGATGATCTCCACATGTGTGGTTCCCACTATGAAGCATGGAGGAGATGGTGTTAGGGTGCATTGCTGCTGACACTGTCGGTGATTTATTTACAATTCAAGGCACACTTAACCTCTATGGGCTAGGTGGGACACCTACTCAACAGCCAGTGTAATCCCGTGGCGCGATATTCAAATACCTCAGAAATGCAAAAACTTCAATTTTTCAAACATATGACTATTTTACACCATTTTAAAGACAAGACTCTCGTTAATCTAACCACACTGTCCGATTTCAAAAAGGCTTTACAACAAAAGCAAAACATTAGATTATGTCAGCAGAGTACCCAGCCAGAAATAATCAGACACCCATTTTTCAAGCTAGCATATAATGTCACATAAACCCAAACCACAGCTAAATGCAGCACTAACCTTTGATGATCTTCATCAGATGACAACCCTAGGACATTATGTTATACAATACATGCATGTTTTGTTCAGTCAAGTTCATATTTATATCAAAAACCAGCTTTTTACATTAGCATGTGACTAGCATGTGACTAGCATTCCCACCGAACACTGCCGGTGAATTTACTAAATTACTCACGATAAACGTTCACAAAAAAATAACAATTATTTTAAGAATTATAGATACAGAACTCCTCTATGCACTCGATATGTCCGATTTTAAAATAGCTTTTCGGTGAAAGCACATTTTGCAATATTCTAAGTAGATAGCCCGGCATCACAGGGCTAGCTATTTAGACACCCAGCAAGTTTAGCATTCACCAAAGTCAGATTTACTATAAGAAAAATGTTATTACCTTTGCTGTCTTCGTCAGAATGCACTCCCAGGACTGCTACTTCAATAACAAATGTTGGTTTGGTTCCAAATAATCCATAGTTATATCAAAAATAGCGGCGTTTTGTTCGTGCGTTCAAGACACTGTTTAAAATCAATTTTTATGCCATTTTTCTCGTAAAAAAGCGATAATATTCCGACCGGGAAATCGTTTTTTATTACAAAGAGAGTGAAAGTAAAAGCATGCTATTCCCTCATGCACGAGCCTCAGTCTAATGGCCCTCTGATAGAGCACTTGCCAAACGCGCTAATGTGTTTCAGCCTGGGGATGGAATTACATCGTTCAGCTTTTTCCCGCCTTCTGAGAGCCCATGGGAGCCGTAGGAAGTGTCACGTCATGCCAGAGATCCCCTGTATTTGTTAGAGATGATCAAGGAGGGCAAGAAATGGTCAGACAGGCCACTTCCTGTAAGGAATCTTCTCAGGTTTTGGCCTGCCAAATGAGTTCTGTTATACTCACAGACACCATTCAAACAGTTTTAGAAACTTTAGGGTGTTTTCTATCCAAAGCCAATAATTATATGCATATTCTAGTTACTGGGCAGGAGTAGTAACCAGATTAAATCGGGTACGTTTTTTATCCGGCCCGTGCAAATACTGCCCCCTAGCCCCAACAGGTTAACCAGCATGGCTACCACATTATTTTGCAGCGATACACCATCCCATCTGATTTGGGCTTAGTGGGACTATCATTTGTTTTTCAACAGGACAATGACCCCTCCAGGCTGTGTAAGGGCTATTTGGCCAAGAAGGAGAGTGATGGAGTGCTGCATCAGATGACCTGGCTTCCATAATCACCCGACCTCAACCCAATTGAGATGGTTTGGGATGAGTTGGACCGCAGAGTTAAGGAAAAGCAGCCAACAAGTGCTCAGCATATGTGGGAACACTTTCAAGACTATTGGAAAAACATTCCAGGTGAAGCTGGTTAGGAGAATGCCAAGATTGTGCAAAGCTTTCATCAAGGCAAAGGGTGACTGCTTTGAAGAATCTCAAATATATCATATATTTAGATTTTTTTTTAACACTTTTGGTTTCTACATTTCATAGTTTCATAGTTTTGATGTCTTCGCTATTATTCTACAATGTAGAAAATAGTAAAAATAAAGAAAATCCCTTAGTAGGTGTGTCCCAACATTTGTCCTGTGTATCAGAAGGAAGTATATCATTTGTATCTATTATTTGTTATTTGCAAACTTTGCCATGAAATGAGCAGCAGCAGTACAGAACTGTCACTAGACCGGCACATTAGACGGCACATTCCTCTCTCGCTAGATGTGCAATTAAATTAAAGGGGAATTACATTCAAAAATCTATTTCATAGTTTTCTTCCAGACCTAAAAAGAATGGTGTTTTGATGTGATTTAAGCATTGGCATGGACTCAGAACATCCCATTTGGTGTTTCTCTTTGAACAATTTAAATTTTGAGAGTGAAAAATTTAAGAAATCTAAAACCAGGAATGTTTTTTTATAGAGCCATTGGAGTAGCTTATTAACATATATATATTTTTTTACCAGGTATATTGACAAAAAAAACAGTGCACTACGTCCTCTACACTAAGGACCTACGAAAGAGTTGTAGGGGAGAGGAGAAGAATGTGCCTGTTTGAAAACTAGAAAAAAAATCTGTAGCTTACTACATGTTTCCTTTTTTAAAAGTAGCTCTCATGCTAGAAAAGGTTAGACCCCTGGATTAGAGAGATGTCAGTACACTGTCTGGGTAGAGGAAGTGCTCTGGGTGCAGCACTGTTTCTCGCTCCCTGAAAAATATGGAATTAATTGGATTTCTCTGGTTTCTATTTCTCCTGGAGTCTTGTTCTTTCAATCTCTCTCTCTCTCTCTCTCTCTCTCTCTCCTCTCTCTCTCTCTCTCTCTCCTCTCTCTCTCTCCTCTCTCTCTCTCTCCTCTCTCTCTCTCTCTCTCTCTCTCTCGTTGACTGCTCCAATCTGACATGTATAAAGTGTCTCTTCTCTATTTGTGGCAGAGAAAAATCTATTCTAAGTAATATGGCTTGGCTGTGTGTGAGTACGTGGGTGTGTAGAGTTGGTTTAGTGTGCTGCTACACCATAGCTCTAGTATGCTGCCTCAATACACGGTGTGGTAATGTTTATAAGTTGTGTATATGCCACGGGTTGTGTGTGTGTTTGCGTGTGCACATGTTTTCCAGCACGTTCCCCGGCCTGCAGGCTGTGCTGCTGTGTGCAGTGGTCAGGTGGTCTGACAGTAGGGGGAGATGACATCACTCTGGAAGCTTCTCTCTCTCTCTCTCTCTCTCTCTCTCTCTCTCTCTCTCTCTCTCTCTCTCTCTCTCTCTCTCTCTCTCGCTTTCTGCCTTTCTCTGGTAATGTTAGCAACCCTCGTCATCATAGGAGAGCTCGTAAATTGTTTTTGTTTGGCATACATTTTAAAGTGAAAAACTGGAGTCTCGGCCTAAATCCGTTACTGTGGAATTGCCCTCATACTGTATGTGGCTTTCACATCAGAAGCATTCTTAAGAAGCATTACTTGTCAAATCGACCATCTTCCCCTGGGGGATAATAAAGTTAATCTTTGATTGTGTGTCTGTGTGTGTGTATTGAGCCCCACCCCATGCTAGAGCCACTTGTTGTCAGGAGTGTACAGCACCCCTGTTTTTATAGCACTGCTAGCCAATCCAAACAAACATCTAAGGAATGTGACATCCCTCCCTCTCTCTCCCTCCCTCTATCGCTCTCTCTCTCCAAATCATTTCTGTCCTCAATCAAACTTTCTGTTTACCCTCAAGTTTGATTATGTGTGTGAGGAATTTATATCTATGTGCATGCACGTTCATGTGTGTTAGTGTATAAGTATGTGTTGAAAGGCCTGTGGTGATCCTCTGGGCTGGTGTGTTTATGTGGTGATGATGATATGATGCATATTCTACTATAAAGTGGAAGTAGTGATAACAGTCAGCCTGATAATGATAATACTACCAGTTATTTCCCTTCCTCTCCTCCTCTGGCGCTGCCTCCAGGCTGTCTTGCTTCCAGACGGTCCTTTGCCACCTCATTTCCATAGCCTGCCTTTGCCAACCAACACAAGGCAAATTACCCACCTGGTTTTTAAGGTGCACAATGGCACGGGACCAAGTAAATTCGCTTTTCTAGATACTTTACTTAGGACAGCTAATCAGCCGTACCAGTGATTGTCCGGGAGGTGACTTCGTCGTCTCTACCTCGTGTTGAGATTTCAGAGTTCGAACCATTTTGGACGTGAGCTGCAACTCAAAACATTTACACGAACAGCCGAAAAAACCCTTGTGGAGACAAAAACAAACTAAATGTTGTCATAATATATGCACAAACTGTTCCGAACTGCTTAGGCTTTTTACCCTATTCATTGATGTAAATAATAGTCGATGTAAATACGTATGACTGGTCATGCTTATTGATCTATTGGTTAATTTTCATAAATTAGTGAAATTAAATTGGTGGAATTATTTATCTTATTTATCACACATGTACAGCATACAGATACAGAGTCTTTGAATGGAAAATATGTCAGACTGCGCAAAAGCTGCTGCTGCAGCATCTTGTAGGAACTGGGAACTCAGAAAAATACGAGGTCAAATGATGACGTCAGTGATCTTCAGGTTAGAAAGCCGGAGCTCTGGAAGGAGGCCAGAGATCCCATGTTGGAATTTCGAGTTGGATGACTGTTCAAAACGATTTTTCCCAGTCGGAGCTAGTTTTTTGCTCCGGTTGTTTTGAACTCGGCATAAAACGGCAACGGAAGGCAGGCTTCATCAGCACGTCACACGCCACTTTGCAATGAGCTGGAGGCAGTATGCATTTTGAAAACATTGTTTGAAACCTGAATGTTTTAATACATATTATGAGGCATGTCTTACCTTTCTTCAAAGTAGCCTATTAGATCTCCTGTATGTGCTGTGCCCTTTTTGTTTTCCCGCTAATTGCATTAAATCAAATTGTATTTGTCACATGCGCCGAATACAACAGGTGTAGACCTTACAGTGAAATGCTTACTTACAAGCCCTTAACCTGTTGGGGATCCCCAACGATGCAGTTTTTAAAAAAATACCTAAAAATAAAAAATAAAGTAAATAAAAGTAGGAGATAAGAAAAACAAATAATTAAAGAGCAGCAGTAAATAACAATAGTGGGGCTATATACAGGGGGTACCGGTACAGAGTCAATGTGTCAATGTGCGGGGGCACCGGTGTCGAGGTAATTGAGATAATTATGTACATGCAGGTACGGTTGTCGAAGTGGCTATGCATAGATAATAACAGAGAGTAGCAGCAGCGTAGTGGGGGGTGCAAATAGTCTTGGTAGCCATTTGATTAGCTGTTCAGGAGTCTTATGGCTTAGGGGTAGAAGCTGTTTAGAAGCCTCTTGGACCTAGACTTGGCGCTCCGGCACCACTTGCCGTGCGGTAGCAGAGAGAACAGTCTGACTAGGGTGGCTGGAGTCTTTGATGATTTTTAGGGCCTTCCTCTAACACTGCCTGGTATAGAGGATCTGGGTGGCAGGAAGCTTGGCCCCGGTGATGTACTGGGCCGTACGCACTAACCTCTGTAGTGCCTTGCGGTTGGAGGCTGAGCAGTTGCCATACCAGGCAGTGATGCAACCCGTCAGGATGCTCTCGATGGTGCAGCTGTAGAACCTTTTGAGGATCTGAGGACCCATGCCAAATCTTTTCAGTCTCTCGAGGGGGAATAGGTTTTGTCGTGCCCTCTTCACGACTCTCTTGGTGTGCTTGGACCATGTTAGTTTGTTGGTCATGTGGACACCAAGGAACTTGAAGCTCTCAACCTGCTCCACTACAGCCCTGTCGATGAGAATAGGGGCGTGCTTGGTCCTCTTTTTTCTGTAGTCCACAATCATCTCCTTTGTCTTGATCACGTTGAGGGAGAGGTTGTTGTCCTTGCACCACATGGTCACATCTCTGACCTCCTCCCTATAGGCCGTCTCATCGTTGTCAGTGAACAGGCCTACCACTGTTGTGTCATCAGCAAACTTAATGATGGTGTTGGAGTTGTGCCTGGCCGTGCAGTCCTGAGTGAACAGGGAGTACAGGAGGGGACTGAGCACACACCCTGAGGGGCCCCCGTGTTGAGGATCAGCGTGGCGGATGTATTGTTACCTACCCTTACCACCTGGGGGCGCCCCGTCAGGAAGTCCAGGATCCAGTTGCAGAAGGAGGTGTTCAGTCTCAGGGTCCTTAGCTTAATGATGAGCTTTGAGGGCACTATGGTGTTGAACGCTGAGCTGTAGTCAATGAATAGCATTCTCACATAGGTGAACCTTTTGTCCAGGCGGGAAAGGGCATTGTGGAGTGCAAGAGATTGCATCATCTGCGGTATGCAAATTGGAGTGGGTCTAGGGTTTCTGGGATAATGGTGTTGATGTGAGCCATGACCAGCCTTTCAAAGCATTTCTTGGCTACAGACGTGAGTGCTACGGGTCGATAGTAATTTAGGCAGGTTTCCTTAGTGTTCTTGGGCACAGGGACGATGGTGGTCTGCTTGAAACATGTTGGTATTACAGACTCGGACAGGGAGAAGTTGAAAATATCAGTGAAGACATTTGCCAGTTGGTCAGCGCATGCTCGCAGTAAACGTCCTGGTAATCCGTCTGGCCCCGCGGCTTTGTGAATGTTGACCTGTTTAAAGTTCTTCCTCACATCGGCTGCGGAGAGCGTGATCACACAGTTGTCCGGAACAGTTGGTGCTCTCATATATGTTTCAGTGTTACTTGCCATGAAGCGAGCATAGAAGTTATATAGCTCGTCTGGTAGGCTCGTGTCACTGGGCAGCTCTCAGCTGTGCTTCCCTTTGTAGTCTGTAATAATTTGCAAGTCCTGCCACATCCGACGAGCGTTGGAGTCGGTGTAGTACGATTCAATCTTAGTCCTGTATTGACGCTTTGCCTGTTTGATGGTTCGTCGGAGGGCATAGCGGGATTTCTTATAAGCTTCCGGGTTACAGTCCCGCTCCTTGAAAGCGGCAGCTCCAACCTTTAGCTCAGTGCGGATGTTGCCTGTAATCCATGGCTTCTGGTTGGGGTATGTACGTACTGTCACTGTGGGGACGACGTTGTCAATGCACTTATTGGTAAAGCCAGAGACTGATGTGGTGTACTCCTCAATGCAATCGGAAGAATCCCGGAACATATTCCAGTCTGTGCTAGCAAAACAGTCCTGAAGTTTAGCATCTGCTTCATCTGACTACTTTTTTTATAGACCGAGTCACTGGTGCATCCTGCTTTAATTTTTGCTTGTAAGCAGGAATCAGGAGGATAGAGTTATGGTCGGATTTGCCAAATGGAGGGCGAGGGAGAGCTTTGTACCCATCTCTGTGTGTGGAGTAGATCTGAATTTTTTGCACATTTAACATGTTGATAAAAATTCGGTAAAACTGATTTAAGTTTCCCTGCATTAAAGTCACCGGCCACTAGGAGCGCCGCCTCTGGATGAGCATTTTCCTGTTTTCTTATGGCAGAATACAGCTCATATAGTGCGGTTTTAGTGCCAACCTCGCTCTGTGGTGGTATGTAGACAGCTACGAAAAATACAGATGAAAACTCTCTGGGTAAATAGTGTGGTCTACAGCTTATCATAAGATACTCAACCTCAGGCGGGCAAAACTTTGAGACTTCCTTAGATATTGTGCACCACCATGCATAGGTCCCCACCCTGTGTCTTACCAGATTCTGCTGTTTTGTCTTGCCGATAGAGTGTATAACCCACCAGCTCTCTGTTCTTAATGTCGTCGTTCATCCACAACTCTGTGAAGCATAAAATATTACCGTTTTTAATGTCCCGTTGGTAAGATATACGTGCTTTCAGTTCGTCCCATTTATTTTCTAGGGATTGAACGTTAGCTAGCAGAACGGAGGGCAAGGGCAGATTAGCCACTCGTCGCCTGGTCCTCACAAGGCACCCTGATCTTTTGCCTCGAAATCTCCGTTTCCTTCTCCAGCGAATCACGGGGATTGGGGCCTGGCCGGGTGTCAACAGTATATCCCTTGTGTCCGACTCATTGAAGAAAAACTCTTCGTCCAGTTTGAGGTGAGCAAACCCAGTTCTGATGTTTAGAAGTTCTTTTCGGTCATAGGAGATGGTAGCAGCAACATTATGTACAAAACAAGTAATGGACATTTGCTGGTGGCCTACTGCCTTGTGCATATTGCTGGATTTATAATGTTCTGATATGTTTCCTCAGACTTATTGCTTTTATTGGGGGGGGGGGTTTCTCCGAGGGCTACTGGTTGTATGAATTTGGTATTATATCGTCCCACAACTGTCCCAGAGTCTGTTTGCAATAGGCTATTTTTTTCTCGACAAGCTGACCAATAGATTGGTAGCCTGAACTTCTCTACTATAGTAGATTTACATAGGCTAGTGATTTTGTTTTTTGTTAATAGTCTTGTTGGTTGAGGAAAAGTACAAAGTGCACATCAGAATTCGTTAAGAAGGACCACACATTATTGCATCCTCGACTTGCATGTTCTGTTAATATGAATTACCATATTCTAAGTGTGATTTCTGTCATTCTGAGCACCATGGGTGGACACCTTAATCTGGTTACGCACCCAATGTATTTGGGTCCGGTAAATTTCTCAATGTCCGGTTAATTAAAAAGTTGCCGTTGAAATTTCTGGTGCCACATTTTCCTAACGGAAACCCTGCACCCTACATACCTTGACACAGCCCAACCCCACCCTTCCTGCCCCAGAAGAATTGAGAGATTACAGAGTTTGTTTGGAGCTGACAGTGTATGCGCTGGCCGTGACAGGGACAATGGGCCTATGGTGGCACGCCACACAGCCGTTGCAACAGCAGGCACGTCAGCCAAGCCTGGCCCAATGTGATTGTGCTGCGTTTTTCAGCCAACTCCCCTCACTGGGGCTGGTGACAAATCCCCTGCCCCTTTGTGTGTGTGTGTGCGTGTGAGTAACACAGCAGTTAGGTCATGTGTCTCTGCTGTATTTGTTGTTTTTATCATTACGGGCATGGGGGCTACTAAGGGTTAAAAACAAATACCTGTCGTCTATCTATTGACATTTATTCCTTTCACAATGGACAAAAAAATCAGCCGCTGAGAAATGCCTCATTGAGTACTTGAGAATTTGATCAATACTCACTGTTTAATACACTCTCCATGTGATGATATTTAAGATATAGGATACATTGTTTACATCTCCATTTTAGACAGCTCTTGGGAACCTTCTCATCCTGACCTTCTCACTGTTGTTTTATCTTAAAAATCCATATTAGCCTCTTTCAATGGTAGTTTACTCGACTGATGAGTGAGTATCTCTAAAGTGAGTTTCTCTGGTAGAGAGGATGAAAAGAAGCATGTCCAGACACTGTTGATGTGGTGTGGCTGCCATTCTGCCTAATGGGCTACAGGTGGCAGCCCTCCATTCTTTTAGCTCCCTCAGCCGGGCAACACAGAAATCATACACACACCATCAACATTTGTAGAAACGGAAAAAGGAAATAAGCGTTCCTTATTGGATTTCACTCTGTGTCAAAATGTTCTCTCCTGCCAGACTCTAGATCACACACTCTCAGCACAGTATGAAACTGGTGTGTAGAAGTCAACTGGAGTGGGTTTTGAGAGGCAGAGTGTGAGACCAGAGTGAGTGTGAGTAAAATATTTTGTGGTTTCTGTGGTTGCTCCTGTCTCTCTCTCGCTCTCTCTCTCTGTCTCTCTGTCTCTCTCTCTCTCTCTATCTCTCTCTCTCTGTCTCTGTCTCTCTCTCTGTCTCCTTCCCCTCAGTACATTTCCCTCCCTTTCTCCCGCTCCCTCCCGACCGACCGACCGACTGAAGCAAGGATATGCATATTCTTCATACCATTTGAAAGGAAACACTTTGAAGTTTGTGGAAATGTGAAATTAATGTAGGAGAATATAACACGTGTTTTTCTATTTAATTCTTTTTCATCATTTTTGAAAAGCAAGAGAATGGCTATAATATAATATTGCAGTTTAGGCACAATTTTGATTTTGGTCACTAGATGGCAGCAGTGTGTGTGCAAAGTTTCAGATTGATCCAGTGAAGCGCTGCAATACCGGACAATATTTTGTATCAAGTCTGCCCAAATGTGCCGAATTGGTCAATTGATACATTTTCAAGTTCATAACTATAGGGAACATACAAAAATTATATGGTAATACAACATTTAAGTTTACACACTCCCAGGAATGTCATACATGATCATTAGCTTAAACACTAACTTCTACACATCTAGATGGTGGGGTGGGTGTGGAGCCAGAGACAGCAGGGGTTCAAACTGTAGAACCCAGTTTCTACATTTGAATATGAAAATAAATTTTATTAAACAAAACTATGCTACATTTTATCTCTGGGACCCTCAGGATGACAAATCATAGCAAGATTACTGAATGTAAGTACATTATTTCGCTTCAGAGGTGAATGTATCAAACCAGTTGCCGCGATAAAAGTTTTTTGTTGTTGTTCTGCACTCTCCTCAAAAAGTAGCATGGCAGTTTTTCACTGTAATAGCTGCTGTAAATTGGACAGTGCAGTTAGATTAACAAGAATTTAAGCTTTATACCCAGCTTTCTGGAAAGTTTGCTGTTACTTACAATGTCATGCTAATCACATTAGTGCACACTAGCTCAACCGTCCCGGTATAGGGACATTAATCAGTAGTTGGTATTCAGACTTACCGTATGCAGGTGCATAAAGAATTTGCAGGTGTGACTGCATTGCTCTAAATTAATACATGTAATTCAACTGCTGAAAACCCTCCCACTTGCTGGCCAACAGATTTGGAGTTCTCATTCAATAGGCTTTTCAGTCCGTTTATCTAAAGCCATCCCTTTAAGTACAGTGTACCTTTAATTCAATTTTTATTGACAAACTCACTAGAATATATACTGAACAAAAATATAAACAAAACAGGCAACAATTTGAATGATTTTACTGATTTACAGTGCATAATTTAAATAAATTCATTAGGCCCTAATCTATGGATTTCACATAAGCTCACCCACTGGGCAGCCAGGCTCACCCACTAGGGAGCCAGGCCCAGCCAATCAGAATGAGTTTTTCCCCACAAAAGGACTTTATTACAAACAGAAATACTCCTTAGCACCCACCCCACCCCCTGTCAGACGATCCTTCAGGTGAAGAATCCAGATGTGGAGGTCCTGGTCTGGGTGGTTACACGTGGGCTGTGGTTGTGAGGCTGGTTGGACGTACTGCCAAATTTCCTGATTGACTGACCTTTATGTCTTAAAATAGTGATGGACTGTCGTTGTGCTTTGCTTATTTGAGCTGGTCTTGCCATAATATGGACTTGGTCTTTTACAAATAGGGCTATTTTCTGTATATCCACCCCTACCTTGTCACAACACAACTGATTGGCTCAAACACATTAAGAAGGAAAGAAATTACACAAATTAACTTTTTACAAGGCACAACTGTTAACTGAAATGCATTCCAGGTGACTACTTCATGAAGCTGGTTGAGAGAATGCCAAGAGTGTGCAAAGCTGTCATCGAGGCAAAGGGTGGCTGCTTTGAAGAATCTCAAATATAAAATATATTTAGATTTTTTAACACTTTTTTGGTTACTACATGTTTTCATGTGTCATTTCATAGTTTTGATATCTTCACTATTATTCTACAATGTAGAAAATAGTAAAAATAAAGAAAAACCCTTGAATCACTAGGTGTGTCCAAACGTTTGACTGGTACTGTAAACTGAACAAAAATATAAACTTAACATGTAGAGCGCTGGTCCCTTGTTTCAAGAGCTGAAATAAAAAAATCCCAGAAGTTTTCCATATGCACAAAAAGCTTATTTTCGCTCAAATTTTGTGCACAAATTTGTTTACATCCCTGCTAGTGAACATTTCTTCTTTGCCAAGATAATCCATTCACCTGACAGGTGTGGCATATCAAGTGGCTGAATAAACAGCATGAGCATTACACAGGTGCACCTTGTGCTGGGAACAATAAAATGCCAGTCTAAAATGTGCAGTTTTGTCACACAACACAATGCCCACAGATGTCTCATGTTTTGAGGGAGCGTGCAACTGGAATGCTGACTGCAGGAATGTCCATCAGAGCTTTTTTTCAGATAATTTCATATAAATTTCTTTACCATAAGCCAAGTCCACCGTTGTTTTAGAGAATTTGGCAGTACATCCAGCCGGCCTCACAACCGCAGACCATGTGAATGGCGTCGTGTGGGCGAGCGGTTTGCTGATGTCAACATTGTGAACAAACATGGTGGGGTTATGGTGTTGGCAGGGATAAGCTACGGACAACTAACACAATTGCATTTTATCAATGGCAATTTGAATGCACAAAAATACTGTGACGAGATCCTGAGGCCCATTGTGAGGCCCATTTTGATTTTTAAAGGTATCTGTGACCAACAGATATGTATCTGTATTCCCAGTCATGTGAAATCCATAAATTAAGATCTAATTCATTTAGAGGCAGTTAACCCACTGTTCCTAGGCCGTCATTGAAAATTTGAATTTGTTCTTAACTGACTTGCCTAGTTAAATAAAGGTAAAATAAATAAAAATGTGTTTCAATTGACTGATTTCCTCATATGAACTGTTACTCAGTAAAATCTTTGAAATTGTTGCGGTGTTGTGTTTATATTTTTGTTCAGTATAATATTTTTGAAATGGTAAAAAAAACTACTGAAAAGTCTGGGCATATAATTAAAACATTATACAGTGCATAAATCAACTTGGCAGGTTCGGGGCTACTGTCAGTGCGCACGGGTTTCCATAGGCTACAGCCTCGGCTTGGGTCTCCAAATGTCACCCTTGCAATCTATGAAGCCAAAAATAAAAATTTGCTTTAACGTCACAGCTATTTACACTTCACTGTGGAAAAGAGGCCGAAATACCTGTCATGTTGAAATGCTTTTCAGTTTGCTGAAATATGAATGGTTTCACATTTGAGAGCTTGGGACTGTATTATTTTCAAAATTGAGTTATTGACATAGCCTTGTTCTGGTCAGTGTTTTCTACCTATATAGTATTCTAAATACACCAATGTATGTACCGTAATTTCCGGACTTTTGAGCGCACCTGAATATAAGCCGCACCCACTGAATTTAAAAATATATATTATTTTGAACATAAATAAGCTGCACATGTCTATAAGCCGCAGGTGCCTATCGGTACATTGAAACAAATGAACTTTACACAGGCTTTAACGAAACACAGCTTGTAACAAAAATAAATAGGCTTTAACGAAAAACGGCTTGTAACAAAAAAAAAAATTAGCAGTAAACAGTAGCCTACCAAGAAAGTCATTGGTCACTATCTTCCTCCTCCTGTGCACTGAAACCACTGAAGTCATCTCCTTTCAAAAAAATTTGAAAGCGGGAAAAATCCATATATTAGCCACGTCATTGTTTAAGCTGCGAGGTTCAAAGCGTGGGATAAAAGTTGCGGCTTATAGTCCGGAAATTACGGTAGTTAAGATAAAAAGAATGCAAGATAAAACTTGCTGACACCATTCAAACCAATGAGGGTTCGGAACTTTAAAGCCAAATATCTCAGAATCATTTTTTTCAGATATAACCTTATAGTCCCAAGCTCACGATTTGTCAGCGATCATAAGGTAAAATAGATCTAAAACAATTGTAATTTATATTTACAATCCCCTTATCCAAATAGATTACTCAAATGGTCTTATCCAAATGATTTTATCAATTTATGCATTAGAGTGCATAGAGATTGGTGGGGGTTTTTCTCCTCCTTTTTTCTCGCTGCAACTCTCGTACGGACTCGGGAGAGGCGAAGGTCGAGAGCCATGCATCCTCCGAAACACAACCCAACCAAGCCGCACTGCTTCTTGACACAATGCCCATTCAACCCAGAAGCCAGCCACACCAATGTGTCGGAGAAAACACCGTACACCTGGTGACCATGTCAGCGTGCACTGCACCCGGCCCGCCACAGGACTCACTAGTGCGCGATGAGACAAGGATATCCCTGCCGGCCAAGCCCTCCCTGACCCGGATGACGCTGGGCCTCCCGGTCGCGGCCGGCTGCGACAGAGCCTGGGCTCAAACCCTAGCACTGTGATGCAGTGCCTTAGACCACTGCGCCACTCGGGAGGACCCGGTGTTATTTCTATCGGGAAAAAGTAAGTCAATGTTTTATCACTTAGAACCGACCTTATTCATGGTTTCCTCGCACATAAAGGTGGTGGAATTAGGAGGGAATTAAGTCAAGATCAGATTACTGCTTATCTGTAGACACAACTCTGCCACACCTCCATTTCTGCAATCTCCACACCAAGCGAATATCTGGCTGACACATGCTTTTGCCCATGCTTAAGTTCAAGGTCAAAATACGCATAGAGAGAAAGGTGCATAAAAAGGGAATTGAGTTCCATTTACGCATGTGTAATTCCTAGAGAATAAAGGAGAGGTGTGAGGTTTCCTTCACTCTCTAATTTGTTGGCTCCCTGCCCCACCTTGCCTTAACAGCCCAGACACACACACACCAGGAGGCCCGAGAGGCTCAGCGCTTTACTTCTGGGCAGTCCTGCCCTGGCACACCTTACTAACAGAGCCTGTTTCTCTCTCACAGCCACTGGGAAGCCATGTTTTTTTACTCCTCTATTATTACCGGACAGCTCTTTAATATTAGCTGACTTTGATCTGGCAGTCACTTACCTAGCTGCCCTTGGCTCTTTGATACTAGCTTTCTCCGATCTAGCTGTGTTGCTCATGTTTCTCTTTCTCTCTTTGGCACTCAGTCTCTCTCTATGGTAAATAGTCTCTCTCTCTATGGCACACGGTCTGTCCCACCTTGAAATTCCCGTGAAAGGCTGCCCTTGGGGCAGGGAGAGACCATCCCACTGTGACCTCCCAGTCAGTCTGCCCCAAGGCCCCAGGACAGGCAGAGACAGGCTGCTCTGTTGGAACCTAACAGCAGCCAGAATGTCTGAGTGGTGACAGACAGGTGAAAGAGGGAGGCTGTTCCAGAGACAGACAGACAGACAGTAGTGAGGAAATTATGGAGCGATTTCATTGCCAACAGAAAATCTATTTGAATTCAAGATTTTTGCATTTAGATATTGAATTTGTAAATTAAGACTTGAATTTCATGATTTGAAATGGAATTGAATGACTGTTGCAATCAGTTTAAAATGATATTTCAATTTAATTGAATATTCAAATTTTGTATTTATATATTCAGTTTCAGTATGGTTAATATTGCATTCTTTGTCTATTTACAAACTATAATTTAAAGTTTACCAAAGTTTACCATACCCCTTGACGTATTCCAACTTTTTTTGTGTTACAGCCTGAGTTCAAAATGGATAACATTTTTGCAAATGTATTGAAAATAAAATACAGAAATATCAAATTTACATAAATATTCACACTCGAGTCAATACATGTTAGAATCACCTTTAGCAGTGATTACAGTTGTGAGTCTTTCTGGGTAAATCTTTTCACACCTGGATTTTACAATATTTGCACATTATTCTGTTAAAAAAAATATGTATATATTCAAGCTCTGTTAAATTGGTTGTTGTTCAATGCTAAACAGCAATCAGCGTGGGACTGCAACCTTACAATTATCTGTATGTGTGAGGTACAGAGATGAGATAGTAATTAGAAAATCATGTTAAACACTATTTTTGCACAAAGAGTGAGTCCATGCAATTTATGTGACTTGTTAAGCTAATTTTTACTCCTGAAAATATGTAGGATTGCCATGAAAGGGGTTGAATACTTATTGACTCAAGACATTTCAGCTTTTCATTTTTAATTAATTTGTATAAAAAAATTAAACATAATTCGCTTTGACATTATGGGGTATTGTGTGTAGGCCAGTGACAAAAAAAACTCTATTTAATCCAGTTTAAATGCAGGCTGTAATGCAACAACATTTGGAAAAAGTGAAGGGGTGTGAATACTCTCTGAAGGCACTGCATTCAACTTATCAAATACATTCAGATTCAGTTTTCAAATTCAGTTCTATAAATTCAAATTCAAAACCAGAGACAACATCCTGGTACTTGGCCAAAAAGGAATGGTAGAAGAGATCCGGTATAATCAAACACTCTCTGTTAAACAGGTTTCTGACTGTTTCTGAAACCAATGTGGCATTTTGAATTTGCTTATTCATACAGTATGAGTTTGACTCTAGCGTTGGAACCGTTTGTTATTAGCTATTATGACCCCATTCCTGAAAGATAAGTTTATCTGGAACATGGTCAGGCCTTCTGTTCCCCTCTATTCCCCTCTAAAAAAAATTATTTGGCCCCCATAACAATATATTTGAATTGCCCTGTCATAGCACCTCCTCGGATAGCTATTCCACTCCCTATTTAATCTTGGTCTTGTGACTGACTGGGTTTGAACCGGGTCTCCTGCATGTCTTAAGACTGTGTTAGCCCACTTAGCTAAAGCCCATGCATTACATTTTTTTTTAATCAAGGCTATAACAAAATTACAGTCTTATTGCATTGTATAGGCTATCCTTGTTAGTGCATGTCTAGTATACATTAGTCTGTAGTGGAAATGTTTCTCTCCTCCAGCCTTGTGCCACTCAGTTCTTCCTCAGACCTGTCTCATGATAATGATATATTATTAGTCTGATTCCTTCACTCCTTTTTCATTCCCATTCTTTTCTTTAATCCTCTGCAGCAGCAGCAGCTCTGCCAGGGAGAGATGGAGGGAGAGATATTTACTTAACCAAATCCTCTAAGGAGGCAACCCCTCTTTGATCCTCTACTAAATTAACCGCGTCCGCTTTCATTTGGTCTTCTGTCAGGTGGCTGTGCTGCGTAGGATGAGAGGAAGCAGAGAGAGAGAGGCTGGAGACAATAGTCTCTCTCTCTCTCGCTTTCTTTCCCTGTCACTCCTTCCATCTCTCTCGCTTCTGCTCGCTTTCTTTCTCTACTCTCTCTCTCTCTCTCTCGCTTCCTCTCACCCCAATTGCGCTGGCTGCGACCGGTGTGTTTTTCAGCATCAGAGCTTCGTGTGGCATGTCTTTAACTCTGTATGTGTGGGTTAGGGTTCTCGAGTTCATGCCTCAGAGTTCGCCCTCTTTGTTGGTCACTTTGAGTACAAACAACATACACACTACACACACTACAGTACAGACTCAGCATTCTGTTGTAGTGTAAGAATACAGATGTTTGAAATGACTTTATTTTGATTGTGATGATGTTATATTAGGTCTCTGTTAAATCAGTGACATATTATTTCCCTAACCCCTCTCCACCTTTGGTATTCTACCCAGGAGACCGTGTCAAGTTAGAGATTTTGCTCCATGGCTGAACGATGTCATTGTTATCTCCCAAAAATCTCTCCGCTCCTCCGTCCAGCCATTAGCAGGCAAATTCTGTGTTTTGCCCTCTCTCATCTTCTATGGCTCCCCCTCTCATCCTCACCCTTCCTCTGTTGTATCATTCAACAGTTCACACACTTCCGCTTCCAGAATCATCCAAGCTAAAATGACTCTCTCCCCCCCCCCCAGTGAACACCTGTCATGCTCGTTCACCTTCTTCCTCCATGGGGAGAGTAACGTGTGCACCAGCGTGGAGATCAACCAGCACCAGCCTGTCTACCACCTGAGTGACGAGCACCTCACCCTGGCCCAGCAGGCCTCCAGCCCATTCCAAGGTAGGTGGAGTGTACACACACCTGTGCACGTGCACACACATATACATACACATGCACTGCAGATATGCACATGCATGCAGACACACCTACACACATACACACACACACACACACCGTCCTTTCACCCCACACTACCCCTCAGGGAAAGGAGTTCATTGCTTAAGTGAACATGTATCATTGGCTTTGAGCACATGTAGAACCCAAAGGGGAAAAAAGAGGTAGAGCAGTGGAGTATATCAGTACTGTGTGAGAACAGACTGCTCTGTTCTCTCAGCTTCATGTCATGTCTCTAATAGAAGACAGGGGTAATCCTCAGGTATTAAGAACAGGCTCCTCTCCTCCGCTCTGCTCCTTTATCAGACAGCCTGACAGTAATGATGTGCCACCAGCAGCCCTCACACCCCCTCTGTCCCTCCCCCATCTATCCCCATGTTCTGCTTTTCCCTGTCCTCCTACTCTTCCTCACTTACCCCTCCCTCTGTCCCTCCCCCATCTATCCCCATGTTCTGCTTTTCCCTGTCCTCCTACTCTTCCTCACTTACCCCTCCCTCTGTCCCTCCCCCATCTATCCCCATGTTCTGCTTTTCCCTGTCCTCCTACTCTTCCTCACTTACCCCTCCCTCTGTCCCTCCCCCATCTATCCCCATGTTCTGCTTTTCCCTGTCCTCCTACTCTTCCTCACTTACCCCTCCCTCTGTCCCTCCCCCATCTATCCCCATGTTCTGCTTTTCCCTGTCCTCCTACTCTTCCTCACTTACCCCTCCCTCTGTCCCTCCCCCATCTATCCCCATGTTCTGCTTTTCCCTGTCCTCCTACTCTTCCTCACTTACCCCTCCCTCTGTCCCTCCCCCATCTATCCCCATGTTCTGCTTTTCCCTGTCCTCCTACTCTTCCTCACTTACCCCTCCCTCTGTCCCTCCCCCATCTATCCCCATGTTCTGCTTTTCCCTGTCCTCCTACTCTTCCTCACTTACCCCTCCCTCTGTCCCTCCCCCATCTATCCCCATGTTCTGCTTTTCCCTGTCCTCCTACTCTTCCTCACTTACCCCTCCCTCTGTCCCTCCCCCATCTATCCCCATGTTCTGCTTTTCCCTGTCCTCCTACTCTTCCTCACTTACCCCTCCCTCTGTCCCTCCCCCATCTATCCCCATGTTCTGCTTTTCCCTGTCCTCCTACTCTGCCTCACTTACCCCTCCCTCTGTCCCTCCCCCATCTATCCCCATGTTCTGCTTTTCCCTGTCCTCCTACTCTGCCTCACTTACCCCTCCCTCTGTCCCTCCCCTATCTATCCCCATGTTCTGCTTTTCCCTGTCCTCCTACTCTGCCTCACTTACCCCTTCCTCTGTCCCTCCCCCATCTATCCCCATGTTCTGCTTTTCCCTGTCCTCCTACTCTGCCTCACTTACCCCTCCCTCTTTTCTCCACCTCTCCCCTGCTCCCATCCTTCTCTTCATCTCATTCTCTCTCTCCCTCCACCTTCTTTTTCCTCTTCTTATTTCTTCCTCCCTCTGTCCCTCCCCCTCCCTCTAGCCCTCAGAGGGCTGTCCCCAATAGCTGAGGTCTGCTGCTGGAGACATCTGTACAATTAGGGTGTCCCAACGGCAGCAGCTGTAAAAGACACACAGAGAACAGAGAGGAGGGAGCCTACAAAATAAAACTGCAACAAAATAAATCCTAACAAAAGAAAGAGGAGGAGAAGGAGGAAAGCTTGAGGGAGCAATCATTACACCAGGCACAAGGCTTTGCCTTAGGTTAACTAACAAAATGCCTACCCCACTTCTTCCCACCTCCTCCCTTCCCACCTGGAACCTAATAACGGTGATCACTCTGTCCATTCTCTGATCTGACTGGAGCACAGCACTGCACAGGGAAAACCAACTGCAGTCATTCTTTCCTCCCCTAGCCTCACAGTAATAATGTCAATTTAAGTTAGAGCCTGGTGCTGTTTAAATGAAAAATTAATGTAAATGTAAACAAACACTGTATAGCCTCAAAACATGGTTAAAAATAAATAAATGATATGATGGATGGTCAGTTCATGGCATCCATAGCTCTTTCTATGAATTTGAGAGTGGTTACATTTCTCCAGCCCCATCCTTCAGCTTTTTACAGAAATAGTGGTGGGAAGACGCTTTGTAATTGTTTCAACTGCGGATTGCCCCTTCAAAACCTCCTGCTCTGTAGATTCAATAGCAGGTTAATGGATATATGAACTCAGAGAAAAAAGAAACGTCCTCTCACAGTCAACTGTGTTAATTTTCAGCAAACTTAACATGTGTAAATATTTGTATGAACATAAGATTCAACAACTGAGACATAAACTGAACAAGTTCCACAGACATGTGACTAACAGAAATTGAATAATGTGTCCCTGAACAAAGGGGGGGGGGTCAAAATCCAAAGTAACAGTCAGTAACTGGTGTGGCCACCAGCTGCATTAAGTACTGCAGTGCATCTCCTCCTCATGGACCAGATTTGCCAGTTCTTGCTGTGAGATGTTACCCCACTCTTCCACCAAGGCACCTGCAAGTTCCCGGACATTTCTGGGGGGGGGGATGGCCCTGGCCCTAGCCCTATCCCTCACCCTCCAATCCAACAGGTCCCAGGCGTGCTCAATGGGATTGAGATCTGGGCTCTTCGCTGGCCACGGCAGAACATTGACATTCCTGTCTTGCAGGAAATCACACACAGAACGAGCAGCATGGCTGGTGGCATTGTCATGCTGGAGGGTCATGTCAGGATGAGCCTGCAGGAAGGGTACCACATGAGGGAGGAGGATGTCTTCCCTGTAACACACAGTGTTGAGATTGCCTGCAATGACAACAAGCTCAGTCCGATGATGCTGTGACACACCGCCCCAGACCATGACGGACCCTCCAGCTCCAAATCGATCGTGCTCCAGAGTACAGGCCTCGGTGTAACCCTCATTCCTTCGACAATAAACGCGAATCCAACCATCACCCCTGGTGAGACAAAACCGCGACTCGTCAGTGAAGAGCACTTTTTGCCAGTCCTGTCTGGTCCAGCGGCGGTGGGTTTGTGCCCATAGGCGACGTTGTTGCCGGTGATGTCTGATGAGGACCTGCCTTACAACAAGCCTACAAGCTCTCAGTCCAGCCTCTCTCAGCCTATTGTGGACAGTCTGAGCACTGATGGAGGGATTGTGCGTTCCTGGTGTAACTCGGGCAGTTGTTGATGCCATCCTGTACCTGTCCCGCAGGTGTGATGTTCGGATGTACCGATCCAGTGCAGGTGTTGTTACACGTGGTCTGCCACTGCGAGGATGATTAGCTCTCTGTCCTGTCTCCCTGTAGCGCTGTCTTAGGCGTCTCACTGTATGGACATTGCAATTTATTGCCCTGGCCACGTCTGCAGTCCTCATGCCTCTTTGCAGCATGCCTAAGGCACGTTCACGCAGATGAGCAGGGACCCTGGGCATCTTTCTTTTGGTGTTTTTCAGAGTCAGTGGAAAGGCCTCTTTAGTGTCCTAAGTTTTCATAACTGTGACCTTAATTGCCTACCGTCTGTAAGCTGTTAGTGTCTTAACGACCGTTCCACAGGTGCATGTTCATTAATTGTTTATGGTTCATTGAACAAACATGGGAAACAGTGTTTAAACCCTTTACAATGCAGATCTGTGAAGTTATTTGGATTTTTACGAATTATCTTTGAAAGACAGGTTCCTGAAAAAGAGACGTTTCTTTTTTTGCTGAGTTTAGATAGATAGATACTGTAATTAGATAGCACAGCTTTCCACTTTGTCTGTCTCTCTTCAGTCACTAGTATGTGTCAGTAGATGTATGCTATATCAGGGTTTGGAAAGTATATCAGATAGTGGACCAGACCTTTAGCTACTGTACTGTACTGCCTCTGCTCGTTTTCTAACATACCAACCTGCCAATACCATGTATGGGACTTGAGGTTGCAGACTGGAAGATATGCTGCTCTATGTGTTAGGTGCCATAGTGCACAGGCAAATGGATCAATGGGTTTAATGTGGAGTCAATTGTCCTCTGGTCATCAAATTATCTTCAATTAAAGATGGTGTTTAATGCTCTGTGGTGGGACCACTCATGTTACCAGTACTTTATGTCAGAGCACTGCCCTTCTATGAATGGGTGGTGGTTGTGTATTTGACATCAGTACAAACAAACCCGCAGAATTCCCAGGGTTTGTGTGCTGGTATGTGTTCTCACCATGAGCTATGTGTCTGTTTTAGCAGACCGAGCGTAGCGGCAGAGAGGGGCTGACGTCTGCTAGTCCCCCGCCCTCCTACACCTCCCTTCTTCTACTCCCTCACTCCCTCCCTCCTCTCATCTCTGACAGGCTTGGTTTAGTGTGCGGCAGAGCACTTCAGCCTTTTCAAGATATGACCTCATAAAACAGCGCAGCGTGAATGTAATGAACTCTCAGCACCTTTGACTGATCTGAGCATATTTACCATGTCTTCAGGGAGATGGAGACAGAAAGAGAGAAGGGGACGGAGGGAGGGTAGTGTATTCTGGAGTGGACAGCGTAGAACATCAGAGGTGTGTATGATTCA
This sequence comes from Salmo salar, assembly GCF_965601325.2. Taxonomy (NCBI): domain Eukaryota; kingdom Metazoa; phylum Chordata; class Actinopteri; order Salmoniformes; family Salmonidae; genus Salmo; species Salmo salar. Next base: position 61,701,423 of record NC_138294.1, on the reverse strand, counting down.
GTCAGTCTGTTTGTTTCCTATCGTAGTCTCTGAGGAAACTGGATGTTCACTCAATTGTCTGGTGAGGTCACCATCCACTTACTAGCTACTATGGCCCCTCCATTTAATCTCAGTGTGGAGGGAATATGAATATAGATTGACTAGCCTTCTCCTTGAAATGTCCTGACCTTGAGTGGCTTGCATTTAGCTGGCCAGCACTGTGTGTGTTCTAGATGTTCTCTCTCTGTGAGACTGCCTTTTCTCACCCTTCTCCCTCCCTCCTTCAAGCCAGCCAGCCCCTGTTAGTTTCGAGTTTTAATGTCACGTGTACAAATACAGTGAAATGCCTTTCTTGCAAACTCAACCCAGTAATCAATAACAATGTAATACAAAAAAATAAGAAGAAATATATGAAGAACACAACTAAGTGAGCATACTAAATACAGATTGATGGAGAAGGATTCAGTATGTATAGGGGTAAGGTGACTAGGCAATAGGATATAAGATAAACAGAGTAGCAGCAGCTTGTATGTGAGTGGGTGTAGAGTCAGTATAAATGTATGTGCATATTATGTGTGAGTGAGCAGATAATGGAGTGAGTATGTAGGGCCCTGTGAGTGTGTAGGGCCCTGTGAGTGTGCATAGAGACAGTGTAAAAATTAAAGGTCAATAAGGGGATACAGCGTTAACTCAGATAGTCCGTGTAACTATTTTCTTAGCTATTTCTCAGTCTTATTGCTTAGAAGCTGTTCAAGAGCCTGTTGGTGCCAGACTTGATCCGCCGGTACTGCTTGCCGTGCGGAAGCAGAGAGAATAGTCTATGGCTTGGGCGGTTGGAGTTTCTAACGATTTTTTAGGCCTTCCTACCACTACGCCTGAAAAAGATGTCCTGGATGGCAGGGAGCTCGGCCCCAGTGATGTACAGTGTTGTCCGCACCACCCTCTGTAGCGCCATGCGATCAAGGGCGGTGCTATTACCATACCAGTTAGTGATGCAGCCAGTCAAAATGCTTTCAATGGTACAGCTGTTTAACTTTTTCTCAACATCCTGAGGGGGAAGAGGCACTGTCGCACCTTCTTCATGACTGTGCGCATTTGTTTGGACCATTTTAAGTATTTTGTGATTTGGAAACTGAGGAACTTGAAGCTCTCGTCCTGCTCCACTGCAGGTATGTCAATGTGGATGAAGGCGTGCTTGTCCCCCATTTCTTGTAGTCCATGATCAGCTCCTTGGTCTTACTGACATTTAGGGAGAGGGTGTTGTTCTGGCACCACATTGCCAGGTCACTGACCTCCTCCCTGTAGGCTGACTTATCGTCGCCGGTGATCAGTCCACGCAGTCTTGGGTGAACAGGGAGTACAGGAGGGGACTAAGTACATACCCCTGTAGAGCCCCTGTGTTTAGGGTCAGTGTGGCGGAGGGAATGTTGCCTACCCTTACCACCTAGGGTCAGCCCGTCAGGAAGTCCAGGATCCAGTTGCAGAGGGAGGTGTTCAGACCCAGAGTCCTAAGCTTGGTGAGGAGCTTGAAGAGGACAATGATGTTGAGCTGTAGTCAAGGGGACAATAATGTTGAACAGCATTCTCACATGGGTATTCCTCTTATCTGCAGTGCATTCGGAAAGTATTCTGACCCCTTGACTTTTTCCACATTTTGTTATGTCCCAGCCTTATTCTAAAATTGATCACATTTGTTTTTTTTCCCCTCATCAATCTACACTCAATACCCCATATTGACAAAGCAAAAACCAGTTTATACATTTTTTTAAAACTGAAATATCACATTGACAAAAGTATTCAGACCCTTTAGTCAGTAATTTATTGAAGCACCTTTGGCAGCGATTACAGCCTCGAGTCTTCTTGGGTATGACGCTGGAAGCTTTGCACACCTGTATTTGGGGAGTTGCTCCCATTATTCTCTGCAGATCCTCTCAAGCTCTGTCAGGTTGGATGGGGAGCGTCGCTGCACAGCTATTTTCAGTTCCCTCCAGAGATATTCGATCGGGTTCAAGTCCGGGATCTGACTGGGCCTCTGAAGGACATTCAGAAACTTGTCTCGAAGCCACTCCTGTGTTGTCTTTGCCGTAAGCTTAGGGTTGTTGTCCTGATGGAAGGTGAACCTTAGCCCCAGTCTGAGGTCCTGAGCGCTCTGGAGCAGGTTTTCATCAAGGATCTCTCTGTACTTTGCTCCGTTCATCTTTCCCACGATCCTGACTAGTCTCCCAGTCCCTGCAGCTGGAAAACATCCCCACAGCATGATTCTGGCACCACCATGTTTCACTGTAGGGACTGTGCCAGATTTCCTCTAGACTTGGCGCTTGGCATTCAGGCCAAAGAGTTCAGTATTGCTTTCATCAGACCAGAGAATCTTGTTTCTCATGCTCTGAGAGTCATTTAGGTGCCTTTTGGCAAACTCCAAGCAGGCTGTCATGTGCCTTTTACTGAGGAATGGCTTCCGTCTGGCAATGATGTCCTTCTGGAAGGTTCTCCCATCTCCACAGAGGAACTCTAGAGCTCTGTCAGAGTGACCATCGGACGAGCGTTCAGCTCTGGAAAGACTCTTGGTGGTTACAAACTTCTTCCATTTTAAGTATGATGGAGGCCACTGTGTTCTTGGGGACCTTCAATGCTACAGAAATGTTTTGGTACCCTTCCCCAGATCTGTGCCTCGACACAATCCTGTCTCGGATCTCTACGGACAATTCCTTCGACCTCATGGCTTGGATTTTGCTCTGACATACACTTTCAACTGTGGAACCTTATATAGACAGGTGTGTGCCTTTCCAAATCATGTCCAATCAATTGAATTTACCACAGGTGGATTTCAATCAAGTCGTAGAAACATCTCAAGGATGATTCATGGAAACAGGATGTACCTGAGCTCAATTTCGAGTCTCATAGAAAAGGATTTGGATATATTTCGTTTTTTCATTTTTAATACATTTGCAACAAAAAAAAAATCTGTTTTCTCTTTGTCATTATGGGGTATTGTGTGTAGATTGATGATGAAAATGTTTAATTTAATCCATTTTAGAATAAGCCTTTAATGTAACAAAACATGGAAAAAGTAAAGGGCTCTGAATACTTCCGAATGCATTGCATATACAGTATATACAGTTGAAGTCAGAAGTTTACATACACTTAGGTTGGAGTCATTAAAACTCATTTTTCAACCACTCCACAAATTTCTTGTTAACAAACTATAGTTTTGGCAAGTCGGTTAGGACAAGGCCACTTGACATAATTTGAGTCAATTGGAGGTGTACCTGTGGATGTATTTCAAGGCCTACCTTCAAACTCAGTGCCTCTTTGCTTGACATCATTGGAAAATCAAATGAAATCAGCCAAGACCTCAGAAAAAAAATCGTAGACCTCCACAAGTCTGGTTCATCGTTTGGAGCAATTTCCAGACGCCTGAAGGTACCACGTTCATCTGTACAAACAATAGTACCCAAGTATAATCACCTTGGGACCATATCAGCCGTCATACCGCTCAGGAAGGAGACGTGTTCTGTCTCGTAGAAATGAACGTACTTTGGTGTGAAAAGTACAAATCAATCCCAGAACAACAGCAAAGGACCTTGTGAAGATGCTGGAGGAAACAGGTACAAAAGTATCTATATCCACAGTAAAACAAGTCCTATATCGACATAACCTGAAAGGCCACTCAGCAAGGAAGAGGCCACTGCTCCAAAACTGCTATAAGAAAGCCAGACTATTGTTTGCAACTGCACATGGGGACAAAGATCATCCTTTTTGGAGAAATGTCCTCTGGTCTGATGAAACAAAAGTAGAACTGTTTGGCCATAATGACCATTGTTATGTTTGGAGGAAAAAGGGGGAGGCTTGCAAGCCGAAGAACACCATCCCAACCGTGAAGCACGAGGGTGGCAGCATCATGTTGTGGGGGTGCTTTGTTGCAGGAGGGACTGGTGCACTTCACAAAATAGATGGCGTCATGAGGCAGGACAATTAGGTGGATATTTTGAAGCAACATCTAAAGACATCAGTCAGGAAGTTAAAGTTTGTCCATTTGGAAGACCCATTTGCGACCAATGACCCCAAGCATACTTCCAAAGTTGTGGCAAAATGGATTAAGGACAACAAAGTCAAGGTATTGAAGTGGCCATCATAAAGCCCTGACCTCAATCCTATAGAACATTTGTGGGCAGAACTGAAAAAGCGTGTGCGAGCAAGGAGGCCTACAAACCTGACTCAGTTACACCAGCTCTGTCAGGAGGAATGGGCCAAAATTCACCCAACTTATTGTGGGAAGCTTGTGGAAGGCTACCTGAAATATTTGACCCAAGTTAAACAATTTAAAGGCAATGCTGCCAAATACTAATTGAGTGTATGTAAACTTCTGACCCACTGGGAATGTGATGAAAGAAATAAAAGCTGAAATAAATCATTCTCTCTACTATTATTCTGACATTTCACATTCTTAAAATAAACTGGTGATCCTAACTGATTTAAGACAGGGAATTTTTATGAGGATTAAATGTCAGGAATTGTGAATAACTGAGTTTAAATGTATTTGGCTAAGGTGTATGTAAACTTCCAACTTCAACTGTATCTTGTGTCTTTCTGCCAAAAGTCAAAGAGATGAGTTATTTTTTTCCCTGTGCTTCCTACAAGCAATTTGTCCCTCCTTTCTTCTCCAATCTGCTCCCCGTACACATGCATGCTTTTCTGAAGGAAGAGCAGCATCACAACTTTATTCATTTGCCCAATTTCTCTCGTTCACTTTGGCTTGTAAATGTCCCCACTACTAGCTTTGCAGTTAGTTTAGGTTAGTTTTCGGTTGTTGTGATTTCGCTATTAGTTTGTGCAAATTTTGTTAGCATTCTGGTAATAGAGGCCTAATGGGATTGTCTTGTGTTTTTAGCTCCCCCTTGTGTGCAATGCCGTTAATACCGTAAATCCCGTGATGAGAGAAGGACGGTATGATGATATGAAAATCTGGATTCCACCCAAGCCTAGTATACACCCTTATGTTATACTAGGGAAATTGTGTTTCCATAGCTAGGGCTGTCTATAGCTAGGTTTCCATCCAATTGTTGACAGATTTATGTGCAGATATTTTAAAATCTGCATATAAAAATGTTTTCCCACCAGTGATATTTCCATCATATTGACTTGTTGCTGATTAAAGGCTGTGCGTGATGAGGCAGTGCATATAAAAATACCTTTTGTTGTTAAACTACACAAGTTAAATGGGTTATACAAGTTAATGGGTTTCTATCGCATTTTCAACTCGACTGATGGTTTTCTCACAAAAATGTTGCGTTATATAGTGAGTGTGCCCACTCTGGTATTGGCATGTGTACTCAATTATTATTATTATTATTATGTTTTAACCTTTATTTAACTAGGCAACAGCTCGCAGATACGGTGCGGGTATAACCTACAATACATGATGAGATTATTATGGACAAAAGCACAAGATAATTTGTATTTGTCAAACGGCAGCCAAGCATCACTGATCATGTCACCAGAGTAAGACCCTCAATATTTATTAGAACGTAGCATCAAGCTCATTACTGTGCACCTTCACCAGCGTGAAGTTCTCATCATAACTTATTTAATATGTAGCCTAGTAAACTGCACGCTTGCCAAGTCGTAGAGGGAGGACCACGCAACATGTCATCGCGTGACTCCAAGTTTACTTTGATATGATGGTTATTATATAAATATTTGCGCATAAAAGCGTTTCCACCGACATTTATCGCATAATTAATTTTACCGGCACAAAAAGATCCAACCTTGTCTAGTGTATTTTATTTTGACGATCTTTGGAACGTTTACAGACAAATGTTCAGTTTCTATCAGGCCTGTTATATACTTTATTCGCATAAAAAAAGTTGGATGAAATCTTGGTTACTGAGGACTTGTAAAGAGTAGAATCAACAACCTCTGCAACAAAGACTGTTGCTTTGTGAGAATGTGTTTAAGTTCACAGTTAGTCATTGTTATGTAAATGTCAGCTGAAAAGTACCAGTGACCTGGCATTGTCCTCAAGTCAGAGCAGATCCGCCGGAGACATGGCCCAGTGAGACATGGGTGCCGGTCCATGTAGATGGAAACAGAAAAGTTTGAGCCTTTTGGGTAAAACAGTGGGGTAAATTCTGTATGGAAATATGCACCAATCCTGCACCAGTATGAACACTGGATGGGCTGGGGGCAGGGATGGGGGTGATGGGTGGACGGGGAATGGATGAAAGGATGGGGTTATAGATAAGAACGCAGGCGTAATGGTGGGGGATGGATGGATGCAGTATGATGGGGATGGGGATGTATTCTGAAGTAACACAGCTTCTGTACTGAGACTGGCTGTGTGTATATCTCTTTTTCTCTCTACCTCTCTCTCCCTCTCCCTCCAGTCATCCTAAGTCCGTTTGGTCTGAACGGAACTCTGACGGGTCAGTCATTCAAGCTGTCAGACCCTCCCACCCAGAAACTGATAGAGGAGTGGAACCAGTTCTATCCCATAAGCCCCAGCTCTAAAGACAAGGACAAAAATGACTCGCCATCGGAGGACAAGATGGAGTACATGGACTGGGAGGACGACTCGCTGGCCGCTGTTGAGGTCCTCGTTGGTAAGACCTCTCTCTCGCTAACACAGACCCCTTGACTTTTTACACATTTTGTTATGTTACAGCCTTATTCTAAAATGGATTAAATCGTTTTCCCCCCCAATATTCTACACACAATACTCCATAATGACAAAGCGAAAACTGTTTTTTAGACATTTTAACAAATGTATAAAAAAACTGAAATACCTTATTTACATAAGTATTCAGACTCAAAATTGAGCTCAGGTGCATCCTGTTTCCATTTATCATCCTTGAGATGTTTCTACAACTTGATTGGAGTCCACCTGTGGTAAATTCAATTGATTGGACATGATTTGGAAAGGCACACACCTGTCTATATAAGGTCCCACAGTTGACAGTGCATGTCAGAGCAAAAACCAAGCCATGAGGTTGAAAGAATTGTCCGTAGATCTCCGAGAAAGGATTGTGTCGATTTCACAGATCTGGGGAAGGGTACCAAAAATGTCTGCAGCATTGAAGGTCCCCAATAACACAGTGGCCTCCATCATTCTTAAATGGAAGAAGTTTGGAACCACCAAGACTCTTCCTAGAGCTGGCCCCCCCGGCCATACTGAGCAATCAGGGGAGAAGGGCCTTGGCCAGGGAGGTGACCAAGAACTCGATGGTCACTCTGACAGAGCTCCAGAGTTCCTCATTGGAGATGGTTGTCCTTCTGGAAGGTTCTCCCATCTCTGCAGCACTCCACAAAGCAGGCCATTATGGTAGAGTGGCCAGACGGAAGCCACTCCTCAGTAAAAATCACATGACAACCCACTTGGAGTTTGCTAAAAGGACTCTCAGACCATGAGAAACAATACTCTTTGGTCGGTTGAAGCCAATACTGAACTCTTTGGCCTGAATGCCAAGCGTCACGTCTGGAGGAAACCTGGTACCATCTCTACGGTGAAGCATGGGGGTGGCAGCATCATGCTGTGGGGAAGTTTTTCAGTGGCAGGGACTGGGAGACTAGTCAGGATTGAGGGAAAGATGAACGGAGGAATGTACAGAGAGATCCTTGATGAAAACCTGCTCTTGAGCGCTCAGGACCTCAGACTGGGGCTAAGTTTCACCTTCCAACAGGACATCGACTCTAAGTACAAAGTAAAGACAACGCAGGAGTCACGCCCTGACCATAGAGAGCCCTTGGTTCTCTGTGGTGTTTTGGTCAGAGTGTGACTAGGGGGGTGTTCTAGTCATTGTATTTCTATGTTGGTGAGTTGTATGGTTCCCAATTAGAGGCAGCTGGTAATCGTTGCCTCTAATTGGGGATCATATTTAGGTAGCCTTTTTTCCACCTGTATTTTGTGGGATATTGTTTTGAGTGAGTGCATGTAGCACTACGGTACTTCACGATCGTTGTTTGTTTCTTGGTTTGTTTAAGTTTCACTAAAAATAAAGATGTAGAACTCCAATCACGCTGCGCCTTGGTCCGTCTCTCCTCACGATCGTGGCAGGAGTGGCTTCGGGACAAGTCTTTGAATGTCCTTGAATGGGCCAGCCAGAGCCTGGACTTGAACCCAATCGAACATCTCCGGAGAGACCTGAAAATAGCTGTACAGCGACGCTCCCCATCCAACCTGACAGAGCTTGAGAGGATCTGCAGAGAAGAATGGGAGAAACTCCCTAGATACAGGTGTGCCAAGCTTCCAGCGTCATACCCAAGATGAATTGAGGCTGTAATTGCTGCCAAAGATGCTTCAAATAAGAACTGAGTAAAGGGTCTGAATACTTATGTAAATGTGATATTTAAATGATATATTTTTTTACACATTTGTAAAAAACTATAAAACAGTTTTTGCTTTGTCATTATGGGGTATTGTGTGCGATTTAATCCATTTTGGAATAAGGCTGTAATTTAACAAAATGTGGAAAAAGTCAAGAGGTCTGAATACTTTCCGAATGCACTGTATATGGAATGGAAAAAAGGATGGGGGTTCCATTCCTGCACGGATCACATACACATACTTAACCGCTAATAATGAGTGGGTGTTTGTCTCTCTCTCCAGGTGGTGTGAGGATGGTGTACCCAGCCTGCCTGGTGCTAGTGCCCCAGTCTGACATCCCGGCTCTGGTCCCCCAGGGGTCCTCGCACTGCACCGCCGTCTACTCTGGTGGCCACCAAGTGCCTGCATCCCAACGAGACCCTGCCATCTCCTCAGTCACCCTCACGCCCCCAACCTCACCCGAGGAGGCCCATACAGGTACAATGAGTACGTGGATAGAAACATGTCAACCTATATTTTAATCTGTCTGTATATTATAGATTAGGTCAGTGGTCACCAATCGGTCGACAGCGATTGACTGGTTGATCTCCAAAGAATTTCTAGTCGATCGGCAAACGTTCCTGTAAAAAAAGAACAATAAAGCTGGGTTCCTCTTTTTTTTTATTAGTCTCTTGCTGTTGGTGGTAGGTGCACCCAGCTGAATCTGCGCGCGGGGTAAGCGAAGGGTTCCGATTTTGAACCATTTCATGTATCTGAAGGTACAAACTCTACCTTCCTGGCGGGCCCAGAGCGCAAATCAAGTGCACTATAGGCTTACCGGCTGGCCAATCGGATGGCACATATGCATATCTGCAGTAATGTAGCAGGCATAAAAGAAAGTTACAGCAAAGTTGATACTGCAAGTTTTGAAAACTTTTACAGTGCCTTGCAAAAGTATTCATCCATCATGGTGTTATTCCTATTTTGTTGCATTACAACCTGTAATTTAAATATGTTTTTATTTGGATTTCATGTAATGGACATACACAAAATAGTCCACATTGGTGAAGTGAAATGAACAAAATAACTTATTTAAATTATTTATTTCTTTTTTATTTAAAAAAAACAAAGTGGTGCGTGCAGGGCATATGCACCATATGAAAAGTGGTGCGTGCTATGAAGCCCCTAAATAAGATCTGGTGCAACCAATTACAGCTTTTTGGCCATCAAGGAAAATGCTATTTCTGGCGCAAACCCAACACTCATCACCCCGAGAACACCATCTCCACAGTGAAGCATGATGGTGGCAGCATCATGCTGTGGGGATGTTTTTCATCGGCAGGGACTGGGAAACTGGTCAGAATTGAAAGAATGATTGATGGCGCTAAATACAGGGAAATTGTTGAGGGAAACCTGTTTCAGTCTTCCAGAGATTTGAGACTGGGACGGAGATTCACCTTCCAAAAGGACAATGACCCTAAGCATACTGCTAAAGCAACACTCGAGTGGTTTAAGGGGAAGTATTTAAATGTCTTGGAATGGCCTAGTCAAAGCCCAGACCTCAAACCAATTGAGAATCTGTGGTATGATTTAAAGATTGCTGATCACCAGCGGATCCCATCCAACTTGAAGGAGCTGGAGCAGTTTTGCCTTGAAGAATGGGCAAAAATCCCAGTGGCTAGATGTGCCAAGCTTAAAGAGACATACCCCAAGAGACTTGCAGCTGTAATTGCTGCAAAAGGTGGCTCTACAAAGTATTGACTTTGTGGGGGGTGAATAGTTATGCACGCTCAAGTTTTCAGTTTTTTTGTCTTATTGTTTGTTTCCTAATAAAAAATATTTAGCATCTTCAATGTGGTAGGCATGTTGTGTAAATCAAATGATACAAACTCCCCAAAAACTATTTTCATTCCAGGTTGTAAGGCAACAAAATAGGAAAAATGCCAAGGGGGGTGAATACTTTCCCAAGCCACTGTAAAACCATGACTAGAGAGAGACTGTCAACAAATACAGCAAAGAGCTGCTGTTTTTATGAGTGAGTTCATGTTTCAGTTCTTACTCAGCACTGTCAACACTTTTTATTCAACATGTACACATCCTTCCTACTTCCACTCGCACTACAACCAGCACTGCAGCTGTAATGAAAGAGTAGGAAAATGTATCAATAGGCTTGCGTTGTTATTGCTAGCGGCTTGTTTTTTTTTTATAGAGGAATATTTCACTTTCTCTGTTCATAGGAGTAACAACATGAATTTGTGCATGAGGCAGAAATAATGCAGTGCGACTTGAGTTTCACCATCAGCTGGAAGATGGTGTCCCCTTTTTGGTCAGTGTCAATGAAGGAAAGGGACAGCGGAGGGGCGTTGCGAGGCGGACCCTCAGTCTGCTGCTCTCTCCCTCCGCTGAGACTGAACATCAGATGCAGGCACCATCAGCCCAGTAAAATAACAATATAAAGCAAATTATTTGAATGTATGCTCCCTCAGCTGTGCCTCAGAAGTAATACAACTGTTCTATTTCCAGTGTGATCATATAGCCTACCTCAAATTTTGAAATATATATATTTTTTAAATACAGTGAGGGAAAAAAGTATTTGATCCCCTGCTGATTTTGTACGTTTGCCCACTGACAAAGAAATGATCAGTCTATCATTTTAATGGTAGGTTTATTTGAACAGTGAGAGACAGAATAACAACAAAAAAATCCAGAAAAACGCATGTCAAAAATGTTATAAATTGATTTGCTTTTTAATGAGGGAAATAAGTATTTGACCCCCTCTGCAAAACATGACTTAGTACTTGGTGGCAAAACCCTTGTTGGCAATCACAGAGGTCAGACGTTTCTTGTAGCTACTGTTGCCTACTGATGTTACAAGCGTGATTCAGAAATTAGGAAGAGATATTTTTAATTAGAGAATAATGGATACACTTTTTAAATGCTAGTTAATGATATTATAGTTATCATATTTCACATTGGATTTATTAACTACAAAAAGGTTAAGTATTTTTATTTCATTTCTGGTGCCACTCTGCACACACAAGCTTGTTAGCTAGCTAGCTTTCGTCTAACGTTAAGCCAACTCTCTGTTCAATGACATTTGAAGTTCCTTTATAGAAGCTGCACCTCGTAGGTATAATTTGGTCAGCCTAATTCAGATAATGTCATAACAACATGTCATAACAACAAGATGCCCAGCATTTCAAGCCAAGCCTCCTCCATGCTTTCTTGCTCACTCCCCACCCCAAAAAATTCTGTCGCATCTCGCGTCCTACACTTGTCTGTCTAATGCATGTAAATAGCTGGCCCATTCCATAGCAAGCTGCTCTATCCGCACTGATTGGTTAAGTAATTTAATGTTGAGCTAAATGTATAAAAACATTGATTTCAGAGGTTTAAAAAGGAACAGAAAGGAATGATAAACTGTTTCTTTTTTTGGGTTCGAACCAGTCCAGAACTTTATTTTGCTGGTCGGAACAGTGGCATGAAACGAAGAAAAAAAAAGAATGATTCTGTTCAGAACAACTGGCCTTGTGGTTAGTGTCTGACCTGAGATTGGAAGGCCGAGTCATACAGAAGACTGTAAGAATGGGACCTGATTCGTCTCTGCTTGGCACTCAGCATTAAGGAGATAGATTGGGGTAAGGCCCTGCGATAGACTAGCATCATGTCCAAGGGGGTGTACTTGTACATCAAGTTGCCTCACGCTACAGAAACAGGAGATAGGCTCCTGCCTTATGAGCTGTTCTGGCTCACACAAGCAAAGGCTCTGGCAAGGCTACTTACATTACATACTTACTCAGAACGAAAAGATTGGAAAGTAATTTTAGTTCAACCCCTGCTACATTGTAACCGCGAAGCGGCTACGATGCTTACTTTTGTAACTGAATGAAAACATTTTAACGATGTGATTTAACTGATTGACGTGTTGGAAATAGATGGCAAAAATGCAGAATGGTGTTGAATGCCTGTAAACAGGTTGTGGATCATTTTTCTCCCAAAAATGTAATCATATAATAATATTAGGCCTACTGATTATTTCTCAGTATCTACTTTGCTAGCTACTCATTGACAGCCCGCGAGCTACCTGACATGCAGTTTCTCATGAGAATCTCAATTGCATACTACTCGTGTCCTCTCTCCTCACTTCCTTCTCAAAACCCATTGGATGAGAAAGCCAGAGGTCCCTCCCCTCTGACCTTCTCCAATGAGTTTTGAGAAGGAGGCGAGGAGAGAGGGCACAAGCAACTGAGATTCTCCCAGAGTCTGAGATACCTCAAAGCCTAATCAGACATGCCCATGCTCATCATGGTTCTTACAGGCAAAGTGAAATTACAAAATTTGCTCGTGGTGCATGCTGCTCAAATTATATGTAACAACACCCTGAGTGCATCGGACATTAAACAACGATACAAATGTAACAGGTCAACAAAATAGACAAAAAGACCAGTGGTGCTACTAGTGCTTTCTAACTGCTCTGTTCCAAAACACTGGAGAGACGCAGCGAAGTAAAACTTTAGAGAGGGCAAAACCATTCATCTTCCGAACGACGGGGGTGCAAACTGCAATCTTTTAATTATATAGTGTATAAAATGGACATATCTATTTTAATACAGACTAGCTCAAAACATTACTAATAATCGCAAATTGCCCAATGGATCAGGATACTTTTGTGGTAACAAAATACATTTGGGGTGCAAAAACATATGTTTGCAGCACCTCTATTTTGAAAGTGGGGATGCAGCTGCTCCATTTGTTCTATTGCTCAGGTGCCTATACCCCCATATAGTGAGCAGTGGTCAAGAGGTGTGTTGTCAAAGCTGGTAATTGTAGGACAATAAATATTGTCACTTGCGGTTTGATGAGCCGATTCATAACCTCTCCCTCCCATCCCCCCCCCCCCCCCCCCCAGTGGACTCCCAGTCGGCTCTGAAGTGGGTGAAGATGTCGTCGGCTGTGGACGGCTTCAGTGTGGACAGCGCCAGTCACCACGAGGGGAAGATCCCTCGCAGGCTAGCCAGCCAGGTGGTGGAGAGGGTCTGGCAGGAGTGCAATATCAACAGAGCTCAGAACAAGTATGTCTGTCTCTGCTACTGTCTCAGCACACACACACTCTCAACCAAAGCCCTAGAAGAAGTAGAATTGCTATAGGCGTGTGAGCTGCACGATATGGGCAAAATATGTATTTGCAATTTTTTTACAGAATATCGCGATTCCGATTTGACTTGCGATATAGATCAAAACACTTGGGTGAACTGTTGGAATCATAGAAATAAAATGATTTACATTAAGAAGTAAAGTGGAAAGCAGCATCGTTCTTGTTTGGAACATTCTGTTGACTGCATTTGACCTAACAGAACAGCCTGCAAACTTATAGTGAATCTAACAGTGAGGAGAAGGAACTGAGCTGCTTGAGTGGCAGAAGGCGGGGCTTGGTGTGTGTGGGAAGCAGCTGCAAGAGGAGAGAGGGAGAGAGATGACAAATGGAGTAAACTAACACGGCTGAATGGCATTTAAAAGTGTTGCATGAGATATAGAGCTCTTGCATTATGGATATTGTGCATGTCAATATTGCGATTTCGATCTGAATTTGATTAATTGTGCAGCCCTAACAGGCATACACAAACACATGGTCACACACACTGTCAACGAACACATGCACACACACAGCTGAATAGAAACCTCACACACATACATGTTTACCACACCGTAGACACGCTCAACGAAGCTTAGAGAGAATATGCAGGATCTACCACAACACGCGACGCACGTACACACACACACACACACACACACACACACACACACACACACACACACACACACACACACACACACACACACACACACACACACACACACACACACGCACAATCAACGTTGCCTAACATGTTTGTCAAATAACAGGCACACGCCTTCACAATGACGCTTCATTTACCAAATGGATATTTTAGAGAAGTATAGTAAGAAACACAATGGACAAATGGTTAATGTTTTGAGTCAATGGTTGTGTGTTGTGTTGTCCAGGCGTAAGTTCTCAGCGACAGCCAACGGTACCTGTGAGGAGAAAGTAGGGGCCTGGGACTTTGTAGAATCAACACACAGGTCAAACTGCAACTGCTCCAGGTAAATGATGCATACTGTGTTTATTTGTTTGTTTATTTGTGTTCCTCTTGTCTAGGACCTGTAACCTAAGCCCTCTGTAAGGGGATATACTTCTAGTTTATTGTGTAGACACAAGCTTGCCTTTTAAGGAAGTCTTACTCATTGGAAGTCTTACTCGACAAAACAACATTCGATACGTCAGTCTAAAATCTGAGATGTATTTTAATCTCAATGCATATGACATTCATCTCTATTTGTCTGTTAAGTAACAACCCTGTCAGGGTTCAATAGTAGTGCACAATGTAGGGAATTGGGTGTGATTTAGGACCCAGGGGGAGAGATCCCGGGGCCACTCCGACCTCTAGAAGGCCTGTGTAGGGAGATAGCTGGTCTAAAAATGGAGAGTGTCTGTAGACCCTAATGTTGACAAATGTGCTGCATCTAGAGTGGGTTAATTTGTGGATGTGAGGTTGACTGTTGCCAGGCTGTTTCTGTTTGGGGGTTTGGAGACCGACAGACAATATCACGTGTGTGTGTGTGTGTGTGTGTGTGTGTGTGTGTGTGTGTGTGTGTGTGTGTGTGTGTGTGTGTGTGTGTGTGTGTGTGTGTGTGTGTGTGTGCTTGTGTGTTCTCTCTGAAGGGGAAAGGCTGCAGTCAGCATGTCCCGCTGCTGTCTCCTGGCAGACACATACACAGCGGCAGAAACACACGTCACACTGCAGCTTGCACAGAAATAGGTGCTTGACAAATCGCCGAATACAACAGGTGTAGACCTTACAGTGAAATGCTTACTTACAGGCTCTAACCAACAGTCAAAAAAGATATTAGGTGAACAATAGTTAAGTAAATAAATAAAAACAGCAGTAAAACAGACTGAAAAATAACAGTAGCGAGGCTATAACAGTAGCGAGGCTATAACAGTAGCGAGGCTATATACATTAGCGAGGCTATATACATTAGCGAGGCTACATACAGACGGTTAGTCAGGCTGATTGAGGTAGTATGTACATGCAGATATGGTTAAAGTGACTATGCATATATGATAAACAGAGAGTAGCAGTAGACACTGCACCTTTATGTTCTCTCTCTGGGAGTTTGCTTTGTGTATGTTTGTGTCTTTTTGCTTGAGGAGCTCTTTCACTATAGATTGGGGGAGCCCCTTGTTCCCCACTGGTGGTGTGAGGGAAGGCAGGCTGTGTACAGGGATGCAGTGGGAGAGACCCAGACGCCAGTCACACCTCTAGAAGACCTGTTTAGGGAGATGGCTACTCTAAATGTAGTGGGTTAATGTGTGGATGTGAGAACTGACTTTGGGGAAGTCTGGCTAGAGGTGTTAATTAGTTGGAGGGAACCTAGAGCAGGGCTTCTCTAACTCTTTGGGGCTTGGGACCCCTGTTGTGAAAGCAAATTCAACAGAGACCCCCTCATTATCAGAACACAACTCTAGTGAGAGAAAAATAGCATACAAGGAGTTCTACTATGACTTTGGCAGTGCATGACTGGATGAACCAAGTCTCAGGAAGGAACATTTTAAAGGCCCATCTCTGAGCATTGGATCATTTTTTTCCAGTTTTCAAGCACATTTCCTGCAATTCTACACATTTTGTCACGGGGCAGAGAATTTTTTGGGGTTGTTGCCGCTTTAAAGCTAATTCAAAATAATTGAAAAAGAATGTGGATACCAATATACCAATATCTCTGTGAACTTCCCAGGTCTATTTTCCTGTATTTTGTATACATTTCCACACTATGAGGTTGGAATAATACTGTGAAATTGTGAAAATTATGATAAGGCCCTTTTAGGTAAGAGCTGTTTGAAAAGACAGCCTGAAATGTCTGCCTGTTTTGGTTGGAGTGAATTTTGGCCTTCTATGGTGACCTCATCATGCAGTAAATGAGTTATTAGACCGTTAAGAAAAGGACCAATAAAAGCACATTTACAGTTTTCCCATCCCACAAACAACTCCTAGAAAGTTCTTACTTGAGAAATTGGTATTTTCTAAGAATCTATTTTTATTTATCTTTGACTATTTTAATTGAAAACAATCACAATAAGGTACTTAATTGTTACCCAGATTTGATATTGAGATAAAAAAAAAATGGCTGCATTTATGAACATAAATTGTAGATAATAGTATTACATTGTATTGTATTGCACCCTCTAAAGTTATTCCGCGGATCCCTTGGCCAAAATTTGTTTAATCTGTTGTCGTTAGTAATATTCATGAAAACAAATGAAATGTAAAGAAAGAAAGAAAAAAAACTTAGAGAAACCCTGACCTTTAGAGTACTGGAGGATTGAAAAGGGAATTCCTGTGTGTGCAGCACAAATTCTAATGGCTATCGGCTTGGCTGCAGGAAGCTGTGTGTGTGTTATTGTTTACCCACTCTGCATATTGTTTTTGCTGCGTCTTGCCGCTCTCTGCCTGCTGACAGTTAAGCAGCCCGGTTATATTATAATCCTGTGAAGTAGTGGGAAGGACAACAGCTACCTCCCTCCCTCAACATGCTGCCTGCTCCACAACCACAAGAGTAGCCTGTGGTTACCGTGCTGACAGACCACCAGCCAAATAACATCCCGGTACCCCCTCTAGCCGAGCTGACCCTGAGTTTACCCCCCTCATCCCGCTCCTCCCCCCACAGCCACTAGCCAGTGTCATAGCCTGACTTTAGATTTATTGCTCCTCGGCAGTGGTGTAAAGTACTTAAATAAAAATACTTTAAAGTACTACTTAAGTAGTTTTTTGGTGTAGCTGTACTTTACTATTTATATTTTTGCCAACTTTTACTTCACTACCTCCCTAAAGAAAATAATGTTATTTTTACTCCATACATTTCCCCTGACACCCAAAAGTACTTGTTACATTTTGAATGCTTAGCAGGACAGGAAAATGGTCCAATTCACGCTCTTATAGACAAAATCCCTGGTCATCCCTACTGCCATTGATCTGACAGACTCACTAAACACAAATACTTTATTTGTTAATGATGTCTGAGTGTTTGAGTATGCTCCTGACTATTTGAAAATAATGGTTTGCTTAATATAAGGAATTTGAAATTATTTATACTTTTACTTTTGATACTTAAGAATATTTTAGCAAGTACATTTACTTTTGTTACTTAAGTATATTTAAAACTAAAGACTTGTAGTATTTTACTAAGTGACTTTCACTTTTACTTGAGTAATTTTCTATTAAGGTATCTTTACTTTTACTCAAGTATGACAATTGGGTACTTTTTCCACCACTGCTCCTCGGTCCCCTTACAGTGAAACATGAGAGGTAACTTAGTGGCTGCCTCTCCCCGGGCCTAAACTGGGGACAGTGTGTGTGTTTGAGTGTTGACAGCAGAGGTGGTGGTGGTATGCACTGGGCCAGGGTCAGCAGTAACAGGCAGGCTGGTTAGCAGGGGAGCTTGACTCAGCCAGAGCTTTATGGGGTCTGGTCACGACGTGACACACACGATGGTCACAGAGGGGCCAGACCAGGTGTCTGACAGGGCAGCCTAGAGAGCTTTGGGGGCCTAAGGGCTGGGGACCACCACAACACATTCCAGACCATTTAAACCCAACCAGAAACAGGTCTACTTCCAACCTGTGTCATGTTCAGTAGGGCGCACACGTTTCACTCAATAAACACAGCCTTTGGGGGGAATGCTCTATTCTAGTGGGTGTGAGCTAGACAAGATGCATGGTTTTGGTTGTGGTTAGGAGGCCAATAGAGTGCAGAATAATAACATCAGTTTAAGATGTTTGTTAGAGTAGCATCAGCATGACATGAGGAGTTTATTAGATTTGAGAGGAATTCATTTGTTTATTTTACAGTGGCAAGAAAAAGTATGTGAACCCTTTGGAATTACCTGTATTTCTGCATAAATTGGTCATAAAATGTCACAACAATAGACACACACAGTGTGCTTAAAATAACAACACACAAATTATTGTATTTTTCTTGTATATTTTGAATACATAATTTAAACATTCACAGTGTAGGTTGGGAAAAGTATGTGAACCCCTAGGCTAATGAATTCTTCAAAAGCTAATTGGAGTCAGGAGTCAGCTAACCTGGAGTCCAATCAATGAGACGAGATTAGAGATGTTAACATCTCACCTGGATGTTCCACAGCGCTACTGGCAAAATGTTCTGTGGACAGATGAAACTAAAGTTGAGTTGTTTGGAAGGAACACACAACACTATGTGTGGAGAAATACAGGCACAGCACACCAATGTCAAAACCTCATCCCAACTGTAAAGTATGGTGGAGGGAGCAGCATGGTTTGGGGCTGCCTCAGGGCCTGGACAGCTCATTATCATCAACGGAAAAATGACTTCCCAAGTTTATCAAGACATTTTGCAGGAGAATGTAAGGCTATCTGTCCACCAATTGAAGCTCAACAGAAGTTAGGTGATGCAACAGGACAACGACCCAAAACACAGTAGTAAATTAACAACAGAATGGCTTCAATAGAAGAAAATACGCCTTCTAGAGTGGCCCAGTCAGAGTCCTGACCTCAACCCGATTGAGATGCTGTGGCATGACCTCAAGTGCGGTTCACATTAGACATCCCAAGAATATTGCTGAACTGAAACAGTTTTGTAAAGAGGAATGGTCCAAAATTCCTTCTGACCGTTGTGTAGGTCTGATCCGCAACTACAGGAAACGTTTGGTTGAGGTTATTACTGCCAAAGGAGGGTCAACCAGTTAGTAAATCCAAGGGTTCACATATTTTTCCCACCCTGCACTGTGAATGTTTACATGGTGTGTTCAGTAAAGACATGAAAACGTATAATTGCCAGATTGGTCCTTTGACTGGTTACATTGACTTTTAACACAAAGCAAATGGGAAGTAGGAAGTGAAAGATCTACAGCTTACTATATGTAATTGGGAATAAATATAATGAATGTGTTTCATACTATTTGCTCAGTATAAATCTGCATGAAATATGTATGCAATATAAATCTGCATTAAATATATTTTCAGTATAAATCAGCATTAAATATGAATTCAATATAAATGTATAAATCTCATACACCTGACTTTGAGTCTGAATTTAAATGTTCTGTAGATCAGTTTGTTCTTGGTTATTGATTGAAGTAGATCAGTGTTGCCTCTCAACACTGCTTATTGAGCTAATGAATGCACAACCTTAACACAGGTGAACGAATGGCATTATTGTTTGTCTTGCAGTGAGACATGTAAATGACATGCTTTCTCTTCCTCTGTTTCCTTCCAGGCATAAAGCCCTGAAACAGCGAGGTGGTGGTACCCCGGGCCAGCCCCAGTCAGCAGGCCAGCCCACCCACACCCAGCCACCCACCAAGCACAAGACTGGGGGTGACAAGCCAGAGAAGAGCGACAAGCAGACCAAGAGGCCACAGACACCCTTCCACCACCGCAGCGCCGCCTGCGATGACGTTACCATGGAGACGAAGGCGGCAGGCCAGAGGCTTGCCATGAGGGCCCAGCAGGAGGGGGGTCGCTTCACTGGCCTCCACCCTGCCGACGGAGTCACCAAGACCCCCCAGCGGCACGACGGAGGGGTGGGTAGCGCCGGTGGTTCCTCAGAGATGACAGGTTCCCCCCAGCCCCCTCCCCTCAGCCCCCACCCCTGTGAGCGCGACAGAGGAGAGGAGATGGGTGACGGCTCTTTAAAGAACCCCTCCACCCCCCACAGCCAACACTTCTACCAGCCACCCCCGGAGCCCTGCCTGGCGGAGCAGAAGGGTGGCGTCAGGGACCACCATGGACTGGATGGCCTGGCCCAGCACTTCCACCACCCCCACACGGCCTACCCACCCGAGCCCCTGGAGCCCACTGTGTACGTAGGCTCTGCAGTCAACCTGGAGGAGGATGGCTCCCCGGCGCCATGGAGGTTCTTCAACATGCCCAGGAGGAAAGAGGCCGCAATACCCACGCCAACGCTGCCTTGGGACAAGCTGAGGGACAGGGAGAGAGACGAGGCCTCGGGAGGACAGGAGGTGGTGTCTGTCACTGAGTGAGTGTCTATCTCTGTTCATTCATTCATTCTTATCTCCCCATTGATTTAACCATTCAACTCCCACTATTGCCCATAGAGGGTGCTAGAGGCTCCCAGCCATTTACTGACTAACTGGTCAGCCATCCAACCCTCCATCCCTTCCCATCACCCCCTCTGGCACACAGACAGACGGGCCCCTTTTTCAGTACCTCCAACATTCTAGAAAATAAAAGTGATTGAAAGAGCAGTGATGCACAACCGGGCCTCCCCTCCCTCCCCGCCCCTGCCTTAGAATGTTCTGTGATGGCGCTGAGCACACACGGCATGTTAATCTCTCGCTATGTGCCCTTTTGACATCATACATCACTAATGTGCATGGCCAGCACTGCAGCAGAGACTGGAGAGAGCTTATTGATCCCCCCCAACACACAGACACACACACACACACACACACACACACACACACACACACACACACACACACACACACACACACACACACACACACACACACACAGGGCCCCAGAGATGGAGGGATAGTGTTAGGGTTATATAAATAAATGGATCCATCTATCTACGCCCTCGCCAATACAACTCCCCCTGCTTCCTTCCTCTCTACCCTGAACACGTGAAGGAGGGTGGTATCTTCAAAGCCTTGATGTCAGAGCAGAGGTGTCGCTTCACTGAGAAAGGCAGAAGATAGAAGTGGACTCGAGGGAGCAGAGAGAAAGGGATGTGGAGGGAGAGACGGATGCAAAGAGTGACAGAGAGGCTGAGACGGACTAGGATCGGTGCACCGGAGAGCAGGCAGGCAGGCTTGCCGTCCGGCCAGGCCGAGCAGTGGCGGTCTTGGGAATTATCGGAGGGGTTATACAATTTCAGGGATGGATGCTGGACAGTGCTGTGGGCAGGACTATGGACAGCAGGGCTATGGACAGCAGGGCTATGGACAGCAGGGCTATGGACAGCAGGGTGCGGAGAGCGGGAGGGAGTAATCCTGGTGGCCGGGAAGCAGCTCTAAATGGCTGCTAATCTCTGGCCGGGGCCACTGCGCACTGTCACTTCGCATCACAGCCTAGCCGGAGAGAGAGAAGGAGAGAGAGAGGGAGGGAGAGAGAGAGAGAAGGGACCTACATGAGCTGGGTCCCTCCCCCTCAGAGGGGCCCAGCGGGGCTCATTTAGTCTAGTAACATCTGAACAACAACATCAACAACTAGAACACAGGCCCATAGTCATAGGAAAGATTATTCACAGATTACAATGAAAAAGAGACATGCATAGCAACAGATTAAAATGTCCTCATGCTCTATCTCCCCACAATGTTGATAGATGATCTGCACAGCCATATAGGCCTAAACAAACAGTAACTGCATCCCACTCTGTTATCAGTAAATGACTGTACTATGTGGCCCTATTTATCATAATGAATATTCTGTCCCCTCACCGTGTCTCCTGTTCCCAGGCTGATGGCCACATCTAAGCGGCCTCTGAAGGTGTCTGAGGAGCGCGTGCAGATGTACATTCAGCGGAGGAATCAGTACCTGGCCGCCGCCATCACCGACGATGACCACGAGCCTGAGGTGGATCCCTACGCCTTCGAGGACGGGGACGTCAAGTTCTCCTTCTCCGACAAGAAGGACAAGATGGGTGGCGAACGCCAACCCGGGAAGAAACACAAGGTAGGGCTAAATGTACAACTTGATCAACTGGGGGTGGCGGCAGGCAGGCTAGCGGTTAAGAGTAACTGCAAGGTTGCTGGTTTGAATCCCCGAGCCGACTAGGCACAAAAAAACTATCCTGTAAGTCGCTCTGGATAAGAGCGTCTACTAAGTGACTAAAACTGTACATGTAACTGGGGCGGCTGAGGCAAATCCTTTCCTCCCCTCGCTGCTGACTCCAACTTGCCACTGTTTGTGACGCCCTTTAGGGTCAGGAAGTAGGAAGAGTTTGGTTTAGGGTCACAAGATAAGGCGTCAGCAACCCTGCACTGTAAATGTGTCACTAGCTGTATTCTGCCCTCGTTTCCAAAAAATCTACTGCTCAGGAAGCCAGCTCCAGCTCCCTTTGTTATCCCAGTAGAGAGATGCCAAAATAGTTTGACTCTGTAATTTCTCATTTTGTTTGGTTTTGTATTTTCTATCTGCCCCATCTCTTACTCTGCTAGCCTGTGGGCTCAGTCTCGCTCTGCTAGCCTGCCTGTGGGCTTAGTCCCGTTCTGCTAGCCAGCCTGTGGGCTCAGTCTCACTCTGCTAGCCAGCCTGTGGGCTCAGTCTCGCTCTGCTAGCCTGCCTGTGGGCTCAGTCTCGCTCTGCTAGCCTTCCTGTGGGCTCAGTCTCGCTCTGCTAGCCTGCCTGTGGGCTCAGTCTCGCTCTGCTAGCCTGCCTGTGGGCTCAGTTTCGCTCTGCTAGCCTGCCTGTGGGCTCAGTTTCGCTCTGCTAGCCTGCCTGTGGGCTCAGTCTCGCTCTGCTAGCCAGCCTGTGGGCTCAGTCTCGCTCTGCTAGCCAGCCTGTGGGCTCAGTCTCGCTCTGCTAGCCAGCCTGTGGGCTCAGTCTCGCTCTGCTAGCCTGCCTGTGGGCTCAGTCTCGCTCTGCTAGCCTGCCTGTGGGCTCAGTCTCGCTCTGCTAGCCTGCCTGTGGGCTCAGTCTCTGCTCTGCTAGCCTGCCTGTGGGCTCAGTCTCGCTCTGCTAGCCTGCCTGTGGGCTCAGTCTCTGCTCTGCTAACCTGCCTGTGGGCTCAGTCTCGCTCTTCTAGCCTGCCTGTGGGCTCAGTCTCGCTCTGCTAGCCTGCCTGTGGGCTCAGTCTCGCTCTGCTAGCCAGCCTGTGGGCTCAGTCTCGCTCTGCTAGCCTGCCTGTGGGCTCAGTCTCGCTCTGCTAGCCTGCCTGTGGGCTCAGTCTCTGCTCTGCTAGCCTGCCTGTGGGCTCAGTCTCGCTCTGCTAGCCAGCCTGTGGGCTCAGTCTCGCTCTGCTAGCCAGCCTGTGGGCTCAGTCTCGCTCTGCTAGCCTGCCTGTGGGCTCAGTCTCGCTCTGCTAGCCTGCCTGTGGGCTCAGTCTCGCTCTGCTAGCCTGCCTGTGGGCTCAGTTTCGCTCTGCTAGCCTGCCTGTGGGCTCAGTTTCGCTCTGCTAGCCTGCCTGTGGGCTCAGTCTCGCTCTGCTAGCCAGCCTGTGGGCTCAGTCTCGCTCTGCTAGCCTGCCTGTGGGCTCAGTCTCTGCTCTGCTAGCCTGCCTGTGGGCTCAGTCTCGCTCTGCTAGCCTGCCTGTGGGCTCAGTCTCTGCTCTGCTAGCCTGCCTGTGGGCTCAGTCTCGCTCTTCTAGCCTGCCTGTGGGCTCAGTCTCGCTCTGCTAGCCTGCCTGTGGGCTCAGTCTCGCTCTGCTAGCCAGCCTGTGGGCTCAGTCTCGCTCTGCTAGCCTGCCTGTGGGCTCAGTCTCGCTCTGCTAGCCTGCCTGTGGGCTCAGTCTCGCTCTGCTAGCCTGCCTGTGGGCTCAGTCTCGCTCTGCTAGCCTGCCTGTGGGCTCAGTCTCTGCTCTGCTAGCCTGCCTGTGGGCTCAGTCTCGCTCTGCTAGCCAGCCTGTGGGCTCAGTCTCGCTCTGCTAGCCTGCCTGTGGGCTCAGTCTCGCTCTGCTAGCCTGCCTGTGGGCTCAGTCTCGCTCTGCTAGCCTGCCTGTGGGCTCAGTCTCTGCTCTGCTAGCCAGCCTGTGGGCTCAGTCTCGCTCTGCTAGCCAGCCTGTGGGCTCAGTCTCTGCTCTGCTAGCCTGCCTGTGGGCTCAGTCTCGCTCTGCTAGCCAGCCTGTGGGCTCAGTCTCGCTCTGCTAGCTAGCCTGTGGGCTCAGTCTCGCTCTGCTAGCCTGTGGGCTCAGTCTCGATCTGCTAGCCTGTGGGCTCAGTCTTGTCTTAATATTGTTTCTCTCTGTTTCTAAACCTGGACCACCTGTTAGCTGTGGAAACGCCGTCAGCACTAGGGGGAGGACAGGGGGGAGAGCGTGGGAATGGGAGTGAGCTGCCTGGCAGTCAGCCTCCCTGGCCCTGCCTGCTTCCCTGCCTGTCTGCCTGTGAGGATGCATGTCTGCAGCAGGCTGGCGTGGAGGAGGAGGGATGTGCGAGGCTGGCTGGGGCTTTAACAGGCCAATAAACCTGGCTCACTGAACCGTGCATTTTTAAAATAGCTTTTTTGTTTTATTTCACGAAGGCTGCTGAGATTTTTTTCTTCTCCGTTGTGGATGTGGTGTTGTACTGTGTGTGTGTGTGTGTGGTATTGTACTGTGTGTGGTATTGTACTATGTGTGTGTGTGTGGTATTGTACTGTGTGTGTGTGGTATTGTACTGTCTGTGTGTGGTATTGTACTGAGTGTGTGTGTGGTATTGTACTGTGTGTGTGTGTGTGTGTGTGGTATTGTACTGTGTGTGTGTGTGGTATTGTACTGTGTGTGTGTGTGATATTGTACTGTGTGTGTGTGTGTGTGTGGTATTGTACTGTGTGTGTGTGTGGTATTGTACTGTGTGTGTGTGTGTGATATTGTACTGTGTGTGTGTGTGTGTGTGTGTGTGTGTGTGTGTGTGTGTGTGTGTGTGTGTGTTATTGTACTGTGTGTGTGTGGTATTGTACTGTGTGTGTGTGTGGTATTGTACTGTGTGTGTGTGTGTGATATTGTACTGTGTGTGTGTGTGTGTGTGTGTGTGTGTGTGTGTGTGTGTGTGTGTGTGTGTGTGTGTGTGTGTGTTATTGTACTGTGTGTGTGTGGTATTGTACTGTGTGTGTGTGTGGTATTGCACTGTGTGCGGTTGCTGCTGCGCTGCTTCTATACAGGAGGTCCCCCAGTGGCCACTATGTGCAGTGGAGCCACAGTCTGCTGTGCGCTCAGTGTGTGTGTTACTTCAGCTACCTCCTCCCCCCTGGGTCATTCTTCACACTCCATTGATGATACTGCAAAGTGACAGCCTATCTTTTGTGCACTTTTATGTGTGTGTTCATGAGGGCCACAGACTTTCTAGGTAGTGCTATTTGCCAAATTGGTTTATGTTCCCCACCCCCTGAGTTGTCTGTGTGTGTTCAGGAGGTTGGCATGCTGGCAAAGCTCCAAACGTTCTGTAGTTGAACCCCTAGAAACTCCTGCCAATGAAATAATATAGCACACTCACTTAGCAGTGGAGCCGGGCATCCAGCAGCAGCAGAGGAAACAGGAAAGGCAAGTCACTGGTGCTAAACTATAAGGCACAATATGAACACCACACTGACTTTCATGTCACTAGTGCTTCCGCGTTCGCATTATTTGGCGTCACAGAGTTAAATGGTACCTTTTGGTCACGGAGGGAGGGAGGGAGGGAGTGAGTGAGAGAGAGCATACCATTCCCTCAGCCCCAACCCCTTGTGTTTGTGCATATTTGCTCGCACAGCGAGTGTCTGCCTGCCATGTACACGGAGGCCCCATCATAAGAGCATACAGCCCTATCACAGAGAGATATTGACAAAGTGTAGTGGCATTAGGGCTCCCTCCCAGGCGGCCATGGCATTTCTCCCATACACTGGGAGCCTTGTCTGGAAATCTCATTAGTACAGAGTCGTTCGTTCCCCTCTTCTCTTTATTCTCTCTGCATTTTCTGAAGTGTGCCAAAAATAAACCTACTTTCCACTGAGACTGAGAGAGCAGCCCAGCTCTCAGGGGCTGGAGGCACCTGTGTACTTTCTACAGTACTTTCGCTTATGTTATTTAGTCTGTGTTTATTGTATTATTTTCTTTGCGGTTTCATATTGACTATCTGCTATTGCCTTTTATCCATTATTGATAGAATTTTATTGTTTGATCAGCTGTATCCTATTGGTTTTGTTTCTTTGCATTTGTTTTGTGCACAATATTGATCTCTCTATTTGTCTCTCTCGCTCTCTCTCTCTTTCTCTCTCTCTCTCGTTATCTGTATCTCTCTTTGTTTCTCTCTCTCTCTCTCTCTCTCTCTCTCTCTCTCTCTCTCTCTCTCTGTCTCTCTCTCTCTATTTGTATCTCTCTTTGTTTCTCTCTCTCTCTCTCTGTCTCGCTCTCTATCTCTCTTTGTTTCTCTCTCTGTGTTTCTCTCTGTCTGTGTTTCTCTCTCTCTCTCTGTCTCACTCATTGTTTATCTTTCTCTCTCTGTTTCTCTCTCTCTCTGTTTCTCTCTCTCTCTGTCTCACTCTTTTTTTTATCTTTCTCTCTCTGTTTCTCTCTCTCTCTGTTTCTCTCTCTCTCTGTTTCTCTCTCTCTCTGTTTCTCTCTCTCTGTGTTTCTCTCTGGCTCTCAGGGGGAGGATGGAGCAGCAGGTCCATCAGATGGTAAGGATCCTGTCTGTCTCTGCTGTACTGTGCAGCTCTAGGCTCTGTTAGATGACAGGGACATGGCTGTCATTACCTGGGTCAATTACCTGAGTGACAGCAGTAGCAGCCTTTTGTTTGACTTACTGGGGGAGGACAGGTAATGTAATTACATGCACGAACACAAAACAGCACATCTGTCATTTTAGTCCCGTCCGAATCTGCCATGTCGGTAATTATTACTTGGTGGGAAGGTTATTATTCCAGCCCCACGAACCTATTGTTTTTCGGCAAACTCCCAGGTCCTCTGATAAAGCCTGTGCAAATTGTCATCCCCGTGTTTTGAGGGATATTACAGAGTTGAACAGGTGCTGCACCCAGTTTGGGTAAGAACATGGGAACAAATTGATGCTTAAAACAAAGTGCTGCACGTAGCCTACAGCTGAATGGTCTGGTTTGTCACATGACTTTCATAGTGCCTTTTTCTCTTTTGAAAGATTCAGCGGATGATATTGTGCAAATTCATTTATTAATTACAGTTCGTGGTTCTTATTGATATATATATATATATTTTCTTCGAACTGAAAGCCAAACTTTCTTCACTCCTAGAACAGCCTCCAGGCTTCCGTCAGAATGGTCAATTTTGAATGAGAAAAAATGAATTCCGTCTGAAATGTCCAATGGAATAACAGACATGCTGGGTTAACAATTACATAACCGACGTTCTATAATAATTACTAGTCCCGTGCGAATAGCCTTGGATGATGGGGTGAAGCCATACTGAAGCTTACCACCTGTCTGTCATAGGCTTCTCTCAGCAACAGTAAATGCAATAAGTCAGTGTCAGCCAGGATAGTGTGGGGTATCCATAGCTCATACTGCATATGAATCTTAACGACAGTCTTATCTAGATCCCCCAGGCATGTAGGTGCATGACTACATTTCATTGACTTCATTCAGAATTGATTTAGCAGGGTGTTAGAGCGTTCTCACATGTTTACTAGCTATTGAATGCAGCCTCAGGAATAGAGCCACTTGTAAGACTGACAGCCTCTGATGTTGAGGTATATATGGGAGTGTTAGAGAGAGCCTGAGCTAGAGGTGGGTTATTTACCTAGCCCTGGTGTTTGTTGTTCCTCTCCCCCCGTCCAGACGCAGCACGGGAAGCAGCAAACGCACGCACTGCGTCCACTAGCCTAATCCATGAGACCGACCTGGCCGTGTCCATCAACGACCTTGACAACCTCTTCAACTCCGACGAGGACGAGCTCACGGTCAGTACGGGGTGTGTGTGTGTGATGAGCATGAACTCGCGGTCAGTGGGGCCTGCCAGCACTACAGCCTGCCCGCTGCACTAAACCACAATGAATATCCCATTATCTAGAGTAGCGCCTGGCAAGAGACGCCAAGTGTTTGTGTGTGTGTGAGCCAGAATGTTGCATACATGCAGTACTTCAGCGGCTGTGGTTAACACGTCATCCTACAACACATTGCAGTGTAATAGTCTGTTTACACAGGCAGACCAATTCTGATCTGTTGGCCAATTATTGGCAAAAGATTTGATCTGATTGGTCAAAAGACCAATTAGTGGCAAAAATATCAAAATTGGGTTGCCTGTGTAAACGCAGCCATAGAGGCTTAGATTCGGAAAGTATTTTCCCAGCCCCAAAGATGGATATGTTGGCTTCCAATGGGCTCTGTTCTGACTCTGGCCCCCACAGAACAGAGCAGTCACAGTCCAACCCCTTCTGTGCTCTGCTCTCTCTGGTGACTGGGTAGCTGGGTACCAACCTTGCAACAATACACTGAGGAGTGCAATGTCACCGCTGGGTTACAGCCTGCCAACAGGGTTCCCCAACCCATCATTGCAGGGGCTTTGTTGTTGTTTTGGAACTTATGTCATATCAACTTCCTGACTATCTTTGTCCTAAGGTTTCCGATTTTTGTTTTTGATTTGTTATTTTATGTAAACTTTATACAGGTTAGTCTAATTGAGATAAACTATTTTGCAAGAGATACATGCAATTTCATTTTTTGTGTTTTTGTGAATAAACTTCTATGTTTTTAATCTTATTTTTGCCATGTTTTTGTTTATATTCAACAGCCTGGTTCCAGACGTGCGGTGAATGGAACAGATAATAAATTTGGCAACAAGGAACCCAAGCCAGCCCCTCTGGACCCAGTCTCCTGCATCAGTAAGTCTGCTTCTCACTGCTTTAGAGAGAGCTATGGATGTAAGGACTCACCATCCATGATATCAAAATGATCGTTTTAACCATGTTTTGAGGCGATACAGTGTTTGGAAAACATCGCCGTAAAACAAGCTTATATTTTGGGTTCTGTTGGGGGTACGACAGTTGAACCAAGCTCATGAGACATTTCTAAGTTATATTCAATGTGTATATATCATACATTTTTAAGTCCAAAAATGGATGTAGCAATCACAGATTGCTGCTTAGAAGGCCTGAGGATGATACACTGAAAATGTGCTGGAGGCAACTCAAACCCATGCAGAAACTCATCATATAACACGCTGTTCATACTAATAAATTCACTAATGAAGCATGAAGCTTCTTCAGTCACTAGTCTCAGCACACGTTTGCATTCCAGGATCTTTATGTATCAGGCATCTCAGTAGGAGTGCCGATCTAATATCAGGTCCTCATGTTCATAATAATGTTATCAGTGGAGGCTGCTGAGGTGAGGATGGCTCATTATAATGGCTGGAACTGAGCGAATGGAATGATATGGAAACCATGTGTTTAATGTTGTTGATACTATTCCGTTTATTCCGCTCCTGAAATTACAATGTGCCCATCCTCCCCAATTCAGGTGCCACCAACCTCCTGTGAATCTTATTAATTATGATCCAAAAGCAAAACTGATCCTAGATCAGCTCCTACTCTGAGAAAGGTGATACATATGGCCCAAAAATATGTTGTTTACCTATGCTGCTCCCCCTTGTGGTGATAACAGTTCTACAACAGTCACTGGCTGTCTGAGTGGCCCTGCTCTACTCCAAACAGACAGCTCTGTGCCTTGGGGCAGGAACAAGTGCCTCATTATCTACCTCTCTATGTGACTAGTCTATAGCTGTGTGTGAAACAAGGTGCTTGTTTCCTCAGCACTTCGACTGTTGAACTGTTGAGCCTCGACTGCCTTTTGAGACTTCAGATCTTCAGTTGTTGTTGTCACTGAATGGGAACTTTGATTTATCTCTTGTTTCTCACGGCCTCTCTTCTGCCCCTCTCTCTATCTCTCTCCCCATCTCTCTTTCTCCATCTCGCTCTCGCTCCACTTACCCCCCTTCTCTCTCCTACAGGCTCGGCAGACCTGCACCAGATGTTCCCCACTCCCCCCAGCCTGGAGCAGCACATCATGGGCTACTCCCCCATGAACATGGGCAGTAAGGAATACGGCAGCATAGAGGCTGGACAGGGCATGACCAACCTGGACGGTGCCTCGTCCCTTGGGGGACACTTCAAGATTGAGGTGGAGGAGGGCTACTGCAGCCCCAAGCCACAGGAAATCAAGGTGGGTTTTGGGGCCCTAAATTTAAACTTGATCCCCTATCTGACCATGCTTAGGAGTCATGGATAATTCCTCTGCATGGCCTAACTGTCTTTGGCCTAACTGTGCAGTTTCGATAAAGATGAATGTCAAATGAAAAACGAAATCTAAGTCATATCAGTGTAGCAGTCATTGGACTACGTGAGTGTACATACAGGACATGGTCTCACCCTCCCTGTCTCTTCCCCTCAGGACTTCTCGTTTGTATACAAGCCGGAGCTGTGCCAGGCATTTGTGGGCTGCTCCATGTTTGCCCCCCTGAAGACCCTGCCCAGCCAGTGTCTGCCCCCCATCAAGCTGCCAGAGGAGTGCATCTACAGGCCCAGCTGGACAACAGTGGGCAAACTGGAGATGCTCAACCATCCCCATGTGCCCGCCATGGCCTACCTCAACAAAGACAGGTAAACACCTGCCATTGCATTGGTGTGTGGCTATGCATTTTAATTGGCTGATATAGTAAATCAAATCAATCAATCTCTATATGAACCACTCATGACCAGGGATATGAGTTGTTCCTGACTGCTAGGGGAGAGGAGAGGAGAGGAGAGGAGAGGAGAGGAGAGGAGGAGGAGGAGAGGAGAGGAGAGGAGAGGAGAGGAGAGAGCATGGTGATTGATACAGAGGAGAGGAGTGTAGAGAGCATGGTGATTGATACAGAGGAGAGGAGAGGAGTGTAGAGAGCATGGTGATTGATACAGAGGAGAGGAGTGTAGAGAGCATGGTGATTGATACAGAGGAGAGGAGTGAAGAGAGCATGGTGATTGATACAGAGGAGAGGAGTGTAGAGAGCATGGTGATTGATACAGAGGAGAGGAGAGTAGAGAGCATGGTGATTGATACAGAGGAGAGGAGTGTAGAGAGCATGGTGATTGATACAGAGGAGAGGAGTGTAGAGAGCATGGTGATTGATACAGAGGAGAGGAGAGTAGAGAGCATGGTGATTGATACAGAGGAGAGGAGTGTAGAGAGCATGGTGATTGATACAGAGGAGAGGAGAGGAGTGTAGAGAGCATGGTGATTGATACAGAGGAGAGGAGTGTAGAGAGCATGGTGATTGATACAGAGGAGAGGAGTGTAGAGAGCATGGTGATTGATACAGAGGAGAGGAGAGTAGAGAGCATGGTGATTGATACAGAGGAGAGGAGAGGAGTGTAGAGAGCATGGTGATTGATACAGAGGAGAGGAGAGGAGAGTAGAGAGCATGGTGATTGATACAGAGGAGAGGAGAGGAGTGTAGAGAGCATGGTGATTGATACAGAGGAGAGGAGAGGAGTGTAGAGAGCATGGTGATTGATACAGAGGAGAGGAGTGTAGAGAGCATGGTGATTGATACAGAGGAGAGGAGTGTAGAGAGCATGGTGATTGATACAGAGGAGAGGAGAGGAGTGTAGAGAGCATGGTGATTGAACGTGTGGTTTATTAGAGAGCATGGTGATTGAACGTGTGGTTTATTAGAGAGCATGGTGATTGAACGTGTGGTTTATTAGAGAGCATGGTGATTGAACGTGTGGTTTATTAGAGAGCATGGTGATTGAACGTGTGGTTTATTAGAGAGCATGGTGATTGAACGTGTGGTTTATTAGAGAGCATGGTGATTGAACGTGTGGTTTATTAGAGAGCATGGTGAATGAACGTGTGGTTTATTAGAGAGCATGGTGATTGAACGTGTGGTTTATTAGAGAGCATGGTGATTGAACGTGTGGTTTATTAGAGAGCATGGTGATTGAACGTGTGGTTTATTAGAGAGCATGGTGATTGAACGTGTGGTTTATTAGAGAGCATGGTGATTGAACGTGTGGTTTATTAGAGAGCATGGTGATTGAACGTGTGGTTTATTAGAGAGCATGGTGATTGAACGTGTGGTTTATTAGAGAGCTAAGGCTGGAACTTTGAGCTGTGACAGTCGGTTGAGTGTCACCACACGCGCTGTGTGGTGACACTCAGATCACTGCACTGTTTATGTCTTGGAAATATAGTCATCAACCATTTTCTACAGACCTCAAAATCTGAACAATTTCTAGTAGCTGCTAGACCTAATAAAAATAATAATGGCCTCATTCAAAATCGAGTCAGTTATACTCCACTGTAACCCAAGCATATGGCTGTGTTGGTGAAGCTGTGCCTTTCTGCCTTGTTCGAGGATGAGGAAGGGGGCCTGCCTCCTTAGCTAGGGTGGCATAGAGGGCGGTGTAGGGTGGTATAGAGGGCGGTGTAGGGTGGTGTAGAGGGCGGTGTAGAGTGGTGTAGAGGGCGGTGTAGAGTGGTGTAGAGGGCGGTGTAGAGTGGTATAGAGATTATAACAGAACATGGCCAAGATGTCCAAATGTTCATAGATGACCAGCAGGGCCAAATAATAATAATCACAGTGGTTGTCGAGGGTGCAACAGGTCAGCACCTCAGGAGTAAATGTCAGTTGGCTTTTCATAGCCAATCATTCAGAGTATCTCTACCGCTCCTGCTGTCTCTAGAGAGTTGAAAACAGCAGGTCTGGGACAGGTAGCACGTCCGGTGAACAGGTCAGGGTTCCATAGCCGCAGGCAGAACAGTTGAAACTGGAGCAGCAGCACGGCCAGGTGGACTGGGGACAGCAAGGAGTCATCAAGCCAGGTAGTCCTGAGGCATGGTCCTAGGGCTCAGGTCCTCCAAGAGAGAGAAAGAAATAGAGAAAGAGAGAGAGAATTAGAGAGAACTTACTTAAATTCACACAGGACACCGGATAAGACAGGAGAAATACTCCAGATATAACAGACTGACCCTAGCCCCCCGACACATAAACTACTGCAGCATAAATACTGGAGGCTGAGACAGGAGGGGTCGGGAGACACTGTGGCCCCATCCGACGATACCCCCAGACAGGGCCAAATAGGCAGGATATAATACAGGCAAACTTAAATTTGACCTAATTTCTACCAGCATGTCATGTGCAACCAGAGAAAAAAAACCTCTAGACCACCTTTACTCTACACACAGAGATGCATACAAAGCTCTGTCCTCCATTTGGCAAATCTGGCCATAATTCCATCCTCTTGATTCCTGCTTACAAGCAAAAACTAAAGCAGGAAGTACCAGTGACTCGCTCAATACGGAAGTGGTCAGATGATGCGAATGCTACGCTACAGGACTGTTTTGCTAGCACAGACTGGAATATGTTCCGGGATTCATCCAATGGCATTGAGGAGTATACCACCTCAGTCATCGGCTTCATCAATAAGTGCATCGATGACGTCATCCCCACAGTGACCGTATGTACATATCCCAACCAGACGTCATGGATTACAGGCAACATCCGCATCGAGCTAAAGGCTAGAGCTGCCGCTTTCAAGGAGCAGGACACTAATCCGGACACTTGTAAAATAATCCCGCTACGCCCTCAGACGAACCATTTTACAGGCAAAGCGTCAATACAGGATTAAGATAGAACCGGTGTAGTAGGATTCAGATGCTCATCGGATGTGGCAGGGCTTGAAAACTATTATGGACTACAAAGGAAAACCCAACCGCGAGCTGCCCAGTGAGGTAAGCCTACCAGACAAGCTAAATGCCTTTTATGCTCGCTTCAAGGCAAGCAACACTGAAGTATGCATGAGAGCAACTGTGTGATAACGCTCTCGGTAGCCGATGTGAGCAAGACCTTTAAACAGGTGAACATTCACAAAGCCGCGGGGCCAGACAGATTACCAGGACATGTACTCAAAGCATGCGCGGACCAACTGGCAAGTGTCTTCACTGACATTTTCAACCTCTCCCTGACCGAGTCTGTAATACCCACATGTTTCAAGCAGACCACCATAGTCCCTGTGCCCAAGGAAGCGAAGGTAACCTGCCTAATTGATTACCGCCCCGTAGCAGTCATGTCGGTAGCCATGAAGTGCTTTGAAAGGCTGGTCATGAGGCTCACATCAACAGTATCATCCCGGATACCCTAGACTCACTCCAATTCGCGTACTGCCCGAACAGATCCACAGATGATGCATTCGCACTCCACACTGCCCTTTTCCACCTGGACAAAAGGAACACCTATGTGAGAATGCAGTTTATTGACTACAGCTCAGCGTTCAACACCATAGTGCCCTCAAAGCTCATCACTAAGCTAAGGACCCTGGGACTAAACACCTCCTTCTGCAACTGGATCCTGGACTTCCTGAATGCCCCCCCCCCAGGTGGTAAGGGTAGGCAACAACACGTCTGCCACGCTGATCCTCAACGCTGGGGCCCCTCAGGGGTGCGTGCTCAGTCCCCTCCTGTACTCCCTGTTCACCCACGACTGCGTGGCCAAACACGACTCCTACACCATCATTAAGTTTGCTGACGACACAACAGTGGTAGGCCTGATCACCGACAACGATGAGACATCTTATAGGGAGGAGGTCAGAGACCTGGCAATGTGGTGCCAGGACAACAACCTCTCCATCAATGTGAGCAAGACAAATGAGCTGATCGTGGACTACAGGAAAAAGCGGGCCGAACAGTTTCCCAATTACCATCGACGGGGCTGTAGTGGAGCGGGTTGAGAGTTTCAAATGGCCACCCGGACTATTTACATTGACCCCCCCAAATTTGTTTTCACACTGCTGCTACCTACATGTACAAATTACCTCTTTTAATCTCTACCCCCGCACTTTGACTCGGTACCGGTACCCCCTGTATGTAGCCTCGTTATTGTTGTTTTGTGTTACTTTTTATTATTTATTTGTATTAAAATTCGTTTATTTAGTAAATATTTTCTTTGCTCTTTCTTGAACTGCATTGTTGGTTAAGGGCTTGTAAGTAAGCATTTCACTGTAAGGTTTACACCTGTTGTATTCAAAGCATGATGTATTCGACGTATTCGGTGTGATTTCATTTGAAATTAAGAACAACATTTTTTTATATATTTTTACCATAAAGCCAATTTCTTTCTTTACAGCTGGCCCATCTAGCGGAAATCAGTCCGTTCTGTCTTCAGGGCAAGATTCATGACAATAAACATCAACCTGCCAAAAATATACTATTTTCTCTCACAGTGGGGCTGCTTGAAATGGCATCTGCTTGAATGGGCTGCTTGAAGCTGCATCTGCATACCTCGACAG
The DNA here is from genome assembly GCF_965601325.2 of Salmo salar. Classification (NCBI taxonomy): domain Eukaryota; kingdom Metazoa; phylum Chordata; class Actinopteri; order Salmoniformes; family Salmonidae; genus Salmo; species Salmo salar. Next base: position 61,666,151 of record NC_138294.1, on the reverse strand, counting down.
GCAGCCAGTTGTCTCTGCTTGTTTGTTTACCATTCCTCCTTCTGACTGTTGTTTTTTTACCTCTGCCTTGTAATGGAGGTTCAGTGGGTACTGGAAAGTATTGTTGATTGTTTTGTTACAGTATACTGAGCTCTGCTTTGTTGTTGTGTTTTGAATCAAACTCTAGCATATTGGCTGTGTTGTGTGACTGACTCCTCTTCTCTCTGCCACAGTAACATCCCCAGTGTGGGCAGTGCCATGGACCAGGACTACAGCCAGAGCTACACACCCCAGACCCATACGCCCTTCATGTCCAATAGTGCCCCCCCCAGCAACAGTGGCACGGGCATCCTGCCCTCCCCGGCCACCCCGCGCTTCTCCGCCCCCACACCACGCACTCCCCGTACCCCACGCACCCCCAGAGGACCCGCCAGTGTCCAGGGCTCGCTTAAGTACGAGAACTCGGACCTCTACTCGCCTGCCTCCACCCCCTCCACCTGTCGTCCTCTCAACTCAGTAGAACCTGCCACCGTGCCCTCCATCCCCGAGGCCCACAGCCTCTACGTCACCCTCATCCTCTCTGAGTCTGTCATGAACCTCTTCAAAGACTGCAACTTCGACAGCTGCTGCATCTGCGTGTGCAACATGAACATCAAGGGGGCCGACGTGGGGGTGTACCTGAGCGACCCCACAGGAGAGGCCCAGTACCCCTGCACCTGCGGCTTCAGCGCTGTGGTCAACCGCCGCTACGGCAACGGCTCGGGCCTCTTCCTGGAGGACGAGCTTGACATCATCGGACGCGACTCGGACGTCAGCCGTGAGGCGGAGAAGCGCTTCGAGGCACTGCGACAACATTCGCTGGAGAGGACGGGTGGAGGAGGGAGGGGGGAGAGGGTACCAGATGAGCTGATCTTACTGCTACAGGACCAGTGCACCAACCCCTTCTCGCCCATGGCTGGGATGGAGCCTGACAGCCTGGCAGCGCGGGGGGCCGGGGGTTGTCCAGTGCCGGCCTGTGTGAGGGTGGAGGAGAGGGACTACCACAGTGACTGCTACATGGCCCTGGAGCACGGCCGCCAGTTCATGGACAACATGTCAGGAGGCAAGGTGGACGAGGCCCTGGTCAAGAGCACCTGTCTACACCACTGGTCCAAACAAAACGGTAAGAAAACCACCTTTTTGTTGTTCTAACCAACATTCAAGTCTGTGTCTAATAATAAATTGTTCTTCGCATTTGGCCCTGTAGAGCTTCAGTTGGCTAGCCAATATAACCAATATAAACCAGTCTGTTCATTTCCCCTGCCAGTTATCAGAATGTTGCTATCTTTTGTGTTGTCAGTGCTCTGTGTGTTCTCTTTCTAACCGTCCTCCCCCTCTCCCCAGCGGTGGACGTCAGTGCTCTGTGTTCTCTTTCTAACCGTCCTCCCCCTCTCCCCAGCGGTGGACGTCAGTGCTCTGTGTTCTCTTTCTAACCGTCCTCCCGCTCTCCCCAGCGGTGGACGTCAGTGCTCTGTGCTCTCAGGACGTGCTGCGGGTGCTGCTCTCCCTCCAGCCTGTACTCCAGGATGCCATCCAGAAGAAGAGGACGGTGCGCTCTTGGGGCGTTCAGGGACCCCTCACCTGGCAGCAGTTCCACAAGATGGCTGGACGGGGCTCCTATGGTAAGCCACCAGGAAGGAAATGCTCCAAGAGCCACTGGCTTACACAGGCAGATGCGACGTAGCCTGTGTTTGCAGGCAGATCAGTAGTTATCTCAGTCACACTGCTGTAGCCCAGATGTCAGCTCAGTGGGAAGCTGCCACTGCTGTTGTGATGGGTTCACTTTGGGCTCTCAATCCTTCTCTGTGAATGTGACAGGTGGCAGCGCTGGCTTGTTTAAAGCCCTAATCTAGTCTCCTTTTCACCTCATTTAACACCTGATTTACTTAACAAAAGGCACATCTCAATAGGCTGTCCAGGTAAGTCATGACATGGCACGATGGGGGGGTGGGCGGGCAGGTGGACCTTTCCTCTTTTGTTCTCTATTGCTCCTCTACCATCAGACCAACTCCTTGAAGTTTGCAGTTGTGTCTAAAAAAACACTATTTTGCTAACAAAATATTTTCTTACCCTTTAGTGTGTGTACTTTACTGTTTTTTATTTTTTTATTTCACCTTTATTTACCAGGTAGGCCAGTTGAGAACAAGTTCTTATTTACAATTGCGACCTGGCCAAGATAAAGCAAAGCAGTGCAACAAAAACAAACAACACAGAGTTACACATAAACAAACGTACAGTCAATAACACAATAGAAAAAAATCTATGTATTTATACTTGGGATATCACTTTTCAACAGAAAAAGTTATATATTTTTTTTAATCGCTGGAGGATGACTAAGTACTTAATCCCTCTCTTCTCCCTCTCCTCTCCTCCCTTCCGTTCCCCCGCCCATCCTCTCCTGCCTCTCCTCCCTCTCCTCCCTTCTCTTCCCTCCATCAGGCACAGATGAGTCTCCGGAGCCCCTGCCCATCCCTACCTTCCTGGTGGGTTATGAGTATGACTTTGTGGTGCTGTCTCCATTCGGCCTGCCCTACTGGGAGAAGCTGCTGCTGGACCCCTTTGGCTCCCACAGGGACGTGGGCTACCTGGTGGTCTGTCCCGACAACGAGGCCCTGCTCCAGGGGGCTAAGAACTTCTTCAGGGACCTCACCGCCGTCTACGAGGTAAGGCTGGAGAATGTTAACAACTGTCCATTTATCATGCAAGAGAGTGGGCATCTTGTACAGCTGAAGCAACCATCTTTTTGGAGTTGACTGGTCCCAGATCTTGTTTTTTTCATGACAATGACCCATTGGAGTTGACCATAGGAGTTAGGGGGTTAAGAGCATATGACCATAAGTGCAAGAATGCACAAATAGATTGGGGACCAGGCTAGGGTTGGGATCAGTTGCCTTTTAATTTTGGATGTGAAAAATGTACAAATTCCTATTTGAAAACAAAGGTCACGTTTCAATTCTTCAGTGAAATAGAATTGACCCAGACCTTACTGACTTGCCTAGTTAAATAAAAATAAAAAAACATACTAGACGCTTACAACCCAGTCTACTGTAAAACAAATGACCTGTCTACTCAATTTCCTTACCATTCCTTATGGCCTCGACATCAAGTCACTCAGTCACTCCTGTGCTGTTGTCTAACTATTCATCCAGCCCTCCTCTCCCTCCATGTTCCCTGCAGTCATGTCGTCTGGGCCAGCACCGGCCAATCTCAAAAGGTCACCCGGACGGCATCGTGAGAGTGGGCGGATCGGCTGCTAAGAAGCTAGCGGAGCAGCCCGTCAGCGATTGGTTCATCAAGGCTGCCAGCGGCAACAGCGATGCCTTCGCCAAGCTCAAGCTCTATGCACAAGTCTGCCGCCACGACCTCGGTAGGTTCCAATGATGACACAGGTGGGGAATTGGTCGGGCTCAGGCCTTTCTGTACCCTTCATGCCCATATATCCACGGATTTAGAAGATCAAAAAGCCTATTTTTGGTTTCTAAAAGGATCTTGTTTTTCTAAAAGGTTTGTTGTAGCAGATGATGATTAAAGTGTAATGCTAGTTCGTTTATAAATGAAGATTTTCTCTGTGCTCCGTCTCTCCCATCAGCTCCATACCTCGCCGCACAGCCTTTAGACAGCTCCCTCCTCACACAGCCCACGCCCCCTCCTGCCACCAGCCAATACTCATCCACACAATCCTCTGGCTCCTCCTCCACCACCTCGGCTTGCCCCCAAAACTCAGCGACCCCCTCCCTCCCCAACAACAACAACAGCAGCAGCGCGCCTAGCAACAGCACTGGTGTAGCCAACAGTGCCAACAGCACGGCGTCGTCAGGGAGCCAGCCCAGCAGCGGGGTGCAGTCTGCCAAGCCCAGCTCCTTCCCTCCCTTTGGGACCATGAGCATGCAGAACCAGGGCCAGGGTGGTGGCACCCAGGGAGGGCAGCTGGGCCAGCAGGCTGGAGCCCAGAAGGCAGGCCTCCCCGGGGGGGACTCAGCCAGCCAGGCCCAGGCACCCACTGAACCCCTTGAGAGGTAGGTACAACACCGGGCCTGCATTCACTCATGTACACACACACACACACACACACACACACACACACACACACACACACACACACACACACACACACACACACACACACACACACACACACACACACAAACACACACAGTGCCCGGAGCGAAACCCCATTCCTTGTCCTAACCCCCCCTCTCTCTTGTCCTCCTCTCCAGCACCATGGAGCGAGAGAAGGTGGGTGTGCCGACGGATGGAGAATCTCATGCCATAACGTACCCCCCGGCCATCGTGGTGTACATCGTGGACCCCTTCACCTATGAGGAGCCTGAGGCTGGGTCCAGTGTGTGGACCCTAGGCCTGCTGCGCTGCTACCTGGAGATGCTCCAGTTCCTCCCACCACACATCCGCAACTCTGTCTCTGTACAGGTAATCTCAACACAAGTCTGCGCGTGTGTGTGTTGAGGAAAGAATGTTTGGTGGCAATGTTAGAACGTGTAGGTTTATTTAGAATAAAATGTTTCACAAATAGTTGATAAGACTTTGTTTTAGTGCCAAATATGTCAGACGGGACAATCGGTACAAGAGAAGACAGAATGTAGATGTAGTTTTGTAAAAGTTGTATGCTGACCGATTGGTTTCCATCTCTCCCATCTCAGATCATCCCGTGCCAGTACCTGCTCCAGCCGGTGAGGAGCGAGGAGCGTCATATCTACGCTCAACACCTCAAGTCCCTGGCCTTCTCAGTGTTCTCCCAGTGCAGGCGACCCCTCCCCAGATCCACCAACGTCAAGTCACTGACTGGCTTCGGCCCTGGCCTGGCCATCGACACTGCACTGAAGAGCCCAGAGGTAAACAAACATCCCTGACAAAACAAACATGACATGAGCCTAACTAGCATTGTCCCAACTTTAACTTAACTAACATTATGCAGCTCCTACACCAGGGGGGGCATGTCAGGTCCTAAGTGTCTGCTGGTTTGAATCATTGACTGGTTTAGAGCTGGGAAACCAGGTGTGTGTGCAATGGGAAAACAATGATGAATGAAATGCCAGGGAGAGCTGTAAACCGGCAGACACTACCTCCCCCGAGGACCAGGATTGCCCATCCCTGTCATAGCCTGACCCTCCCCTCTGCTCCTCAGCCCTACTCTGGCCATGTGTGGTGTGCCAGCAAGAGAACGATAGCGAGGGAGAGAGGAAAGGAGCACTGAGATGGAGAAAGTGTTACACTAACTACCTTAGTCCTTGAACAAGACCAGGGGATCTTATAACCCTCTTCCTTCTCTCCAGTTTTCTTTCCATTATCTGCTTGGCTAGCTTCCGGAGACCTCCCTAAGGGGTTGCAGGCTACAGGTTTAGACAGGGAGAGGCCCCAGACTGCCACCCAATCCTATTTAACTTTCCCAGGCCAGCCAGCCACTACATTACATTTACCCTGTACACAGTGGAGTGGAGACTAGAGCAGGAGCTGAGCTACTTAGCTAGCTGGATAAATGGCATCTCTGTAGTGACACTGGTAGACTGTTGGCTGTCGACTAACCAACCCAGTGACTCTTGTACATACAACGTCTTTCTAGTCCTAGAGTAGACAGAGAGATATAGTCTTGGGTTGTGTTCAGTAGGGCACAATGTACCTAACCATGTTGCAATGGTAAACAAAAAAATATGCATTGTTATTGGACATAAGTAGGTAGCTACCTCCCAGTAAAAAATGTATCCTTACTGAACATGACCCTCGTCTAACCCCTAACCTTTGACCCCTTTGACCCCTCTCTCTACCCAACAGAGACCAGAGTGTTTGCGGCTCTACACGCCTCCCTTCATCCTGGCGCCGACCAAGGACAAGCAGACTGAGCTGGGGGAGACGTTCGGAGAGGCCTCTCAGAAGTACAACGTGCTGTTTGTGGGCTACTGCCTGTCCCACGACCAGCGCTGGCTCCTGGCCACCTGCACTGACCTGTACGGAGAGCTGCTGGAGACCTGCATCATCAGCATCGACGTGCCCAACAGGTGGGACTACCTGGCAGCACACACCATCATCATCCTTACCACTTCTACCACCATCTAGACTCAAGCAGAGCATTGCAAATGTATTTTGCAGCTAGTATATTTCTTTTTTTTGCAAAACAATGTTTGTTGTGGGTTGTTTCCAGGTAATGATGAAAACAATGTGTAGCTTTGAAGTATAGTGATTATTGCAAGATCAACAATCTACAAGTTTCCTTAAACCTGGCAACTCCTTGGTGATTTGTAGTTATGAGTGTAGTGTTAAATGTTTTCAGTGTGACAGTATGTGGGTGTTTTTGTTCTGACAGAGCGCGGAGGAAAAAAGGCTCTGCCCGGAGGTCGGGCCTGCAGAAGCTGTGGGATTGGTGCTTGGGACTGGTGCAGATGACATCTGTGCCATGGAGGGTGGTGATAGGTCGCCTGGGCCGAATGGGACACGGCGAGTTGAGAGGTGAGGAAGACAACAGTCAACCAGCAGCTTAGGATCTAGCCCTCTATCATCTCAATGGGGTATTTAGGATCTAGCCCTCTATCATCTCAATGGGGTATTTAGGATCTAGCCCTCTATCATCTCAATGGGGTATTTAGGATCTAGCCCTCTATCATCTCAATGGGGTATTTAGGATCTAGCCCTCTATAATCTCAATGGGGTACTTAGGATCTAGCCCTCTATAATCTCAATGGGGTACTTAGGATCTAGCCCTCTATCATCTCAATGGGGTACTTAGGATCTAGCCCTCTATAATCTCAATGGGGTACTTAGGATCTAGCCCTCTATAATCTCAATGGGGTACTTAGGATCTAGCCCTCTATCATCTCAATGGGGTATTTAGGATCTAGCCCTCTATAATCTCAATGGGGTACTTAGGATCTAGCCCTCTATCATCTCAATGGGGTATTTAGGATCTAGCCCTCTATAATCTCAATGGGGTACTTAGGATCTAGCCCTCTATAATCTCAATGGGGTACTTAGGATCTAGCCCTCTATCATCTCAATGGGGTACTTAGGATCTAGCCCTCTATAATCTCAATGGGGTACTTAGGATCTAGCCCTCTATAATCTCAATGGGGTAATTAGGATCTAGCCCTCTATAATCTCAATGGGGTATTTAGGATCTAGCCCTCTATAATCTCAATGGGGTATTTAGGATCTAGCCCTCTATAATCTCAATGGGGTACTTAGGATCTAGCCCTCTATAATCTCAATGGGGTAATTAGGATCTAGCCCTCTATAATCTCAATGGGGTATTTAGGATCTAGCCCTCTATAATCTCAATGGGGTATTTAGGATCTAGCCCTCTATAATCTCAATGGGGTACTTAGGATCTAGCCCTCTATAATCTCAATGGGTTAATTAGGATCTAGCCCTCTATAATCTCAATGGGGTATTTAGGATCTAGCCCTCTATAATCTCAATGGGGTACTTAGGATCTAGCCCTCTATAATCTCAATGGGGTATTTAGGATCTAGCCCTCTATAATCTCAATGGGGTATTTAGTATCTAGCCCTCTATAATCTCAATGGGGTACTTTGCTGTTTTACACTCATCTTGTTTTACTCATTCTTTTCAATCTCCTCTATAAAACATTATTGTTAGTCAAAGAATAGTGGTGTCCTCAGAGGTACTTTGCTATTTTACATTTATCTTGTCTTACACATTGACTAATTCTTCTCTTTCTTCCCTCTCTCCCTCCTTTCCAGACTGGAGTATTCTGCTGAGCAGGAGGAACCTGCAGTCTCTAAGTCGCCGTCTCAAGGAGATGTGTCGTATGTGTGGCATCTCTGCCTCCGACACTCCCAGCATCCTTAGCGCCTGTCTGGTCGCCATGGAGCCACAGTGCTCTTTTGTCATCATGCCAGGTACTATTCCTCCTGCCTGCCTGCCTGCCTGCCTGCCTGTGTGTGTGTGTGTGTGTGTGTGTGTGTGTGTGTGTGTGTGTGTGTGTGTGTGTGTGTGTGTGTGTGTGTGTGTGTGTGTGTGTGTGTGTGTGTGTGTGTGTGTGTGTGTGTGTGCGTGTGCTTGCATCTGATGGATGGTGGCAGCCTATTATAATGCATGTCGCACCTTGTCGTTATCAGATTGATAGTTTTGAGGACACTGCTTCTCTCAGTCATAAACCACTAGTTCTCAGGCTCCATTGATTTCTGTGTGACGTGATGGAGCTCTAGATCAATGGGTTTAGTTTGGGGAATGATTGGCATGGACCATTGACACTGTCAGTGTATAATATGGGTCTACTGCTGTATATGAGGTGGTGCTGGACGGGTCCCTCCAGACCGGTGGTTTTGGTGAAAGGAGATGGCTGTCTCCTTTCCCAGGACTTAGCTTTGACCCAGACATTGTGGGTTGTACTCAACAGATAATCATTATAATCTGTGAATAGAGCACTGGACTAATTAATAATGGCCAGTTGAAAGATGTTTGCTTTTATTGGCACCACTTACATTTTTGCTGCATCAATTAAATGGTGTTACTAATTAATTCACAGATTAATGGATGATAGCTATAGCAGATGTCAACAGTTTTAATTTGTGTGTATACTGTATGCATTCAATGTAGATTCAATGAAGATGAACGTACTGTATTATTAACCTGTCTCCCCCTCTCTCTCCAGACTCTGTGTCTACAGGCTCAGTGTTTGGCCGTAGCACCACTCTGAACATGCAGACGTCCCAGCTGAGTACTCCCCAGGACACGTCCTGCACACACATCCTGGTGTTCCCCACTTCAGCCTTCGTCCAGGTGGCCAGCTCCAACTACACTACTGACACCAACATAGACATCGCCTTCAACCCTATCCCCGGTGAGTCATACTGCTTTTCCCTCTGACCTCACCTCTCAACTCTCACCTAGACCTCAATTCATCCATTTTATTGGAAGGCTTCTACTGCAGCTTGTGTTGTCTTATCTCTCTTGAAAATAATTGATTGAGTCCATTGGAAATAGTTTTTTGCGCTATTCAAGTTCTCAACTCCATCTTGTTTTTTTTGCTTCATATGGGTCTCTGACTCTCTCGATTTTGCCTCAGAGTATATTGAAAATTCAAAGCTTATTCTAAGTCTCTGTCCTCTTCTCCTCCCTTCTGTCTAGATGGGTCGGACGCCATCGGGATCTTTGACCTGCTGGATCAGGAGAATGACCTGGTGGACCCTGACATCATCAACATCCTGCCCTCCTCGCCCACCACCTCACCCGTACACTCCCCCGGCGGCCACTACCACCAGGGGGGAGACGGCAGCAAGGTAGGCCCACCACAACACATCTCATCTGTGTAGACTCTAGTAGTAGTACATACTTTATAGAAGCAAATAAATAACCTACATTTAAGATTAACACAAAGTAATTTATACTGAACAAAAATATAAACGCAACATTTAAAGTGTTGGTCCCATGTTTCATGAGCTGAAATAAAAGATCCCAGAAATGTTCCATACGCACAAAAAGCTTATTTCTCTAAAATCACGAATTTGTTTACATCCCTGTTAGTTAGCGTTTCTCCTTTGCCAAGATAATCCACACACCTGACAGGTGTGGCATATCAAGAAGCTGATTAAACACCATGATTATTACACAGGTGCACCTTGTGCTGGGGACAATAAAAGGCCACTCTAAAATGTGTAGTTTTGTCACACAACCCAATGTCACAGATGTCTCAAGTTTTGAGGGAGCGTGCAATTGGCATGCTGACTGCAGGAATGTCCACCAGAGCTGTTGCCAGATCAGTTAATGTTAATTTCTCTACCATAAGCTGCCTCCAACGTCGCTTTAGAAAATTTGGCAATAAGTCCAACCGGCTTCACAACTGCAGATCACGTGTAACCACGCCAGCCCAGGACCTCCACATCCGGCTTCTTCACCTGCAGAATTGTTTTAGACCAGCAACCTGGACAGCTAATGAAACTGTGGGTTTGCACAAACTGTCAGAAATTGTCTCAGGGAAGCTCATCTGCGTACTCGTCATCCTCACCAGTGTCTTGACCTGACTGCAGTTCGGCTTCGTAAACAACTAAAGTGGGAAAATTATCATCTTCGATGGCCACTGGCATGCTGGAGATGTGTGCTCTTCACAGATGAATCCCGGTTTCAACTGTACCGGCCCTCGTGTGGGAGAGCAGTTTTCTGATGTCGACATTGTGAACAGAGTGCCCCATGGTGGCGGTGGGGTTATGGTATGAGCAGGCATAAGCTACAGACAACAAACACAATTTAATTTTATCTATGGCCATTTGAATGCACAGAGATACCGTGACAAGATCCTGAGGCCCATTGTCGTGCCATTCATCCACCGCCATCACCTCATGTTTCAGCATGATAATGCACTGCTTATCATGTTTCAGGTAAGACCCAAATGCAGACTGTGTTGAAGTAACAATGTTAATTACAGTAACAGGGGCGGACAAACGACAGGTCAAGGCAGGCAGGGGTCGATAATCCAGAGTAGTGGGGCAAATGTACAGGACTGCAGGCAGGGTCAGGTCAGGCAGAGGTCGGTAATCCAGAGTAGGGGCAAAGGTACAGGATGGCAAGCAGGCTCAGGTTCAGGGGCAGGCAGGCTCAGTGTCAGGACAGGCAAGGGTTAAAACCAGGAGGGCGAGAAAAAGAGAGACTGGGGAAAAGCAGGAGCTGAGACAAAACGCTGGTTGACTTGACAAACAAGACGAACTGGCACAGACAAACAGAGAACACAGGTCTAAGTACCCAGGGGATAATGGGGAAGATGGGTGACACCTGGAGGGGGTGGAGACAAGCACAAGGACAGGTGAAACAGATCAAGGCGTGACACTGCCTCCTGTCGCAAGGATCTTTACACAATTCCTGGAAGCTGAAAATGTACCAGTTCTGCCATGGCCTGCATACTCAGACATGTCACCAATTGAGCATGTTTGGGATGCTCTGGAATGATGTGTACGACTGCATGTTCCAGTTCCTGCCAATATCTAGCATATTCGCACAGCCATTAAAAAGAGTGGGACAACATTCAACAGGCCACAATCAACAGCCTGATCAACACAATGTGAAGGAGATGTGTTGCCCTGCATGAAGCAAATGATGGTCACACCAGATACTGACTGTTTTTCTGATCCACGCCCCTACTTTTTTTTTTTAAAGGTATCTGTGACCAACATATCTGTATTCCCAGTCATGTAACATCCATAGATTATGGCCTATTGAATTTATTTAAATTGACTGATTTCCTTATATGAACTCGAACTCATTAATTGTTGCATGTTGCGTTTATATTTTTGTTCAGTGTAGTAAAGTCGATTTGGCTTGGGATAAATGGCTGGATTGATAATGCTAGTGTTACTTAGTATTGAGGAGTTCTGTATCTGTATTGTATGAAAAAGCAATAGCCTTGTACAGTGTACATCAGGGCTAATCAACTATATTATTTTGGGGGCCAGATGTAAAAAAGGTTAATTGCAGGGAGGTCAGACATTTTCCACATGCGATTATTCTGTATAAAACTGCAACGCACAACCACCAATAAATAACTTTTCTTAAAATGAAATGTTTCTAAAAGTAATTAGGAAAGTGGAGGCCAGGCTGCTCAACCAACGTGAATCGAGATGCAACCAAAAAATGTGATCGTCATTGTAAAGGAAAAGGCGCAACGCTCGCTCATAATTGTTTTTGTTTTCTTTAAGCAACTATTAAACACTTCTTAAAAATAATTAGGTCATTTTAAAGTCATCTAAAAACTAAGCATCTCAATAAATAACACAAGTATGTGGACACCTGCTCGGCATTAATATGAAGTTGGTCCCCTTTTTGCTGCTATAACAGCCTCCACTCTTCTGGGAAGGCTTTCCACTAGATGTTGGAACATTGCTGAGGAGCTTACATCCATTCAGCCACAAGAGCATTGGTGAGGTCGGGCACTAATGTTGGGCGATTAGGCCTGGCTCGCAGTAGGCTTTCTAATGGATCCCTAATGTTTTCTATGGGGTTGAGGTCAGGGCTCTGTGCAGGCCAGTCAAGTTCTTCCACACTGATCTCGATCTCGACAAACCATTTCTGTATGGACTTCGCTTTGTCAATTGTCATGCTGAAACAGTAAAGGGCCTTTCCCAAACTGTTGCCACAAAGATGGAAGCACAGAATCGTCTAGAATGTAATTGTATGCTGTCACATTAAGATTTCCCTTTACTGGAACTAAGGGGCCGAGCCCGAACCATGAAAAACAGCCCCAAACCATTATTCCTCCTCCACCAAACTTTACAGTTGGCACGATGTATTCGGCCAGCTAACCCAGATTTGTCCATCGGAGTGCCAGATGGTGAAGCGTGATTCATCACTCCAGAGAATGCGTTTCCACTGCTCCAGAGTTCGATAGTGGCGAGCTTTACAAATCAAATCAAAATATATTTGTCACATGCAGCGAATACAACAATGCAGTTCAAGAAATAGTAAAAATATTTACTAAATAAACGAAAGTAAAAAAAAAAAAACTATCAATGGGTAACACAAGAATGTACCGTAAATTCCGGACTATAAGCTGCAACTTTTTTCCCACGCTTTGAACATCGCGGCTTAAACAATGACGCGGCTAATATATGGATTTTTCCCGCTTTCAATTTTTTTTTTTTCAAAAAAACTTTCTGTGACGTGCTCAGTTTTTTTGGCGGCATGAAGCTTTCATTAGACCAATGAAATTGCCGAACGGGTTAAGGTCAAACAACTTTTTTGTTTACTGTTTAGATTAAATCGAGCGCTCTCAAACTTCCCATCATTCTGATTATGGTAGTCATTTTGTCACCCTCATCATGGCAAAGACACTGAGAAATGCATATGATGCAGCTTTCAAATTGAAGGCGATTGATCTGGCTGTTGGAAAAGGAAATAGAGCTGCTGCACGGGAGCTTGGTCTTAATGAGTCGATGATAAGACGTTGGAAACAGCAGCATGAGGAATTGACTCAGTGCAAAAAGACATCTAAAGCTTACTGCAAATTTTTTATTTTTTGTTACAAGCTGTGTTTCGTTAAAGCCTATTTATTTTTGTTACAAGCCGTGTTTCGTTAAAGCCTATTTATTTTTGTTACAAGCCGTGTTTCGTTAAAGCCTGTGTAAAGTTAATTTGTTTCAATGTACCGGTAGGCACCTGCGGCTTATAGACATGTGCGGCTTATTTATGTTCAAAATAATACTTTTTTTAAAATTCAGTGGGTGCGGCTTATATTCAGGTGCGCTTAATAGTCCGGAAATTACGGTATATAACAATAACAAGGCTATATACAGGGGGTACCGGTACCGAGTCAATGTGCAGGGATACAGGTTAATCGAGGTAATTTGTAAAGTGACTATGCATAGATAATAAACAGTGAGTAGCAGCAGTGTAAAAACAAAGGGGGGGTCAATGTAAATAGTCCAGGTGGCCATTTGATTAGTTGTTCAGCAGTCTTATGGCTTAGGGGTAGAAGATGTTAATGAGCCTTTTGCTCCTAGACTTGGCGCTCCGGTACCGCTTTCCGTGCGGTAGCAGAGAGAACAACAGTGACTGGAGTCTTTGACAATTTTTGGGGCCTTCCTCTGACACCGCCTAGTATATAGGTCCTGGATGTCAGGAAGCTTGGCCCCAGTGATGTAGCGCCTTCCGGTCAGATGCCGAGCAGTTGCCATACCAGGCGGTAACTGTATAACTTTTTGAGGTTCTGGGGACCCATATGTTGAGGATCAGCGTGGCAGATGTGTTGTTGCCTTCCCTTACCACCTGGGGGCAGCCCGTCAGGAAGTCCAGGATCCAGTTGCAGAGAGAGGTGTTTAGTCCCAGGGCCTTAGGTTAGTGATGACCTTTGTGGGCACTATGGTGTTGAATGCTGAGCTGTAGTCAATGAACAGCATTCTCACATAGGTGTTGTTTTTGTCCAGCTGGGAAAGAGCAGTGTGGAGTGCGATTGAGATTGCGTCAACTGTGGATCTGTTGGGGCGGTATGCGAATTGGAGTGGGTCTAGGGTTTCTGGCATGATCGTGTTGTGAGCCATTACCAGCCTTTCAAAGCACTTCATGGCTACCGACGTGAGTGCTACGGGGCGGTAATCATTTAGGCAGGTTACCTTCGCTATCTTGGGCACAGGGCCTATGGGGGTCTGTTTGAAACATGTAGGTATTACAGACTCGGCCAGGGAGAGGTTGAAAATGTCAGTGAAGACACTTGCCAGTTGGTCAGCACATGCTTTGAGTACACATCCTGGTAATCTGTCTGGCCCCGTGGCTTTGTGAATGTTGACCTGTTTAAAGGTCTTGCTCACATCGGCTATGGAGAGCTTGATCAAACAGTCGTCCGGAACAGCTGGTGCTCTCATGCATACTTCAGTGTTGCGTGCCTCAAAGCGAGTATAAAAGGCATTTAGTTCGTCTGGTAGGCTCACGTCACTGGGCAGCTCGGTTTCCCTTTGTAGTCTGTAATAGTTTTCAAGCCCTGCCACATCCGACGAGTGTCAGAGCCGGTGTAGTAGGATTCAATCTTAGTCCTGTATTGACGCTTTGCCTGTTCGATGGTTTGTCTGAGGAATAGCAGGATTTCTTATAAGCGTCCGGATCAGTGTCCCACTCCTTGAAAGCGGAAGCTCTAGCCTTTAGCTCGGTGCTGATGTTGCCTGTAATCCATGGCTTCTGATTGGGATATGTACGTATGGTCACTATGGTGACGACATCGTCGTTACACTTATTGATGAAGCCGAGGACTGAGGTGGTATACTCCTCAATGCCATTGGATGAATCTCGGAACATATTCCAGTCTATGCTAGCAAAACAATCCTGTAGCGTAGCATTCGCGTCATCTGACCACTTCTGCATTGAGCGAGTCACTGGTACTTCCTGCTTTAGATTTTGCTTGTAAGCAGGAATCAGGAGGATAGAATTATGGTCAGATTTGCCAACTGGATGGTGGGGGAGAGCTTTGTATGCATCTCTGTGTGTGGAGTAAAGGTGGTAGGTTTGCCTGCATTAAAGTCCCTGGCCACTAGGAGCTCCACTTCTGGATGAGCATTTTCTTGTTTGCTTGTACAGCTCATTGAGTGCCGTTTTAGTGCCAGCAGTTTGTGGTGGTAAATAGACGGCTACGAATAATATAGATGTAAACTCTCTTGGTAGATAGTGTGGTCTACAGCTTATCACAAGGTATTCTACCTCAGGCGAGCAAAATCTTGAGACTTCTTTAATATTAGACTTCACGCACCAGCATTTATTGACAAATAGACACACCACCTCCCCTCATCTTACCGGACGTAGCTGCTCTGTCCTGCCAAAAAACGGAGAAGCCAGCCAACTCTATATTATCCGTGTCGTCGTTCAGCCAAGTCTCGGTGAAACATAAGATATTACAGTTTTTAATGTCCCGTTGGTAAGACAGTCTTAATCGTAGATCGTCCAGTTTGTTTCACAATGATTGCTTGTTGGCCAATAATACAGAGGGTAGTGGTGATTTACTCATTTTTACATTTACATTTTAGTCATTTTAGCAGACGCTCTTATCCAGAGCGACTTACAGTAGTGAATGCATACATTTCATACAATTTCATACATTTTTTTTTTTTTTTACTGTGCTGGCCCCCCGTGGGAATCGAACCCACAACCCTGGTGTTGCAAACACCATGCTCTACCAACTGAGCTACAGGGAAGGCTACTCACTCTCCAACGAATTCGCACACAGACCTCAGCCCCCTGTAATTCTGTCTTTTCTTTAAGCAAATGACAGGGATTTGGGCCTTGTCTTGACAAAGCAGTATATCCTTCGTGTTGGACTCATTAACGGAAAAAAACTTGGTCCAGTGAGTAGTCACTGTTCTGATGTCCAGAAGCTCTTTTCGGTCATAAGAGACAGTAGCAGCAACAATAGCAGCAACATTATGTACAGAATTAGTTGCAAAAATCTAACAAAATAGCACAATTGGTTAGAAGCATGTAAAACGACAGCAATCCCCTCCGGCGCCAGCCATCACACTCCAGCCGACAACTGGCATTCCGCATGGTGATCTTAGGCTTATTTGCGGCTGCTCGGCCATGGAAACTCATTTCATGAAGCTAACAGACTTGTTGGAGAGGTGGCATCCTATCACGTTGAAAGTCACTGAGCTCTTCAGTACAGGCCATTCTACTGCCAATGTTTGTCTATGGAGATTTCATGACTGTGTGCTCAGTTTTATACACCTGTCAGCAACAGGTGTGGCTGAAATAGCCAAATCCACCAATTTGAATGTGTGTCCTCAAGATTGTAGTGTATGTCATATCAGGTAATGCCAAATTCCAGTCTAAAGGAAGTATATTTGGAATTCATTCAACCTCAGTCTATCAAGGCACAAGGTGAGACCCAAATGCAGACACAGGAGGCAGAAGGTTGGAGTCTTTCAATGTTTATTCATCCAAAGGGGTAGGAAAGAGAATGGTCGTGGACAGGCAAAAAGGTCAAACCCAGATCAGAGTCCAGGAGGTACAGAGTGGCAGACAGGCTCGTTGTCAAGGCAGGCAGAATGGTCAGGCAGGCGGGTACAAAGTCCAGAAACAGGCAAGGGTCAAAACTGGGAGGACTAGAAAAATAAGAATGCAACAAGCAGGAGAAAGGGAAAATCGCTGGTGGACTTGGAAACATACAAGACGAACTGGCCCAGAGAGACAGGAAACACAAGGATAAATACACTTGGGAAAACACGTGACACCTGGAGGGGGTGGAGACAATCACAAGGACAGGTGAAACAGATCAGGGCGTGACACAGTCATTCGGTGTGTTTTTGTCACACTCTCTTCTAAGGAGTCCTTGTGGGTATCAGAGGGAAACAGAAGTCACGTATGAGTTCCTTAGAGTCGCAGCTTTCAGGAAAGTAGTCATAATATTTTAGCTTACATTTTTCAAATGCTAGAGCCAAATTCATATGAAGAAAATATTATCAACATGCAATATAGGCACTAAAAACCGATGGAAACCACAGTAGACAAACACCATAGTTCTTGTCATTTTGACACTGAATATCGGATTTTGGCAGGGATTTTGTTTTTCTTCAGATTTGATTAATGTTCAGAATTTTTCAAAGGGCCAGTGTAAATTAATAAACGGTACGGATCTGGCCTGTGGGCCGCCAGTTGTATAGCCCTGTTGTACATTATAACAAGCCAGAGACTAACTCCTCCTCCCTTCCAGGGCCAGAGTACGGATCGGATGGAATCCCATGATGAAGCTCCTAACATCCTGCAGCAGCCCCTGGCCCTGGGCTACTTTGTGTCTACAGCCAAAGCCGGCGCACTGCCTGACTGGTTCTGGTCAGCCTGCCCTCAAGCTCAGAACCAGTGTCCTCTTTTCCTCAAGGTATACCTGTCAGACAACCTCTGCCAGCCCTCAGTCCTGCATTATTATATGTATTCTGATTTTATGCTAGCTAGCTTGAAGTACTTATTAATGATCTTTTTTTTTTTAAAGGATTGTTTTTTACTGATAGGAGTTGACAGACTTAAGCTTGCAGTTGGCATATCAAACACTCAGAGTTAATTGAAACATCCTTTTCTTTAGACCTGCATTAATATTCACTTGTTCAGGATATCAGCGATTGACTGGCGTTTGCTCTGGTATTACTGTGTGAATGGCTTAACTAGGCCTGTCACTGACTCCCTGTGTGTCTTGTATTGTCTTTGCTCAGGCCTCTTTGCACCTCCACGTGTCTTCAGTGCAATCAGATGAACTCTTGCACAGCAAACACTCCCATCCCCTTGACTCCAATCAGACCTCGGACGTACTCAGGTAAACACACACCCACCCACACACACTCTGCAGTCACACACACAATCTGCAGCCACACACACACACACACACACACACACACACACACACACACAATCTGCAGCCACACATACTACACTCTGTGGTCACACATGCACTCTGTAGTCAAATGGTGAATCTCATCCACAGCTCAGCCATTGAAGATTTAAAAAAAGGTCCTAGCCTGTCTGTGTATCTAAAGTGCTTATGAAAGAGAGAGTGAAGTATTCCACTTGATCTCAAGGTTTTTGCTCTCTTTGACAGGTGTTCATTGTGAATAACAGGTGCTTTATCTCTCCTGCTCCCTCTCTCCTCCTCCTCCCGCTCTTCTCTCTCCTCCCCCCTTCAGATTTGTGCTGGAGCAGTACAACGCCCTCTCTTGGCTGACGTGTGACCCCGCAACGCAGGACCGGCGCTCCTGTCTGCCCATCCACTTTGTGGTGCTCAACCAGATGTACAACTTCATCATGAACATGTTGTAACAAATAGCCTGAGGGGGAGTAGAAGAGGAGGGGACACGCCAAAGGAAATTCCAACCTGACAGGCTGATGCTGGACTGCAGTGTTGGACTTCACTATGCGTTGTGTGGATCCAGATCTGAATAGGAGATCAGAGGGCTTCCGGATGGAAGGAAGCCCTCAGCCATAACAATGGGCAATAGAAACGGCTCATAGAAATGGCTCAGTCTGCTCCTGCCACTGTGACACACACAAGAAAATGAAGAAGTAAGAGGAGGACGAAAAAGAGGGAGATTTCTGGAACAGGTTATGCTAATAACAGGAACAAGAGAAAAAGAGGGATCCATAGTCAGACAGTCCTTTTGGAAAACGTCTGTAAAGTATTGGAAGAAAAGGGACATTTCAGTGAACGAAAAACTCGAGAATGGATCCTTGGTTTTAAGACCCAAAATATTCACTTTTTTCCTTTGGATAAAATGTTATCCAAATGAAATGCCTGCATCTATCTTATTTATTATACGTTTTTAAATGTATAATTTGTCTTATTTCTTAAACTCTTTCATATATATAAAAAATATTGAAGGTTTATATCGCCTTCCTGCTTTTTAAGCAACTTGTCTAAGATATATGTAATAATCTTAATTAAAAAACAAACAAAAACCCAGAAAAATGAAATAAAGTCACAGTAGGTTGCTTTTAGAGTACTATTTTTTGTATTGGGGACAAAATATTTGTATTGTCACGATGTACAGAAGAAGTAGAGAATTATGTCCATGCCTTTGTGCGTGCAGGATTTACAGCTAAGCTGTAGCAGCAGAGGACTTGTACAGCAATGAAGTTCACTGTGTTCAAATAGAGGTACATTGTCGTATATAGTATTTTATACCACACATTTAGACACAAAAACCAAACGGCAATATATATATATATATATATATATATAGATAATTATATATGAATGCCATGCCAGCGATGGGTGGTGCGGCTTCTGTTTTAGGAATAAAGTGTGTCAACTCAATTTTACATGTGCTTGTGTGTTGTGGTTCTTGCTTATTGGGCGAGTGATTGTGATGTGCAACTATTTGACAAGGACACCAATAGTGGAGTGGAAGAAAACTATTGGCTTCTCTTGGATGTAGCTGACCTCACGTTTGACCCCTGTCTGGTGACAGATCTTGATGGAGAAAGGAAAAAGAATAGAGCAAGAAAGGTTCCTTTCCTTTCAGATTCAGCACATCCCTCTATACCTCTTCTTATCCATACAAATCCCAATATGCTCTTGAGGTTTTGCTTTTTGGCACCATTTCTGAGTAGTAACGGATGCATTTGGACCAACTCCATTTGACTTCTGTGTGGTGTAAATGAATAACTTTGGCCAAATGGATGGGTGCCCATTGGATATGCAGTGTTTATTTGTGCAGAGGAAGATCATATCTTGTATCTTCACCTGTTAAGAATAAAACTGTACTTTCAGTAAAATCCAAATTTGACACCGCATGGTGTATTCATGCATAAGCTTGCAAGACATTTTTTATCATCAAGATGTACTACTATGGTCTGCTTTTGTGTGTAAATAGACCTCTATTCATATTTTAGTGCCACATTACTTTTCTGTTTTGTTCATAGTCCAAATCGAGTGTTTGGTTGACAAATAGTTCCTCCCACAATACAGGTGATGGCTGCATGCCATTGGTGCGAAGCAACTTCATGACCTTTGATGACATGATTTTTGTAAAGTTCAAGCAGTCAACATTACTGTTGCCACGTTCAAAACAACAGGGAAATCAAAAATCTTAGACTTCAGTGAGTTCAAACTGGGAAATCAGAAAAAAACGACTTCCGGCTGGGAACTCTGCCACTTTCTAGAGCACCAACTTTCCGACCTGAAGATCACTGACATCGTGATTTGACCTCGTATTTTTCTAAGTTCCCAGTTGTTTTGAACGTAGCATGAGAATCCCAAACCACCCCCCTTTGCCCCTACCAAATACTGATGTGCAGTTCGCAAATGAGTCATTCTTTTTGAATGACTCTTTTAACTGACTCGATAGTCATGATTCGTTTTCCGAGTGATTTGTTCACTTGACCTTCTGGCCGCAATGAATTCCAGACCCGGCACCAGAACGGGTCTGTAACCAGTCTGTCATTATTACTATGAAGAACCCATCCAGAGCCTGATCTGCCTTATGAATATTTATATAAGCACATTTTCGTGGAACAGTTTCATTACAATAATAACGTTTTTGTTTCTCAAAATCATTGTCATGTGGTTAATCAAAAAAATCTGAAGTAAAGTTATAAAAATCTAAAAGTATAAATTCAACTAACCTCTGCTATATGGACACTGATCTATTGCAGCTAAAGACATGAGCGCATAGGACTCAGAGATAGCCTATAGGCCAATGCAGCAGTAGGCCTATAACTTCCATCATCAACTAAGTAAAATACATAGGCCTAAAGTCGACAAATAAAAACTGTAGAAAATATCCTATTCTTCCCTACATATTCATGCATTCTGGAGATGCACCATATATTCACCACACCCCCCTCCCCTTCTTGATGCAACATTTTAAATTATACTCAAGACACATTATCTTAACACATTTTAGACGCTTTTCACAGACAGCCGTAACTCAATCAGCTAGACATATTGCCAGGCGCACTACCCAAATTGAAACAATCCACAGCTATTTAAAAAGAGTAATGCTCCCAGGTGAAATATTTTGAATTATTTTGTTTAGACAGAAGTAATTATATAATTTTGGCAAAACATACATTTACTTTAGGGCAATCCAGCATCCTAACAGTGCACACTGTGCACCCGCCAACTTTCCGTTCCAATTCGCAAGAGGCTGAAACCAGAGATCTGTAGCCTGTATACTTCTCATGTCTCCACCCTAACAATGAGGCGACACGCTTAGGTCCTGCATATTATTCCCACAGAAACGCATTGGGTTTATACTGGACAGATTTTGGCGAGTGAGCCCTCTCATTTCGCCTCTTCCTCTCTGCTGAAACTATATTACTGGAAAAACCGCCCGAGTGAGTGAAACAGCGCCACTCTATATGTAACCAATGTATCTGATGCTGTCTAGACAGAAATAGTATGACATGCCATACTATTTTGGTCAAGACAGCATCAGATACATGGTCTACACATACTGAGACAGAGAGGTGCTGTTTCGCTCGCTCGGATGCTGAGCTGAGATTGATGCGTCTTTCTGTCGGCGCACATGTGCCCGGTCTAGTCAGCATGTCAATCAAATAAAATATCACTATTTCAATATTTTATTTGGATGCGCAAGGAGGTACGGTAGGGCGGGCCAGACCCCATAACACGTTGACTAGACCGGGCACACACGTTGATTTTGTCCATCCACACCAGACACGATCAGGACATTGGGGTTGAAATATGGGTACAAGTCGATGGCAATTTAGCTAGCCAGTTTACTGTTGCAAGTTAATTTATTCTCGGATATGAACATAGGGTTGTTATTTTACCTGAAATGCACAAGGTCCTCTACTCCAATAATTAATCCACAGATAAAAGGGTTAACCTAGTTCATTTCTAGTAATCTCTCCTCCTCCAGTCTTCTTCTTTGGATTTTATATGGCGGTTGGCAACCAACTTTAAGGTGCATTACCACCACCAACTGGACTGGAATGTTGACCTCAGTTCATCTTTCTATCACCCAGGTGTGTATATTCTGCTAAAAAACAATGAGGAGATGGGAGAGGCAGGACTTGCAGCGCATAAAGCGTCAAAAATAGAACCACGTTCTATTTTAGCGCCTGGCTATGCAGACAAGTACGAGCAGTTTGGATGAAATTATTGAATAACATGTTTGTGTACATTTATTTTGCAACGCTGGCGTTGTGTGGTCAGCATGGAGCCGGCCCTAATGAATTCTACAGCAGGATTTTAATACGTTCTCCTCCGGCTCAGCGGCTCTGGAGAGTGCTCCACCACCAACTGTCTATCATGTGTGCACGGAAAAATAGATCATGCTGCAGACAGCATGGAAAAAGAAAATACATGTTTAAAACTGATAAATGATCGCATGGTGCAAGAATAATGCAATCAATCGATTTTTGGACTATTTGCATTGACCCTTTTTTGCGCTGCAGCTACTCGCTGTTTATTATCTATGTACAGTGGGGGGGGGAAAAGGATTTGATCCCCTGCTGATTTTGTACGTTTTCCCACTTACAAAGAAATGATCTGTCTATAAATTTAATGGTAGGTTTATTTGAACAGTGAGAGACAGAATAACAACAAAAGAAATCCAGAAAAACGCATGTCAAAAATGTTATAAAATGATTTTCATTTTAATGAGGGAAATAAGTATTTGACCCCTCTGCAAAACATGACTTTGTGATTGCCAACAAGGGTTTTGCCACCAAGTACTGAGGTCAGACGTTTCTTGTAGTTGGCCACAAGGGTTGCACACATGTCAGGAGGGATTTTGTCCCACTCCTCTTTGCAGATCTTCTCCAAGTCATTAAGGTTTCGAGGCTGACATTTGGCAACTCGAACCTTCAGCTCCCTCCACAGATTTTCTATGGGATTAAGGTCTGGAGACTGGCTAAGTCACTCCAGGACCTTAATGTGCTTCTTCTTGAGCCACTCCTTTGTTGCCTTGGCCGTGTGTTTTGGGTCATTGTCATGCTGGAATACCCATCCACGACCCATTTTCAATGCCCTGGCTGAGGGAAGGAGGTTCTCACCCAAGATTTGACAGTACATGGCCCCGTCAAATGATGCGGTGAAGTTGTCCTGTCCCCTTAGCAGAAAAACACCCCCAAAGCATAAAGTTTCCACCTCCATGTTTGACGGTGGAGATGGTGTTCTTGGGGTCATAGGCAGCATTCCTCCTCCTCCAAACACGGCGAGTTGAGTTGATGCCAAAGAGCTCAATTTTGGTCTCATCTGACCACAACACTTTCACCAGTTGTCCTCTGAATCATTCCGATGTTCATTGGCAAACTTTAGACGGGCATGTATATGTATTCTTGAGCAGGTGGACCTTGCGGGCGCTGCAGGATTTCAGTCCTTCACGGCGTTGTGTGTTACCAGTTGTTTTCTTGGTGACTATGGTCCCAGCTGCCTTGAGATCATTGACAAGATCCTCCCGTGTAGTTCTGGGCTGATTCCTCACCGTTCTCATGATCATTGCAACCCCACGAGGTGAGATCTTGCATGGAGCCCCAGGCTGAGGGATATTGACAGTTCTTTTGTGTTTCTTCCATTTGCGAATAATCGCACCAAATGTTGTCACCTTCTCACCAAGCTGCTTGGCGATGGTCTTGTAGCCCATTCCAGCCTTGTGTAGGTCTACAATCTTGTCCCTGACATCCTTGGAGAGCTCTTTGGTCTTGGCCATGGTGGAGAGTTTGGAATCTGATTTATTGATTGCTTCTGTGGACAGGTGTCTTTTTTACAGGTAACAAGCTGCGGTTAGGAGATCTCCCTTTAAGAGTGTGCTCCTAATCTCAGCTCGTTACCTGTATGAAAGACACCTGGGAGCCAGAAATCTTTCTGATTGAGAGGGGATCAAATACTTATTTCCCTCATTAAAATGCAAATCAATTTATTAAATTTTTGACATGCGTTTTCCTGGATATTTTTGTTGTTATTCTGTCTCTCACTGTTCAAATAAACCTACCATTAACATTATAGACTGATCCTTTCTTTATCAGTGGGCAAACGTACAAAATCAGCAGGGGATCAAATACTTTTTTCCCCCACTGTATAGTCACTTACCCCTACCTATACGTATGACCTCAAGTACCTCGACTAACCCATACCCTCGGAAATTGACTCGGTACCAGTACCCTCTGTTCTAGAGCCCTGTGATTGTTATTTTATTGTTACTTTTTTAACTTTTGTTTATTTAGCAAATATTTTCTTACTCTGCATTGTTGGTTAAGGGCTTGTAAGTAAGCATTTCACGGTAAGGTCTACAGCTGTTGTATTTGGCACATGTGACAAATACAACTTAGATTTTTGTATTTATTTTATTTATTTAACCTTTATTTAACTAGGAAAGTCAGTTAAGAACAAATTCTTATTTACAATGATGGTCTACCAAAAGGTAAAAGGCCTCCTGCGGGGACGGGGGCCTGGGATTAAAAATACAAAATAAATACAATATAAATATAGGACAAAACACACATGACAAGAGAGACAACACAACAGTTCATAAAGAGAAACCTAAGACGACAACATAGCAAGGCTGCAACACATGACAACACAGCATGGTAGCAACACAACATGACAACAACATGGTAGCAGCACAAAACATGGTACAAACATTATTGGGTACAGACAACAGCACAAAGGGCAAGAAGGCAGAGACAACAATATATCATACAAAGCAGCCACAACTGTCAGTAAGAGTGACCATGATTGAGTTTTTGAATGGAGAGATTGAGATCAAACTGTCCAGTTTGAGTGTTTGTTGCAGCTCATTCCAGTCGCTAGCTGCAGCAAACTGAAAAGACAAGCGATCCAGGGATGTGTGTGCTTTGGGGACTTTTAACAGAATGTGACTGGTAGAACGGGTGTTGTATGTGGAGGATGAGGGCTGCAGTAGATATCTCAGATAGGGGGGAGTGAGGCCTAAGAGGGTTTTATAAATAAGCATCAACCAGTGGGTCTTGCAACTGGTATACAAAGATGACCAGTTTACAGAGGAGTATAGAGTGCAGTGATATGTCCTATAAGGAGCATTGGGGCCAAATCTGATGGCCGAATGGTAAAGAACATCTAGCCGTTCGAGAGCACCCTTACCTGCCAATCTATAAATTATGTCTCCGTAATCTAGCATGGGTAGGATGGTCATCTGAATCAGGGTTCATTTGGCAGCTGGGGTGAAAGAGGAGTGATTACGATAGAGGAAACCAAGTCTAGATTTAACTTCAGCCTGAAGCTTGGATATGTGCTGAGAGAAGGACAGTGTACTGTCTAGCCATACTCCCAAGTACTTGTATGAGGTGACTACCTCAAGCTCTAAACCCTCAGAGGTAGTAATCACACCTGTGGGGAGAGGGGCATTCTTCTTACCAAACCGCGTGACTTTTGTTTTGGAGTTGTTCAGAACAAGGTTAAGGGTAGAGAAAGCTTGTTGGACACTAAGAAAGCTTTGTTGTAGAGCATTTAACACAAAATCCGGGGAGGGGCCAGCTGAATATAAGACTATCATCTGCATATAAACGGATGAGAGAGATTCCTACTGCCTGAGCTATGTTGTTGATGTAAATTGAGAAGAGTGTGTGGCCTAGGATTGAGCCTTAGGGTCCTCCCTTGGTGACAGGCAGTGGCTGAGACAGCAGAATTTCGGACTAAATACACTGCATTCTTTGAGATAGGTAGTTAGCAAACCAGGCCATAAACCCATCAGAAACACCAATACTCCTTCGCCGGCCCACAAAAATGGAATGGTCTACTGTATCAAAAGCTTTGGCCAAGTCAATAAAAATAGCAGCTCAACATTTCTTAGAATCAAGGGCAATGGTGACATCATTGAGAACCTTTAAGGTTGCAGTGACACATCCATAACCTGAGTGGAAACCAGATTGCATACCAGAGAGAATACTATAGACATCAAGAAAGTCAGTCAGCCTCCCGAGTGACGCAGTGGTCTAAGGCACTGCATCGCAGTGCTAGCTGTGCCACTAGAGATTCTGGGTTCGAGTCCAGTCTCTGTTGCAGCCGGCCGCAACCGGATGACCCATGGAGCGGAGCACAACTGGCCCAGCGTCGTCCGGGTTAGTGGAGGGTTTGGCGGCAGCGATGTCCTTGTCCCTAGCGGCTCATTTACATTTTAGTAATTTGGCAGACGCTCTTATCCAGAGCGACTTACAGTAGTGAATGCCTACATTTCATTTCATGCATTTTCTTTGTACTGGCCCCCCGTGGGAATCGAACCCACAACACTGGCGTTGCACACACCATGCTAGCGTTGCAAACACCATGCTCTACCAACTGAGCCACAGGGAAGGCCGCTCCTGTGGTGGGCCGGGCCCAGTGCACGCTGACACGGTTGCCAGGTGTACGGTGTTTCCTCCGACACATTAGTGCGGCTGGCTTCCGGGTTAAGTGGGCAGTGCAGCCTGGTTGGGTTGTGTTTAGGAGGATGCACGGCTCTCGACCTTCGCCGAGTCCGTACGGGAGTTGCAGCGATGAGACAAGACTGTTAACTACCCGTTGGATACCACAAAATATGGGAGAAAAAGGGGTAAAAAAAATATATTTAAAAAGAAAGTCAGTCAGCAGATTATTGACAGGTTTTTGATAAACAGGGCAAAATAGAAATAGGCCTATAACAGTTAGGATCAGCTTGATCTCCCCCTTCCAAGCAATGGGAACCTCCCCAGAAAGGAGAGACAGGTTAAAAAGGTTGGAGATTAGGCTTGGCGATGATAGGGGCAGCAACCTTAAAGAAGAAAGGGTCTAAACCATCTGACCCAGATGTTTTTTGGGAGTCAAGTTTCAGGAGCTTCAGGCATGGCTGAGTCAAATTGGAATCCTGACTTAATGTACTGGTGATTAAAGAGCTCAGCTATGTGCTTCTTGTCATTAACAACCACATCATCAAGCTAAATGGACATGGGCAGCTGTGAGGAGGAGGGTTTATTCTCCAGGTCTTTAACCGTTTTGCAGAACTTCTTGAGGTTAGATCCACAGAGAGAGAACTGCTCCTTAAAGTAACTAACCTTGGCCTTCCAGAATCCACTTATTTCTTATTTGCCTGAACGAGAGCCAGTCATCCTGAGTATGCGTGTGCCGAGCCTTTCGCCAAATGCAATTCTTGAGATCAAATATATTTATATAGCCCTTCTTACGTCAGCTGATATATCAAAGTGCTGTACAGAAACCCAGCCTAAAACCTCAAACAGCAAGCAATGCAGGTGTAGAAACACGGTGGCTAGGAAAAACTCCCTAGAAAGGCCAAAACCTAGGAAGAAACCTAGAGAGGAACTAGGCTTTGAGGGGTGGCCAGTCCTCTTCTGGCTGTGCCGGGTGGAGATTATAACAGAACATGGCCAAGATATTCAAATGTTCATAAATGACCACCATGGTAAAATAATAGTCACAGTAGTTGTCGAGGGTGCAACAAGTCAGCACCTCAGGAATACATTTCAGTTGGCTTTTCATAGCCGATCATTGAGAGTATCTCTACCGCTCCTGCTGTCTCTAGAGAGTTGAAAACAGCAGGTCTAATTGGTGGAGTAACTCCGCAAGATCCCGGTCAAACCAGGGGCTGAACCTATTGCTAATGGTCATTTTCTTTATGGGGGCGTGTTTGTTAACAAAATCACTGAAAATCTAAAAAAATTATGTCCAAGCGTCTTCGACAGAGGGGATCAAGCTGATTCTATACCATTTTACAGAGGCCAGTTCATGAAGGAAGGCTTGCTCATTCAAGTTTTTTAGCAAGCGTCTATTACAAATTAGGACAGGTCATTTCACTGAGCAGCCATTTCGAACACAGGCTGTAAAACAGTGATCACTAAGGTCATTACAGAAAACACCAGACTGATACCTATCAGGATTATTTGTGAGGATAACACAAAGTAGCCTTTTCTGTGTGTTTGGAGTCATACCTTGTGGGATTGGGAATAATCTGAGAAAGATTTAGGACGTCCCACTGCTTTAGGACTAGGTCAGGTGGTTTAAGCATGTCCCAGTTTACTATAGGTCACCTAGCAGGACAAATTCAGACTTAGTGTAAGGGGCCAGGAGAGAGCTTAGGGCAGGTAGGGTACAGGCCGGTGCTGATGGAGGACGATAGCACTCAGCAACAGTCAACAAAGAGCTATTTGAAAGTTTAATACCTAAAACCAGCAAATCAAATTGTTTGGGGACAGACTTGGTGGAGATAACCAAGCACTGAAGGTGATCCTTGGTAAAGATTGCCACTCCCCCACCTTTGGATGATCTGTCTTGCCAATAAAGGTTATAACCAGTAAGGATAACATCAATATTCAAAACACTCTTCATTAACCATGTCTCAGTATTGACCAACACATCCGGACTGGAGCTGTGAACCCACACTTTCAATGGATACATTTTAGGTAGGTAATAAGCTTCTAGTGTTAACGAGCAGAGAACCCAGGCGTTTATGAGAGCAGAAAACAGTGATGCAGATATCTGTACTGGTGGCAGAGAAGTCAGACGCAGGAGAGCAAAAACTGTGTTCCAACAGAGCAGTTTAATAATAAAAACCACCGTAAAATAGAACAAACAATCAATGGGTAACAAAACCCGTTACACACCAGCATACGTGCACTTACAATAAAAAATTCCAGATAAGGACATGGGGGGAACAGAGGGTTAAATACACAACATGTAATGATGGAATTGAAACCAGGTGTGTGGGAAGACAAGACAAAACAAATGGAAAATGATGGCTAGAAGACCGGCAACGCCAACCGCCGAACGCCGCCCGAACAAGGAGAGGCATTGACTTCGGCGGAAGTCGTGACAGTACCCCCCCTTGACGCGTGGCAGCGCGCCGACACCGGCCTCGGGCACGACCCGGAGGGCAAGTGGCAGGGCGATCCGGATGGAGACGGTGGAACTCCCGCAGCAGTGAAGGGTCCAACACGTCCTCCACCGGAACCCAGCATCTCTCCTCCGGACCATACCCCTCCCAGTACACGAGGTACTGAAGGCCCCTCGCCCGACGCCTCGAATCCAGTATGGAATGAACGGAGTACGCCGGGACCCCCTCGATGTCCAGAGGGGGTGGAGGAACCTCCTGCACCTCAGACTTCTTGAGCGGGCCAGCCACCACCGGCCTGAGGATAGACACATGGAACGAGGGGTTAATACGGTAATCGGGGGGAAGCTGTAACCTGTAACTCACCTCGTTCAGTCTCCTCAGGACTTTAAATGGCCCCACAAACCACGGACCCAGCTTTCGGCAGGGCAGGCGGAGGGGCAGGTTTCGGGTCGAGAGCCAGACCCGGTCCTCACTGCGGTGACGTCTGCGCCAACTTTCTGGCGCAGCACGGCGCGCTGAAGGTGAACATGGGCGGCGTCCCATGTTTCCTCCGCGCGCCTGAACCAGTCGTCCACTGCAGGAGCCTCGGTCTGACTCTGATGCCAAGGAGCCAGAACCGGCTGATACCCCAATACACACTGGAAGGGGTAGAGGTTAGTGGAGGAGCGAGTTCTGGGCCATCTCTGCCCAGGGCATGAACACTGCCCACTCCCCCAGGCCGGTCCTGGCATTAGGACATCTGAAACCTACCCACATCCTGGTTAACTCTCTCCACCTGCCCGTTACTCTCGGGGTGAAAACCCGAGGTAAGGCTGATCGAGACCCCCAGATGTTCCATGAACGCCCTCCAGACCCTCGAAGTGAATTGGGGACCCCGATCAGACACTATATCCTCAGGCACCCCATAGTGCCAGAAGACGTGCGTAAACAAGGCTTCCGCAGTCTGTAGGGCCGTAGGGAGACCGGCCAGAGGAAGGAGACGGCAGGACTTAGAGAAACAATCCACAACAACCAGGATTGTAGTGTTTCCCTGTCATGGGGGAAGATCGGTCAGGTAATCGATCGACAGGTGTGACCATGGCCGTTGTGGAACGGGTAAGGGGTGTAGCTTACCTCTGGGTAGGTGCCTAGGAGCATTACACTAGGCGCACACCGAGCAGGAGGAAACATAAACCCTCACGTCCTTAGCCAAAGTGGACCACCAGCACTTCCCAGTCAGACAGCGCACTGTCCGACCGATGCCTGGATGACCAGAGGAAGGTGACGTGTGGGCCCAATAGATCAACCAGTCACGAACAGCAGACGGGACGTACAGACGCCCAGCGGGACACTGGACGGGAGTGGGCTCTGCACATAACGCCTGCTAAATGTCCGCGTCCAGCTCCCACACTACTGCCGCCACCAGGCAGGAGGCGGGGAGTATGGGAGTGGGATCCATGGGCCGCTCCTCTGTGTCATACAGCCGGGACAATGTGTCTGCCTTCACATTCTGGGAGCCTGGTCTGTAGGAAAGGGTGAACACAAAACGGGTGAAAAACATGGCCCACCTGGCGTGGCGAGGGTTCAGCCTCCTCGCTGCCCGGATGTACTCCAGATTGCGGTGGTCAGTCCAGATGAGAAAAGGGTGTTTAGCCCCCTCAAGCCAATGTCTCCACGCCTTCAAGGTCTTGACGACAGCCAACAGCTCCCGGTCCCTCACGTCATAGTTTTGCTCCGCCGGGCTGAGCTTCCTCGAGAAGAAGGCACAGGGGCGGAGCTTCAGTAGCGTACCCGAGCGCTGAGAAAGCACAGCTCCTATCCCAGCCTCGGACGCATCCACCTCGACTATGAACGTGAAAGAGGGATCCGGATGGGCCAGCACAGGAGCTGAGGTAAACAGAGCCCTCAGATGACCAAAAGCCCTGTCCGCCTCAGCCGACCACTGCAAACCTACCGGGCCCCCTTCAGCAGTGAGGTAATGGGAGCCGCTACCTGACCAAAACCCTGGATAAACCTCCGGTAGTAGTTGGTAAACCCTAAGAACCGCTGCACCTCCTTTACCGTGGTGGGAGTCGGCCAATTACGCACGGCTGAAATGCGGTCACTCTCCATCCCTGAGGTGGAAATGCGGTACCCTAGGAAGGAGACGGACTGCTATAAGAACAGGCATTTCTCAGCCTTGACGTACAGGTCATGCTCCAACAGGCGACCAAGCACCCTGTGCACCAGGGACACATGCTCGGCGCGTGTAGCGGAGTATATCAGAATGTCATCAATATACACACTACACCCTGCCCGTGCAGGTCCCTGAAAATCTCATCTACAAAGGCTTGGAAGACTGATGGCGCATTCATCAACCCGTACGGCATGACGAGGTAGTCATAGTGCCCTGAGGTGGTACTGAAAGCCGTCTTCCACTCGTCTCCCTCCCAGATACGCACCAGGTTGTAAGTGCTCCTGAGATTAAGTTTGGTGAAGAAGCGTGCCCCGTGCATTGACTCAATTGCTGTGGCTATGAGCAGTAGCGGGTAACTATACCTCACCGTGATCTGATTTAGACCCTGGTAGTCAATACACGGACGCAGACCTCCCTCCTTCGCCACAAAAAAGAAACTCGAGGAGACGGGTGAAGTAGAGGACCGAATGGACCCCTGACGCAGGGATTCGGAGACATATGTTTCCATAGTCTCCGTCTCCGCCTATGAAAGGGAATACATGTGACTCCTGGGAAGTGCAGCGTCTACCAGGAGATTTATCGCACAATCGCCCCGTCGATGGGGTGATAATTGAGTGGCCTTCTTTTTGGAGAAGGCGAGAGCCAAATCGGCATATTCAGGGGGAATGTGCATGGTGGAGACCTGGTCTGGACTTTCTACTGTAGTAGCACCAACGGAAACCCCTAAACACCTCCCCGAGCACTCTCACGACCACCCCGTGAGAGCCCCCTGTTGCCAAGAAACAGTGGGGTCATGACAACCTAACCAGGGTAGGCCTAGCACCATGGGAAACGCAGAAGAGTCAATAAGGATTAGACTAATTCTCTCTTTGTGACCCCCCTGCGTCACCATGCCCAGAGGAGCGGTGGCGTCAGTAATCAACCCTGACCCTAATGGTCGACTATCTAAGGCGTGAACGGGGAAGGGCACAGCCACGGGAACAATGGGGATCCCTAAACTATGAGCGAACTATCTATCTATAAAATTCCCAGCCGCGCCCGAATAGACGAGCGCCTTATGCTGGGAATGCAGGGAAAACTCTGGAAAAGTGACATACAAAAACATATGTGCAACAGAGGGCTCTGGGTGAGAATGGTGCCGGCTCACCTGGGGTGATGCCAGAGTGCCCTGCCTGCTGCCTCGATACCCAGAGGAACCAACCCGGCACCGACCGGCAGTGTGACCTCTGCGGCCACAGATGTTGCACGAGCTGGATCCCTCGCCGGTCTCCCTGTGCACCGCCCTTCCCAGCTCCATGGGTATTGGAGAGGGGGTGCGGGGGGATGGAACCAACAGACCCCGATCTGAACGTCTGCGGGTAGCCAGCAGGTTATCCAGCCGAATGGACAGGTCCACCAGCTGGTCGAATGTGAGGGTGGTGTCTCTGCACTTTTCCCGATGGACGTCCTCGCGCAGACTGCAGCGGTAATGGTCGATCAGGGCCTGTCGTTCCATCCCGCGCCGGCAGCCAGGGTCCGAAACTCCAGGGCGAATTCCTGGGCGCTCCTCGTCCCCTGCCTCAGATGGAAGAGGCACTCACCCGCTGCTCTACCCTCGGGCGGGTGGTCGAAGACTGCCCGGAAGCGGCGGGTGAACTCCTCAAACTGGTCCAACGCCGCATCTCCCTCTCTCCACATGGCGGTGGCCCACTCCAGGGCTTTCCCGGTGAGGCACGAGACGAGGGCGGACACCCTCTCACGGCCCGAAGGAGCCAGGTGGACGGTTGCCAGGTATAGGTCTAGCTGCAACAGGAACCCCTGGCAGTTCGCAGACGTCCCATCGTATTCATGGGGAAGGGAGAGACGAATCCCACTGGGACCAGGAGAAGGAGGGGCGCGTAATGGAGACCCCAGTTGTGCTGGTGGAGGCGCTGGTAGAACTCCCTGTCTCTCCCAGTGGTCCATTATCTGGACAACGCAGTCCATGGCGGTGCCAAGATGGTGGAGCATTGCTGCGTGCTCCCGGACGCGCTCCTCCACCCCTATACCCGGGGTACCTGCTCCTGCTGACTCCATATACTAGGTCCGGAATTCTGTGAAGGGTGCGAACTGGCAGCAGAGAAGTCAGGCACAAGAGAGCAAAAACTGTGTTCCAACGGAGCAGTTTAATAATAAAATCCACCGTAAAATAGAACAAACAATCAATGGGTAACAAAACTCGTCACACACCAGCATACGTGCACAAGCACTTACAATAAACAATTCCGGACAAGGACATGGGGGGAACAGGATTAAATACACAACATGTAATGATGGAATTGAAACCAGGTGTGTGGGAAGACAAGACAAAACAAATGGAAAATGAAAAGTAGATCGATGATGGCTAGAAGACCGGCGACGCCGACCGCCACCCGAACAAGGAGAGGCAGCGACTTCGGCGGAAGTCGTGACAATATCAGACCACAAGTCAGAATTGGGGCTCGCAACAGTAGATGGGCCAGGGTGTACATGCACATTTCCAGATATCATCAACAGTAATACAATCAAGGCACAGCATAGGACAGGGAGAGCTCTGCAGTTCTGATTTATGATATCTGAATGTGCATCAGATGGCAACAAGATCATATTGTTCCGCAATTTCATCAGGTAACATTTATACAAAGCCTGCGAGAGGTGGTTAGAGTAGGATGGGAGGGCAAAAGTCTGTGTAACCAATAGAGAGTCAGAGTCCTGAGTGTGGGAACAAACAGTCTGTCCCACGGTTGGGTAAAGAAAATTTGTAGTCAACAAAGCATGCAGGAGTCATGAGGCAAGTAGAAAAATGACCAATATTGAAAAAATTAGCGACTTGGGGCTAGCCATTGTAAGTTCAGAGTCACTTGCCCCAACAGTGCCTGTGTGCTGGAGGCGAGTGAAAGCCCGGGAGGCGGGGTGGGAGGTTACCTGTACCAGACGGGGAGACAACCAGGGCAGGAGGTGAACAGATCGCCAGGTGGAATCCAAGCAGCAGTGCCAGCAGGCAACGGGAGTAGGTGTCACGCCCACTTGGGAGAAGCTTATATTTCTGGAGGCAGATTTCTTGTTGAAAATGCCAGTTGGTGGTCTCTGAACAGCAGGAGGGGGCTTCAAGGCCTCTGGATTTGGGTGGGGTAGCCTGCCATTAGTTGGGCTCAAAGGCTTCGACAACTCTCGCGTCACACGTCAGTGCTAATTGAAGCTGTATCTCTTTAACAAGGATGATGACCTTAGCATTTAGACCTTCTAAAGTAAAATATAACATTGTAATGTATTTTTCTTCTTGGTCTTTGAAAGCAAAAAAAATTGTTTCAGACTAAGCATTACTCCCTCAGTTCCAGGTTGGATGGTGTTTTCAGGTTTCTGTTTGTTATTCAGAGCATTTGCTGTATAGCTTGGGAACAATAATCCTTGGGTGTAGGAAGCATTCCAGGTAATTCCATCCAAAAATCAGGTTGTAGGTTTGGAGTTTTGATTTGGAGTGAAGGTTATGTTGTTTAGGGTAACATCCTGTATACGTCCCTGCCAAAAAATCTAACTTTGTCTAACTCTAAATCTATCTATTTTGAAAAACATGTGGGAGCTCATCTGCTCATGATCTCTCTCTCATGACCTGATTTATTAGATTTTTATCGATGGACACAGCTTTGTAGAACAAAAACATACACAGCCTGCCTCTGCTCAACACTCGAACTCGA
Source organism: Salmo salar (assembly GCF_965601325.2). NCBI lineage: Eukaryota > Metazoa > Chordata > Actinopteri > Salmoniformes > Salmonidae > Salmo > Salmo salar. The sequence continues at coordinate 61,631,559 of NC_138294.1, read as the reverse complement.
GAACGAATCATTTGGATGTCTGCTGCAGTTGGCGAACAATAGCCTACTGGGCAAATCTCCCTCATGGCAGTCATGCAAATGCATTCCGTTCAGGGACGAACTGGCTATCTGGCATTTCTGGTAAATGCCAGACGGGCTGGTCCATTTTTTTAAAATCTTGGTGGCCTTTTTCAGTAGCGGTGCATGGGTAAAATTACAGGGGAAGCCTGTAAAAAAAAAAGCCATATTACATATTATTGTGATAATTGCGTTGTTTGCTCTATAACCTGTTAGCTCATATGCTTTGCGACCGTGATATATAGGCCTAAAGACAGACATTTCGAAGACACAGTGGCAGAATATATTCAGACACACCTTTGTTTTATCACAGAACCGGTAGAGCAACCTCTGTCTGGTGAAGTCCACCAAGCATATTGCATGTAATAGTTACATGACCCATAGCATGGTCAAGCAAGTTAATGTTTCACACCTTTTCAGACCACTAAACAATTATTGATTTAGAACCACGGAGAGTTGCAAAGAAAACTGGACATGCCTCCACTATTCCAGTACCATTTCAACTTCAACATTTCAACATCATCAAATCACCTATGCTTAGTCTAATACAGTGACAACTAAAAGAATGCATACGAGTGGCTGTGTTGTGCTACGCAAGTCCGAGGACTGAAGGCCTAGAAGCTATTATCTTCCGTTAAAACATCTGCAAAGACCATCAAGGTAAGGTAATAGCTACACCGGTTGACATGTTTTATCGTTTCATAAAATGTATATTTAAACTATAGTCAGACAAACTAGGCAGTACGTAACAATAGCTAGTTTAGATCCTTGGAGTCGAGTTTACGAAGTTAACTTGCTATCCAGCTGTAGCAGACAGAGCTAATTAGCTATGTCATCAGCCCAGTGTTCTTATATTTTATGAAATAGGGTTGGCTGCCTACATGGGCGGAGAATCACGTGGCAGTTCATTTAAATATGATTTGACTTTACTACAGTCTGTAAATATTGATAATGGCAAAAAAGTGGAGAGCGCTCAACCAACGTGAGTCGAAGTGCAATCAAAAATATAATAATTAAAAAGGCTAAGGCACAATGCGCACTACTACGGTGAGCGAGCGTTGCGCCTTTTAATTTCCAATAAGTATTGATTACTTATTTATATGTCTCTGTCTGCAAGTGGGCCTCCTAAAAGTTAGGCTATATCCTATATGCAAAACGTAGCAAGGGTCGCTGTCATCATTTTTGCTGCTTTAAGTTCAATAGCCATACCTGCGAGATCAGGTGCGTGTGTGGTCTCAATTAAATATAGTAGACTATATAGCCTGTACATGGGCGGAGAAGCACGGGGCTACATTGCCTATAAATAAATATTGATTACCCGTATTTCCCTGTCTGAAAAATGTCCCAATCCCAATAACTAGGCTATAAAGTCTCTTCAAACTACAATGCATCTAGTATATTGGCTGATATAGCACAGTAATACAGATAGCCCATTAGACTATATGAGAATCTCTTGTAATTTCACCAATTTATTAAGATATTTTTGCGCATTTGATATTGCCTAAAGGGCGCAATATTGCTGGAACCATGGTTGGCAAGTGAGCTGCTTCACATAGGCTACACCTAAAATAACATTGCGGGACTGCAGTTGGGTTTGGGACCAGTTCTTGCTCTTGCAGTAGTGGATGGTAGTCGGACAGAAATGGGGTGGGCGGGGTGCGGTTTGTAAGAAACCTCATTAGGTCCCCATCTCTTTTCATTCTCTCACAGGTGTGGACCCAGTCCCAGACAAACAGCAGAGATGTCAGAGAGTGCAGGGCTGAAGTTTATCAGCCTGTATGCCTTTGAGGCCATGCAGAAGGTGGATGTGGTGTGTCTGGCTGCACTGAGTGACCCAGAGCTGAGGCTGCTGCTACCCTGCCTGGTTCAGATGGCTCTATGTTCCCCAGCAGACCAGAGCCAGGCCTGGGCCCAGGACGAGAAGCTCATCTTGCGCCTGCTATCTGGGGTGGAGGCTGTAAACTCCATCATGGCCCTCTTGTCTATTGACTTCCATGCTCTGGAGCAGGATGCCAGGAAGGAGCAGCAACTCAGGTAAAACCTTTTGAATGACCTGCTAACATCTGAGAGACACTAGTAAACTCGTATATTATAACACTCAAGGACACTCAACTCACATAAAACTAGCCAAGGTTACATAACCTTTTAGACTGGAGTAAAAATATTTTTGCGTGTGAATATACTTGGAGAATCAAAACAAAAAAAATACTTTTTGTCTCTATTTGTTTAGCAGAGTAAAAGTTTGTTTAGCATGTGTGAGGCTGACAGTTCTGATGTAGGGGTGTTCTCTGATGGGCACAAGGCTGGTGGCTATAATGGATAGAGCATCCTGGTGTCTCAGCTGCAGCATGGCCTCACCCTGGAGTTTTTTTTAAATGTTATTTTAATTTAACCTTTATTTAACTAGGCAAGTCAGTTAAGAATAAATTCTTATTTTCAATGACGGCCTACTGGGGAACAATGGGTTAACTGCCTTGTTCAGGGGCAGAACAACAGAATTATAATTTTTTGAACACGGTGAGTTTGAACACAGTGACCCTCTTAGGAGACTCAGACTGGTGCTCAGTGAATTACTGTGTCACAGGCGTCGTAAAGGACAGACCAAGGCGCAGCGGGTATAGTGCTCATTCTTACTTGTTTATTTGAAGAGAACACTTAAACAAAGAAAAAACAAATGACAGCAAACAGTTCCGTAAGGTTCACAGACTTTAACGGAAAATAACCACCCACAAAACCCAAAGGAAAACAGGCTGCCTAAGTATGGCTTCCAATCAGAGACAACGAAAGACACCTGCCTCTGATTGGAAACCACACTCGGCCAAACCTGGAAAACGAAACATAAAAAATGCAAACTAGAACCAAAATCCCCTAGAAAAAAAGAAAAAAAACCACACAAAACAAACACCCCCTGCCACGCCCTGACCATACTACAATGACAAGAGACCCCTTTACTGGTCAGGACGTGACATTCTGACCATCATGAACAAGGTAATGTCAAATCAAAATGTATTGGTTGCATGCACAGATTTGCAGATGTTATTGCAAGTGCAGCGAAATGCTTGTGCAGTAAATACCTAGCAATAAAAAACAACAATACACACACAACACAGAAAACATTTAAATAAAGAAATTAAGAAATATCAGAATGAGCAATGTCAGAGACCGGAATAATGGTGTGTAAAGTCAGCATGGACAGTATATGAATAGAAAAAGTGTGTACAACAGTAGTTATATAGGATGAGCCATGACTACAATACAGTGTATATTATTCAATCGACCAGTGTTCAATAACTCTATGTATATAGGGCAGCAGTCTCTCTAAGGTGCAAGGTAGAGTGGGTGGTAGCCTACTAGAACAGTGACTTAAGGTACAGGTCGCTCCCCTCACTGCTTCCCCTGGGTTCTACAGCTGCACCATCGAGAGCATCCTAACTGGTTGCATCACTGCCTGGTATGGCAACTGCTCGGCCTCCGACCGCAAGGCACTACAGATGGGCCAAGTTTTCTGCCATCTGGCGGCCAAGCTTCCTGCCATCTAGGACCAGGTGGTGTCAAGAGGAAGGCACTAAAAATTGTCAAAGACTCAAGCCACCCTAGTCATAGACTGTTCTCTCTGCTACCGCACGGCAAGCGGTACCGGAGCGCCAAGTCTAGGTCCAAGAGGCTTCTAAACAGCTTCTACCCCCAAGCCATAAGACCCCCCCCCCCCCCCCCCCCCCACACCACTGCCACTCTCTGTTGTCATCTATGCATAGTCACTTTAATTAACTCTACCTACATGTACATACTACCTCATCTAACCAGTGCCCCGTACATTGACTCTGTACCGGCACCGCCCTGTATATATTGTTATTTAATTTTTCACTGCTGCTGCTCTTTAATTACTTGTTACTTTTATCTCTTATTCTGATCCATATTTTTTTGAAACTGCGCTGTTGGTTAGGGGCTCGTAAGTAAGCATTTCACTGTAACCTGTTGTATTCAGCGCATGTGACTAATAACATTTGATTTGATTTGACCTACATGTAACATTCAAATGGTTGATTTGGCCTGCCGTTAGTGTACACCCAGTTTTTCTTGCTCAGTTTTATATTTCATGTTTTGTCTTCCAGGTGGCTGGTTCCAATGAGGTATGGTTCCTAAAGTCGGCTGAGGTCTCTGAGTGCTCTGTATACCTGGAATAAGTTGCAGATGTCCTCTGTATACTACAAGCAGGTACATGCATCTCTCTATATCTCCAACAAGTTGATCGCGAGCTACCAGTAGCTCACAGCCACCTATGAGTAGCTCGCCAAACAATTCTTGAAGTGCATATGTTCTTCAATTGTTCCACCACAAACTGTCATAAATTATCAGACACCTCAAAATCCCGGCTACTATCCAATCAAATCCAAATTGACATTATCCCACCCCTGGTTAGCCACAATTGGCTTAAAAAGCCAAACGTAACACAATATATGCAAATTAATTTCCAGCAATATTGCCCCTGTATGTCTGTTGTGCGCATTTGTCAATCATTCACTTTGTGTAGCCAGTTAGCGATAATGATAACTGTCTTCTGGGTAGATTTTCCCAAAAACATTCTCAATTAAATGTTAACTGCAGGGTAGGCTTACCTGGCAGAATTATATCAAGGCTGTATTTGTATCAATCGGATGGGCTTTTGTTTCGTAAACTCTGTCATGACACATGCAGCAGCAAAAATATCTTTTGATGAGAACATTCCTCTCGAAAATGCGCAATTAAATGGGTATTAAACAAAAAATCTAAAATGTTTAGTTTTTTTCCCAGCCCTCAAAATGGTAATCTGATGTGATTTTAAATATTGACATCGAATTTACAATTTCGGAAAATACAAAGAGTGCCTATTTGAAAGCTAGGAAAAAATGGAGTAGTTTGTGACATGTTTAATCATTTAAAAGTAGCTCTCAAGCTAAAAAAGGTTGGGAACCCTGCTCTATATAATGTAGGTATGTAACATCTGACCAAGTTTTCAGTTGTCTTATCTGAAAATGCTGTGTTTGGAGAGAAATGCAACACTTCTTGGATAATGATTTGGAAGATGTAGACATACATTTACTACACTGTCTGCCACTACACAGAAGGCTGCTTCATGGATCCATGGTGTGGTGTCTGTTTTATTCCCCCCCCCCCCCACACTTTCTCAGAGTTGCCCTCCCTGCTTTCCAGCATAGATGTGGCAGAGGCTCTGTGAGAAACGGTGACTGGTTCCTGTGCCTGCTGGTTGCTAATGTCCCCGACAGCTTCCATGACGGTAGACTGAAAGATACAAAATAATGTCTATGCAAATAGTAAATGGACAATAAAGATCCTATGCTGTTCTAATCTGTATGTTTGGAGAAGGGTTAGCTGCATTCCAATATGGTGACCGGAGGGTGGGTGTGTCGAAAGGATAGTAGTGGGTTTGTGGAAAGGAGTGGGTGGTGTCGACAGTGCTCTGCAATAGGTTAGAGAGGTTTGATTGAGCTGTATTTTTTTTCTTCAATTTCTTACCATGCAACTACCATATATTGCGCTACCGTACCACGAAAGTTTGGACTGTTTTTAAGCAAAGGATGATTCTGAGTTGTATTTCACAGTTATTTTGACACATATGATTGTACATTTCAGTTATAAAACTTTTATTTAATTTTTTATTAAAGGTTGTGTTGCTTAGTGCTTTGTATGGGTGTGCTTACTGTGACTGTCACCCTGATTGGCTACTAGGTAGCTACTTCCCACACTGTTGCAGGACAGTAATGTTGGTCAAGTGGGAGCTAATGACACTGTGCCCCGTACTGTTGCCATTCATGCTCTCCCCATTGAGTAGTAGACTATGTATGTATCAAGGTGACGTCTAGATGCTCATCAATATTAGTTATTTCTTGTGTAGGCTGCTATCCTAATTGAAATAAAATCATGTGAGCGAAAAGAATTGTAGCTTCCGCTGGCGGTACGACCATGAGACCCAGTAGGAAGCACTTCAAGTCGGCAGGCACACACCGGAGTACTGGTTGCTGGGTTACTATCTGCTCGTAGTGCAGCCCAATCAATCATGCAAAACAGTCTTGAGTGGCAACAAACCTCCCCAATTAGCTGATTCGCTTTCCACCCACTCCTTTTGACACATTCACCTATACTCCGGTCGCCATATTGGGCTGTAGCTGTAGCTGTATGTTTGGGCTCTTACAGTATGGTGCACAAACTGTTTAGCTTTCATTAGTCAACTAATCCATTAGTATTAATGGCTATTTGGTTTTATTGAGCCCGGAGCCTGACATATGCTTGGCAAAATCATCCTAAAGGGAGTATACTTAATCTAATAGATTTCATTGTAATTCTAGGCAGAGAATTATTGACGTTGGCTGGCTATTTCCTGTTTTGTTCACCCAATTAGGTATTTACACTCATAGTTGGACAATGTTTCAACCCCAGGAGGTAGGACTAGTCTAATGTTAATGTATTCTCCTTATAATATCGATGATGAATATGATTGTCTTGCTACAGGGCCTGTGTGTGTGTGTTCTCTGCTTTAAAATACACATTATGAAGGAGGAAATGGAGATCTAGCTCCTCTAGTTGTCTCTCTAGTGCCTCCTTATCCCCCAGGGCTCAGGCCTGAGTCAATAGCTTATTTGCGTTAGCGAGGCGAGAAGGGATGAAGAAGTCAGTCGGTAGGCAGCGTTACATTACATAGTGCTGAACATTAGTGAATCCTCATGGCTTGTTATTGGAATTGGCCTCTTTTATTGTATCGCATTTAAATGAATCACTTTAAGTTGGTGAAATGGTCGGGAAATGGACCCTGTCTCGAGGCATTGCATAGCCTAGCCTATAACATGAAGCGGTAACTAACTCAGTTGCTCTGAGTATTTTATGGCATATGCAATTCTCTATAAGTAGCGGAGATGGAAGCTAATATCGTTTCAGTCACCATCTCAGTTGACCATAAACATTTAGCCTTTTAAACTGACAGCTGCAGTGAAGAACAGGCCAAAAAGAGAAGCCCTGTTAAAGTGCAGTAGCTTTTGAGAGCTATTAGATCTTATTACAGGCAAATAAATGAGTAATGATACCATGGTTCATTGTATTTCCGTAAGCAGTCCGTCAGCTATGACATAATGCACTGCTACAGACATGGAAGGCAACACAAGTAGACAAATAAAAGGCTCTGGTGGGAGTAATAATGCAGATCTTTGAGAGAAGGTTAATAAGTGGAGCACTGTGGTCTATAAAAACATGGAACAATGTCTTCATGCGTCTTTGAAAATACTGATGTTCTTTGTTATTATTGCAACATTCAAGTACCAATAAGTGCCAACTCTGCTAAATTAAACACAACGGATTAATTGAATAATCCGGTCAAATCACATTATTTCATAACTCTTTTAATTATGCTTTGGAATTCCATAAAGCCTTCCATATCCTCAGAAAATAACCCTTCTCTACATAATGTTGGAACCTATATCTCTACTGTGTGTTCAGTGTTCAGGGGCCTAATAAAGAATGGGGAACGTCAGGATGAGGAGAGCATGGGTGGGAGGCGCAGGACAGAAGCACTGAGGAAGCTGTGTCAGATTAACCCCTCCCAGGCTCTCAGCATCAGAGCCATGGTGGTGAGGCTGTCTTATATCATTTTCACACTATCGTGCTGACCTGAACTGTTTGTTCTTTCAGCACGGTTCCAGCTAGGTTGGATATGTAACCAGGCCAGCACAGTACAGCTCGTCTTTTAAACCTACTTATCAGTGACCCAAGCCCTGCTCAGATAATCCCTACCATTGTGTCACTGAGTTGTCATAGTGGGGTGTTGGCGGTCATAATGTTGGTAACCTGATTTACAGTGCATTCTGAAAGTATTCAGACCCTTTTACTTTTTACACATTTTGTTACATCACAGCCTTATTCTAAAATGGGTTAGATAAAAAAAAATCCTCATCAATCTACATAAAATACCCCCTAATGACAGAGCAAAAACCAAGCCATGAGGTCGAAGGAATTGTCTGTATTGTGTCAAGGCACAGATCTGGGGAAGGAAACCAACACATTTCTGCAGCATTGAAGGTCCCCAAGAACACAGTGGACTCCATCATTCTTAAATGGAAGAAGTTTGGAACCACCGTGGCTCATCCTAGAGCTGGCCACCATTTAAACTGAGCAATCAGGGGAGAAGGTCAAGAAAAGTTGATCAAGAACCCGATGGTCACTCTGAAGAAGCACCAGAGTTCCTTTTGTGGAGATGGGAGAACCTTCCAGAAGGACAACCATCTTTGCAGCACTCCACCAATAATGCCTTTATGGTAGAGTGGCCAGACGGAAGCCACTCCTTAGTAAAAGGCACATGACAGCCCACTTGGAGTTTGCCAAAAGGCACTTAAATACTCTCAGACCATGAGAAACAAGATTCTCTGGTCTGATGAAACCAAGATTTAACTCTTTGGCCTGAATGCTAAGCATCACATCTGATAAGCCCCTGAACAAGGCAGTTAACCCACTGTTGCTAGGCCATCATTGAAAGTAAGAATTTGTTTTTAACTGACTTGCCTAGTTAAATAAAGGTAAATAAAAATAAAAAAATACCCAAGAAGACTTGAGGCTATAATTGTTGCCAAAGGTGCTTCAACAAATTACTGAGTAAAGGGTCTGAATACTTATGTAAATGTGATATTTCAGCTTTATTTTTTTAATAACTTTGCTAAAATTAAAAAAAACTGTTTTTGCTTTGTCATTGTGGGGGATTGTGTATAGATTGACAATTTAGTCAATTTTATAATAATGCTGTAACGTAACAAAATGTGGAAAAAGTCAAGGGGTCTGAATACTTTCCAAATGCACTGTATGTCCCTCTAACTCCCCTAAAAAACCTCTGTCAACCCTACGGCTATTGTGTGCAGTAATCATCCGCCTATGAACCTGAGTTATACTGTTAGCACTGAGGCAGTTTGCCCTAGTAGGAAGGCCCCCCAGTGCAGCTCACTCTGTACAGCTTAAACAGAAATATCACTGTCATGTCTACTGCTGATAAGCCCCCCAGTAAAGCAATAAATTCAATCAAGAATCCCAGAAATGTGCAAAAAATAGCCCTACATTAACATATATAGCTTAAGAAACAAGGTTCATGAAATCGATAACGTGCTAGTGCAGATAACATTCATATACTGACTATCTCTGAAACTGACTTAGATAATACCTTTGATACAGTGGTAGCAATACATGGTTTCAACATCTTGAGAAGAGGTAGGAATCTCAACGGTGGTGGTGGTGCCGTTTATATATCTGTGTCACGTCCTGGCCAGTATAAGGGTTAATTGTTATTGTAGTTTGGTCAGGACGTGGCAGAGGGTATTTGTTTTATGTGGTCCGGGGTGGTGTTTGGTAAAAGGGTGCTTGATTTAGTATTTCCGGGTTTTTGGTTTATGGTCTATGTTTATGTATTTCTATGTGTAGTCTAGTAAGTGTGTTTCTATGTAGAGTTAATTGGGGTGGACTTCCAATTGAAGGCAGCTGTGTGGTGTTGCCTTTGATTGGAAGTCCTATATTAGTTGGGTGTGTTTGTCTGTGTGTTTGTGGGAGATTGTTCTGTGTTTAGCCTTGTTCCTTGCCAGACTGTCTGTGGATCGTTCGTTATCTTGTTTGTTGTTTTTGTGTTCATTTTGATTTAATAAATGTTCAAAATGAACAAACACAGTCCTGCTGCATTTTGGTCATCCTTCACCGACGATAACCGTGACAGAATCTCCCACCAAACCAGGACCAAGCAGCAGAGGAAGGAGCAGTGGAATTTTGAGTTGGACTATGGTGAGAGATGGACTTGGGAGGAGATCTTGAAGGGAGAAGGCTCCTACACTTAGGAGGAGATCCAATCAGGAAAATATCGCCTTCCATGGGGACAGGTGGTAAGAGAGAGAGAGGAAAGGCGAAATGCTGGTATGGACCGGGAACGTTTCCGAGGAACACGACTGGCGTTGAAGCACGAGAGGCACCCCCAATAAAACATTTTGGGGGGGCACACGGGTAGTTTGGCTAGTCATAGGAAGAGCCGGAAGCCAGCTACCCGTGGTTATATGGAGGATCGTATGAGGTGGAGAGCGCCATGTTTCGCTGAGGAGCGCACTATCTCACCCATACGCACGCACAGTCCGGTGCGCGTTATTCCAGCCCCTCGCAGGTGCCGTGCTAGAGCGGGCATCCAGCCTGGTAGGAGGATGCCTGCGCAGCGCATCTGGTCGCCGGTACGCCTCCGAGGACCAGGCTACCCAACTCCAGCTCTACGCACGGCTACCATCAGGCGCCTGCACAGCCCAGTCTGCCCTGTACAAGCACCCCGCTCGTACAGGGCTACTAGTTCCATCCAGCCAAGACGGGTTGTGCAGGAGGTAAGATCAAGACCGACTGTGCGCCTCCGTAGCCCTGGGTTTCCAGCTCCTGTCTCTCGTGCGGACCCGGAAGTGCGTCAACCCAGTCCGACTCGTCCTGTTCCCGCTCCCCGCACTAGCCTGGAGGTGCGTGTTCCCAAGCTGGTACGCCCAGTACCAGCACCACGCACCAGGCTTCAAGTGCGTAAACCCAGCCTCGCCAGTCAACAGTCACCAGAGCTGCCCGCCAGTCAACAGTCACCAGAGCTGCCCGCCAGTCAACAGTCACCAGAGCTGCCCGCCAGTCAACAGTCACCAGAGCTGCCCGCCAGTCAACAGTCACCAGAGCTGCCCGCCAGTCAACAGTCACCAGTGCCACCCGTCAGTGAGGAATCGCCAGAGCCGCCCGTCAGTGAGGAGTCGCCAGAGCCACCCACTAGTCAGGAGCTGCCAGAGTGGCCAGACTGCCCCGAGCTGCCAGAGTGGCCAGACTGCCCCGAGCTGCCAGAGTGGCCAGACTGCCCCGAGCTGCCAGAGTGGCCAGACTGCCCCGAGCTGCCAGAGTGGCCAGACTGCCCCGAGCTGCCAGACTGCCCCGAGCTGCCCCAAGCTGCCAGACTGCCCAGAGCTGCCAGACTGCCCCGACTGCCCCGAGCTGCCAGAACCGGAGCCACCTCCAGATATAGGTGGGTTGGGGAGGGGGGGTGTAGCACAGTGCCGTCGTTGACGGAAGCCACCCTCCCTTCCCTCCCTTTAGTAGGGGGGAATTTTTGTTTTGTTGTTTGGGGTTGTTTTTTTTTTTTTTAAGGTGCTTCCGGGGTTAGCACCTTTAAGGGGGGGGTACTGTCACGTCCTGGCCAGTATAAGGGTTAATTGTTATTGTAGTTTGGTCAGGACGTGGCAGAGGGTATTTGTTTTATGTGGTCCGGGGTGGTGTTTGGTAAAAGGGTGTTTGATTTAGTATTTCCGGGTTTTTGGTTTATGGTCTATGTTTATGTATTTCTATGTGTAGTCTAGTAAGTGTGTTTCTATGTAGAGTTAATTGGGGTGGACTTCCAATTGAAGGCAGCTGTGTGGTGTTCCCTTTGATTGGAAGTCCTATATTAGTTGGGTGTGTTTGTCTGTGTGTTTGTGGGAGATTGTTCTGTGTTTAGCCTTGTGCCTTGCCAGACTGTCTGTGGATCGTTCGTTATCATGTTTGTTGTTTTTGTGTTCATTTTGATTTAATAAATGTTCAAAATGAACAAACACAGTCCTGCTGCATTTTGGTCCTCCTTCACCGACGATAACCGTGACAATCTGTCACATATCTGCTTAGAGAGTATCTCATTTCAAATGCTGTTGAAGTAATATGGCTACAGGTTCACCTGCCTCACCTAAAGGCCATTCTTGTGGGACGCTGCGATAGACCACCAAGTGCTTACAGTTAATATCTGGATATTATGTGTGAAATGCTTGATAATGTATGTGATATCAATTGAGGGGTATATTTTCTATGTGACCTAAATATTGACTGGCTTTCATCAAGCTGCCCACTCAAGAAAAAGCTTCAATCTGTAACCAGTGCCTGCAACCCAATTGAATGGGTCTGTTTTTAAACTACTAGCATACAGCTCAGACACCCATGCATACCACAAGACATGCCACCAGCTCTCTTCACAATCCACTAGTCCAGAACAGACTATGGGAGGCGCATAGTACTACGTAGATCCATGACTACATGGAACTCTTTCACTTCAAGTAACTCATTTATTTGTATTTAACTCGGCAAGCCAGTTAAGAACACATTATTATTTACAATGACAGCCTACTCATGCAAGCAGTAAAATCAGATAAAACTACACCTTATGAAACAGCGGGGACTTTTTTTGTAGTGTGATTTTCATATAAGCCCATGGGCTTCCAACCACACTAGCACACAGTTTTTTTTATTTTCATAAAATGTTATCTGTATTGTTATATATCCCTTGTTTTCTTTCGCCAAATAAAACTAAAGAGAGACACACACAGGCACAGACACGCATACACACACATGATAACATACACATACATTTTGTGGTTGTAAAGTGGTCGCCTGAGGGCACACAATGTGTTGTAATGTTTTTAATTGTATATAACTGCCTTAATTTTGCTGGACCCCAGTAAGAGTAGCTGCTGCTTTGGCAAGAGTCATCTGTTCTTTTGACCAATCATTTGGTCGACATTTTTAAACATGTATTTTTCCATATGTTGACACATCCTATGTGTTTTTAGGAAAAACATTCCCTATTCCCTCAACCCTTGCTCTCGTTATGTGACACATTTATGCATCGCATGCACGTGACCAAAGACCTATTAGCATGTTGATTATGTAATTATTACTCAAGAATGTCCGTTATGACAGAGGACAATATGGACTGGATTCGTTTTTTTCCCCCCTAACTGCCCCCTATAATTACAAATGTTTTAAAAAAAAAAATCTAAATTGACAGTTAGGAGGCAAGCCTCTGGAGGTTTTTATCCTAGGTGTGAAGGTACCGTATTTCACAGGTGATAGGGCTACACTGAACTTGAGCTCGGTTCCCAAGTTTCTAAACCAAACCATCTTTCCTATAGTGTCGCCATAGTATTGGAATTGAGGAAGTCAAATCAAATTTTATTAGTCACATGCGCCAAATACAACCGGTGTAGACCTTACAGTGAAATGCTTACTAACAAGCCCCTAACCAACAATGCAGTTTAAAAAATAAGAATAAGAAATAAAAGTAACAAGTAGTTAAAGAGCAGCAGTAAATTAACAATAGTGAGACTATATACAGCGGGTACCGGTACAGAGTCAATGTGCGGATGCACCGGTTAAGGTAATTGTCGTAATATGTACATGTAGGTAGAGTTATTAAAGTGACTATGCATAGATAATAAACAGAGTAGCAGTGGTGCAAAAGGGGGGGGGGGGGGGGGGGGGGCAATGCAAATAGTCTGGGTAGCCATTTGATTAGATGTTCAGGAGTCTTATGGCTTGGGGGTAAAAGCTTTTTAGAAGCCTCTTGGACCTAGACTTGGTGCTCTGGTACCGCTTGCCGTGCGGTAGCAGAGAGAACAGTCTATGACTAGGGTAGCTGGAATCTTTGACAGTTTTTAGGGCCTTCCTCTGACACTGCCTGATATAGGGGTCCTGGATGGCAGGAAGCTTGGCCCCAGTGATGTACTGGGCTGTACGCACTAGAGGTCGACCGATTATGATTTTTCAACGCCGATACCGATAGCATTTATTGGAGGACCAAAAAAAGCCCACAAACACCCACGTGACCACTACAACCAGCCTCCTACTCGTCCGTATCTCCTTACCCACCACTTCCTACAGATGTTATTGGCTCTTTCTCAATTGTCCATACGCACTCTTCACTTCATTGCACTGATCTGAAAGAACTGACCAGGTAAAAGCCACCATTGTTTTAGCCTGTCAAATATTTTCCAATCAGTGCAGATGAAGAGGAGAAATGAGGAGAGGGTAGATGTTGAAGCAGTTGAGTTAGTCATTGTATCCTATGCCAAGCAGTTGGCAGACAGATCCTCGCTGGGCTAACAGAGCCAGGTTCAACAGGTAGCTTGTTTGTAAAAGTTCCTGACGCTATATTAAGAGGTATTTGACGGTGTTGTGTTATCTGGTGTTCTCCTGCTGCACCCCGGAGCAGGAGCAGCTGATGGTGATGTGGCTCAGCTCGATGATCAAAGAGGAGAAGTATTTTAAGAGGTGATTACCACCTGTCCTTATGTTTTTGTTTATTAAGCTCTCTTTCATCTTTCATCTGTTCCCCCAGTAACTGCGAAATGAGCAGTCTATCGCTGGTGGGGTAGGTTTCTCAAACATATACATTCTATAACATGCAATATACATCGAAAATACAGATTTGGTTAAAATAAAGTGAATTTCTCCTTTAATGCTGCCTCGCAAAACACAGGTGTACTGTGCATGTTAATGCCCCATCTCCACGTCTTGTTCTTCCCTCCCCTTCTCTTTGCTCTGGTCTATGCTATTGGAGGGGAAAGGCAGAGGGCAGACAGCTCATCTAAAAATAAAAATAAACGGTGCAGGGACGTGGGGTGGAATAGGGCAGGGCTAGGGAGGGATATGGGAGTGGGGGGACCAACCCGAGAGGCCCTGATAGGCTTTTAAAAATGTAATAAGCCCTTCATCGTCTGTGAGTTATTACTGCATCAGCCCAACTCCCTGTCTGTGTAAACGTGTCTCCTCTGTGTGCTGTGGACCCATCAGTGGGAAGGTAAATGAGTGTAGAGGGGGCACTGGGCTGGAGGAGGTGGGAGCAGGGTGTCTGTCATAGTTGGGTATAATCAGTTTATTAAAGTGCCATCCTCCTAAGATGCATTGTAAGCTGCCGGTTTAAATCTCTCTCCGCTGTATCTCTCTCTCTCTGTGTACAGTGCTGCGGGTGTCACCACTTCTTTCGCAGAGATGCTATTACTGGTTGCCATGTATTTCCATAGCAACCAGCTCAGCGCCATCATCGAGCTGGTCTGCTCCACTTTGGGGATGAAGGTAAGGTGGAGTGATGGCGGAAGGTGGGGGGGATCTCAATTGCATACACCTCGTCTCCTTCTCAAAACCCATTGGATGAGAAAGCCAGAGGTCCCTCCCCTCTAGAGAGAGAGAGAGAGACTATATAGTACATCCTCCACTGCAGGAAGCGTACAAACTGAGACGGATGCCTGCCAATACACTGACTGTTGTGTTCAGTTATTTCAGCTTTCACTTCATTTATCAGAGAAAGAGGGTGCAATGTAATTTGATTGTTTTGAACTTTATTTCCCACCCAAGGCTGCCTAAGAATTTGATCCAATATGAATCGAGTGGAATTATTAAATGCAAGATTCATTCATTGCCCTCAGGAGGTTTTCAATAGGTACTGGTTGCAGTAAAAGCAGAGATGGTGGTAGTGGCACCTCTGCCAGCAGGTCTCTCCCCAAGTAAAACCAGTCTAATTGATATCTGTGTAAATTATACCAGTCTAACTGATCTATGGGTAAATGCTCCCCTGCAGATTGCCATTAAACCAAGCTCTCTGAGCAAAATGAAGACCATCTTTACCCAGGAGATCTTCATTGAGCAGGTACTTCATATACACAGCCACATGTCCACAGTTAGCTTCATCTTTTTTAGATTACATATTTCTTAAAGATGTACATACTGTATGTTGTTTATTTGCGATACAGTGCAATATTATTTGATTTGTAATTTGGACTGAATTGGTTCTTTATCCATAGTATTGTCCAGGTGTATTGATATTCTATTGGATGTTGTCCAGGTGGTCACTGCCCACGCTGTGAGGGTGGCGGTTACCAACAACATGTTTGCCAACATCACAGGCTTCGTGCCCGTCCACTGTATCTACCAGCTGCTCCGCAGCAGAGCCTTCACCAAGCGCAAGGTCTCCATCAAGGTAGGCCTTTCTCCACTCTGTGGTTATGTTATTGGCCTCATGCATTTTCTCTTCATTCATGGCTCCATCTACTGGCTATTTCCAGTGAACAGGGGTCATGGCTTTGGTGAGCAGCATGGAGAATTCCACCTGCTATATTTTGAGACATGGGAATGAGAACTCACACCTGATCAATTGTTTTTTTTACTGGTGCTGGTCTCTTGGTACAATAGCCTATAAAACAAATACATGTCGATGTGCATCTTTCCCTTTCAAGGCGATTAGATGCGTATCTATACACATGAGCTCCGATACAATACAGGAATGATACGATTTAGTTAAAAACGTTTCGATGCGGTTCAGTGTGATTAGAGAACGAATCAATGCAGTACAATATGATTCAATGCACTAACATTTGTTGCATAATCACATTCATTTTCCATTCTAAATTAAAATCTCCTGCTGATGGAGCTCATGAGCTGAGCCTGTCTGAGCTGACGTATGTGTGTAAATGATTTATGTACTATGTTGGCACCTGAGCTGAGCAATAAGGGACACTAACCGCTACCACTATCACATTTTGGGGGGAACCACTTGGTTCTGAAATCACTATCACCCACTAATTGTTGTCATTTTTGCAGATTAAGTGTTTGTACTAGTAATGTGTCCATATTTATCGTTTACAAATGAGCTATGACATACTGTCCAAACAGATCTGTAAGGAAGGTGGATCCTTTGAAATATGCTATTGGACCATAAACAGATTTGGCTAACTTATCCATGTAGTCCAAATAATGATGATCAACGCTTTTTTGAAATATACAGAGTTGAAGTCGGAAGTTTACATACACCTTAGCCAAATACATTTAAACTCAGTTTTTCACAATTCCTGACATTTAATCCTAGTAAAAATTCCCTGTTTTAGGTCAGTTAGGACCACCACTTTATTTTAAGAATGTGAAATGCCAGAATAGAGAGGAGTAGAGAGAATGATTTATTTCAGCTTTTATTTCTTTCATCACATTCCCAGTGGGTCAGAAGTTTACATACACTCAATTAGTATTTGGTAGCATTGCCTTTAAATTGTTTAACTTGGGTCAAACGTTTCAGTTAGCCTTCCACAAAAGCTTCGCACAATGTTATAAGGTGAATTTTGGCCCATTCGTCCTGACAGAGCGGGTGTAACTGAGTCAGGTTTGTAGGCCTCCTTGCTCGCACACGCAGTTCTGCCCACAAATTTTCTATGGGATTGAGGTCAGGGCTTTGTGATGGCCACTCCAATACCTTGACATTCTTGTCCTTAAGCCATTTTGCCACAAGTTTGGTAGTATGCTTGGGTTCATTGTCCATTTGGAAGACGCATTTGCGACCAAGCTTTAACTTCCTGACTGATATCCTGAGATGTTGCTTCAATATATCCACGTAATTTTCCTCCTCATGATGCCATCTATTTTGGGAAGTGCACCAGTCCCTCCTGCAGCAAAGCACTCCCACAACATGATGCTGCCACCCCCGTGCTTCACGGTTGGGATGGTGTTCTTTGGCTTGCAAGCCTCCCCCTTTTTCCTCCAAACGTAACAATGGTCATTATGGCCAAACAGTTCTGTTTTTGTTTAATCAGACCAGAGGACATTTCTCCAAAAAGTATGATCTTTGTCCCCATGTGCAGTTGCAAACTGTAGTCTGGCTTTTTTATGACGGTTTTGGAGCAGTGGCTTCTTCTTTGTTGAACGGCCTTTCAGGTTATGTCGATATAGGACTCTTTTTACTGTGGATATAGATACTTTGTACCTGTTTCCTCCAGTATCTTCACAAGGTCCTTTGCTGTTGTTCTGTGATTGATTTGCACTTTTCGCACCAAGGTACCTTCATCTCTAGGAGACAGAACGCGTCTCCTTCCTGAGCCGTGTGATGGCTGCGTGGTCCCATGGTGTTGATACTTGCGTACTGTTGTTTGTACAGATAAACGTGGTACCTTCAGGCATTTGGAAATTGCTCCCAAGGATGAACCAGACTTTTGGAGGTCTACAATAATTTTTCTGAGGTTTTGGCTGATTTATTTTCCCATGATTTCAAGCAAAGAGGCACTGAGTTTGAAGGTAGGCCTTGAAATACTATGGATTTATTGGAACTAGTGGCTATATTGAGGCTTAAATAGCCTGACCTAATAACATATACATCGGGGGGCTCAGTTAAGCTAGTCGTCCTTACTACTATCTTATGTCATTCACGCTGGCACCAAAAGTTAGCGTTGATAGGGGACAGAATGCGCTCGAACCATCAAATAATTGCCTTACATATTACTCTTACAGAATTTCCACGTGGGTGAGGATATTGCAAATGTAATCAAAGCCTACTGGATGACAACTTGTTTTTAACCTACTACATAACATTGGTACAGCAGGTCCCCTTATTGTATGACAAATTCAAATGTTTCTCAAATGTGTCTTTAGATGCCATTCAATTCAATACTCACCTTTAAAACAAACAAAAAATGTAGGTCAAAAGAGTTCATATTAACATAGGAAATAGAGGGAATAACAGTACAGATGGCAATAAAAACTAACATTAGAGGCACATAATAAGTTAAAGGAAAAACAAAAAGTACTGGAGGAACTTATTCATAAAAGTTCAATTGTAATATATTATAAAAAATAAAGCGAACTGGATGGAATATAGGGAAAATGCACCGAATTGAGTTTTAATCTTCCACATAGAAATGCTACCGAAAATAAATGATTTACAGAAACTTACAAATGACGGAGTCATCCATGATTCACCAAACAATCTTTTTTAAAGAGGAAGCAAAGTACTTTTAAGCATATGTTATCATTTCAGTCTCCTCCATCTCCACTAACTGAAGTTAATTGAAAGGATATTTTTTTCTATTAATAGTGTAAAATTAACAGCTGTTTAAAAAGGCCAAAATACAGAGTAACTTCTTTACGCACTCAAAGCCTATAAGTCCGGGAAAACACCAGGGGCCTCGTTTATAAACGTTGCGTAGGCACAAAGGAAGGCATACACCACTTTCTAAGCAAACTTTGGGATTTATGAAAAAAATTAAAATTCACGGGAGAATGTGCGGTCCTCCACAGACACTTTGACCCATACGTACACACGTAAACTGGAGAAATGAGAAACTCCGATGGCAGAAGGATGAAACTCGAGAAACGCTTTGAAATTGGTACCATTGTGTAAAATGGATCGAAATATTACCTCACGTATTATATATGAAGAGTTCCCTGGAGTGCACACAAAAAAACACAAACATGATTTAGGATAATATATACAAATGGAGATATCTGTTTTTGCAAAGAACCCCTCAAATATGTTGTACAGTTTAATCGGGAATCATATTTAATTGGATCTGTAATTATTAAACAATAGTTGCATGTTATGAAATACATATTGTTATCACGTTCGTTGCGCAGAACTGTCAATGTGATAATGGTCCTGTCATTGTCAGTTACAATTAGGGTAATCACCACACCTGAAGGTGTTACGCAATTGGGTAGCTTTGACAATCAAATGGGTGGGTATAAAAAGGCATGCAATTACAATGCGTAATGACGCACTATGGCTGCTTTGGCACTGTTGGAAGATTTGGCGAATGGAAGAATTCGGAGAGAGCGAATTTTCAGAGACCAGCAAGATTTACTGGCCAATGATGATGAGTGGCTTATGAGCCAGTTCCGATTACCAAGAGCTGATCTCTGTGCTGTAGTGGGCCCAGCTTTACAAAGAAGCACCCGCAGAAACCAATCCGTGCCTGTCCCACTTCAAGTCCTGACAAACCTCGGATTTCTGTCAACCGGCACTTTTCAAAGAGAATTGGCTGACAGGTCAGGGATCTCTCAGCCAAACTTTAGCCGCGTTATGCCAGACGTGTTAGGAGATTATAATTGGATTGACGCACCTCTACATAAAGTTTCCTTACACGGTGGGTGAAAAGGCAAATTAAATAGTGCAATTTGCAGCAATGTCCGGTTTCCCAAATGTAATCGGTGCTAAAGAAGGTCAGTTTTATTGCTTCTTTAATTAGAACAACAGTTTTCAGCTGTGCTAACATAATTGGAAAAGGGTTTTCTAATGATCAATTAGCCTTTTTAAAATGATCAACTTGGATTAGCTAACACAACGTGCCATTGGAACACAGGAGTGATGGTTGCTGATAATGGGCCTCTGTAGATATTCCACAAACAATCTGCCATTTCCAGCTACAATAGTCATTTACAACATTAACAATGTCTACACTGTATTTCTGATCAATTTGATGTTATTTTAAATGGGCAAAAAATTTGCTTTCATTTCAAAAACAAGGAAAAGTGACCCCAAACTTTTGAACGGTGGTGTATATCAAACAGTTTTCGATGTACTCAGAGGTCCGTTATTAGCATGTTTTAGTCTACCATTTTTATAGGAGTGGTTATCAGATACTCAGCAAGAGTCTGATTTCATTATTGCTGAAATAGGACCCACGTGGTAAATATAAAGATCCAGTCCAGCTAAAAAAACGTGGTCCTTTACACTTCAGTGTTGTGATGCACAAATTCTAGCAAAATGCATAGTGCATACAATTATAAAGGTATTGTCAGGTATTATTAATCTTAACCAGACATGGACGATACATTAGAGATAATATAAAACAAGTACTGGAAACAGTGGAACACTATGAACAATCTGGGGAAACGGGAAAATATATATAAATGCCTGGACTATTTTAATTGAGGAAAATAACTTCTAGACATCAGGACTGCAATTACTCACCACAGACTAGCAGAATCCTTTTTTCCCCTTTCATGACTCTGACGAGCCCAACGTGAAGGATATACTGCTTCCTCGGGAACGGGCCCCAATCCCCGTGATCTGCGTGAAGAGGAGGCGGAGAAAGAGGTCGGGTTGCCTTCTGAGAATTCGTAGGCGATCAAATAAACACCCACTTCCATTCTGCTAGCAAACGTGCAATCTTTGGAGAATAAAATCGACGAGTTACGCGGAGATTAAACTACCAATGGGCCATTAAAAACTGTAACATCTTATGCTTTACGGAGTCGTGGCTGAACGACGCAATATGAACATACAGCTGGCTGGTTATATGAATTACCGGGCAGGATAGAACAGCGGCGTCTGGTAAGACAAGGGGCGGCGGTCTATGTATTTTTGTAAACAACAGCTGGTGCACGATATCTAAGGAAGTCTCAATCTATTGCTTGCCTGAGGTAGAGTATCTCATTATAAGCTGTAGACCACATTACCTACCTAGAGCGTTTTCATCTGTATTTTTTGTAGCTGTTTACATACCACAACAGTCAGAGGCTGGCACTAAGACAGCATTGAATGAGCAGTTTTCCGCCATAAGCAAAGAAGAAAACACTCACCCAGAGGCGGCGCTCCTTGTAGCCGGGGACTTGAATGCAGGGATGCTTAAATCTTTTTTACCAAATTTCTATCAGCATGTTAAATGTGCAACCAGAGGAAAAAGAACTCTGGACAACCTATACTCCACACACAGAGACACATACAAACTCTCCCTCCCCTCCATTTGGCAAATCTGACCATAATTATATCCTTCTGATTCCTGCTTACAAGGAAGATTAATGCAGGAAGCACCAGTGACTAGAGAAATTAAAAAGTGATAAGAGAAAGCAGATGCTAAGCTACAGGACTGTTTTGCTAGCAGATTTGAATATGTTCCTGGATTCCTCCGATCGTGTTGAGGAGTACACCACATCAGTCATTGGTTTCATCAATAAGTGCATCGATGACTTCGTCCCCACAGTGACCGTATGTACATACCCCAACCAGAAGCCATGGATTACAGGCAGCACCGCACTGAGCTAAAGACTAGAGCTGCCACTTTTAAGGAGCGGGACTCCTACCCGGAAGCTAATAAGAAATCCCGCTATGCCCTCCGACGAACCATCAAACAGGCAAAGCGTCAATACAGGACTACGATTGAATCGTACTACACCAGCTCCGACGCTCGTCGGATGTGGCAGGGCCTGCACACCATTACAGACTACAACGGGAAGCACAGCCGAGAGCTGCCTAGTGACACGAGCCTACCAGATGAGCTAAATTACTTCTATACTCGCTTCGAGGCAAATAAAACTGAAACATGCATGAGAGCAGCAGCTGTTCTGGAAGACTGTGTGATCACGCTCTCCGCAGTAAGACCTTTAAACAGGTCAACATTAACAAGGCCGCAGGGCCGGACAGATTACCAGGACGTGTACTGTGAGCACGCGCTGACCAACTGGCAAGTGCCTTCACTGATATTTTCAACCTCTCCCTGTCCGAGTCTGTAATACCAACATGTTTCAAGCAGACCACCATAGTCCCTGTGCCCAAGAACACTAAGGTAACCTGCCTAAATGACTATCGACCCGTAGCACTCACCTCTGTAGCCATGATGTGCTTTGAAAGGCTGGTCATGGCTCACATCAACACCATCTTCCCAGAAACCCTAGACCCACTCCAATTTGCATATCGTACCAACAGATCCACAGATGATGCAATCTCTATTGCATTCCACACTGCCCTTTCCCACCCTGACAAAAGGAACACCTATGTGAATGCTGTTCATTGACTACAGCTCAGCATTCAACACCATAGTGCCCTCAAAGCTCATCACTAAACTAAGGACCCTGGGACTAAACACCTCCCTCTGCAACTGGATCCTGGACTTCCTGACGGGCCACCCCCAGGTGGTAAGGGTAGGTAACAACACATCCGCCATGCTGACCCTCAACACGGGGGCCCCTCAGGGGTGCGTGCTCAGTCCCCTCCTGTACTCCCTGTTCACTCATGACTGCACAGCCAAGCACGACTCCAACACCATCATTAAATTTGGCGATGACACAACAGTGGTAGGCCTGATCACCGACAACGACGAGACAGCCTATAGGGAGGAGGTCAGAGACCTGGCCGTGTGGTGCCAGGACAACAACCTCTCTCTCAACGTGATCTAGACAAAAGAGATGATTGTGGACTACAAGAAAAAGAGGACCGAGCACGCCCCCATTCTCATCGACAGGGCTGCAGTGGAGCAGGTTGAGAGCTTCAAGTTCCTTGGTGTCCACATCACCAACAAACTAACATGGTCCAAGCACACCAAGATGGTCGTGAAGAGGGCACGACAAAACCTATTCCCCCTCAGGACACTGAAAACAATTTGGCATGGGTCCTCAGATCCTCAAAAGGTTCTACAGCTGCACCATTGAGAGCATCCTGGTTGGTATGGCAACTGCTCGGCCTCTGACCGCAAGGCACTACAGAGGGTAGTGCGAACAGCCCAGTTCATCACTGGGGCCAAGCTTCCTGCCATCCAGGACCTCTATACCAGGCAGTGTCAGAGGAAGGCCCTAAAAATTGTCAAAGATTCCAGCTACCTTAGTCATGGACTTCTCTCTGCTACCGCATGGCAAGTGGTACCAGAGCACCAAGTCTAGGTCCAAGAGGCTTCTAAAAAGCTTTTACCCCCAAGCCATAATACTCATGAACATCTAATCAAATGGCTACCCAGACTATTTGCAGTGCCCCCCTCACCTCCTCTTTACACCACTGCTACTCTCTGTTGTCATCTATGCATAGTCACTTTTATAACTCTACCTACATGTACATACTACCTCAACTAATCTGGTGCCCCCGCACAGTGACTCTGTATCAGTACTCCCCTGTATATAGTCTTGCTATTTTTATTTTACTGCTGCTTTTTATTTACTTGTTACTTTTATCTCTTCTTATCTGTATTTTCTTTAAACTGTATTGTTGGTTAGGGGCTTGTAAGTAAGCATTTCACTGTAAGGTCTACTACACCTGTTGTATTTGGCGCATGTGACTAATAAAATTTGATTTGAAAGTTAGCTATAGTTACCCCAAGTGTAAAAGTGTAAATAATGGCTACTTCTCAGAAACTGTCAAGAGGAGTAAAACAGGGTTGTCCTCTATCGGCATATCTATTTATTATGACCATTTGACATGTTGGCTATTAAAATCAGATCCAACAATAATATCTTGGTGCTTGAAATCTAGGGCTTAAAAACAAAGATGCCATTGTACGCTGACAATTTATGTTTTCTTTTAAATCCACAATTTGGATCCCTGCACAGCCCCATAGAGGACCTAAATAATTTCTCTTAGCTCTCTGGATTACAACCAAACTATGATAAGTGTCGTGTCTTTGGGGCACCATTAAACTGAAGACATGTTTATCAAATAACTCCCTGTAATTATTATTAAGCGATTAAACTGATTAATCGTTTAACTGTAATTAACTAGGAGATCGGGGCACCAAGGAAAATATTCAGATTACAAAGTTATAATTTTCCTAATATAACTTTCCTATATTATAACATTATATATCATATTCTATTATAGTATAGGGCGATTATCTTCTGATTTAAATGGTGTATTTTACCTCGCATCCAGTCTCATTCCAAACATCGTAAATTGTTGTATCTGCACGAATCCAGCCTTTACTAAAGTCATCCATACATCAATTGTCTTAAAATCATTTATTTACTGAACTAAGTAATTCACAGAAAGCATACAAACAGTAATTATCGTCTCAAAGAATTGGTAGAGTAATGTACCCTAGTGGGCTAAACAGGCATGGCGGCCTGTTAAACAAAGGGTCATAAAGGGCAGCTGAGGAGGCACACAGAGTTCATTAATATTAACAATTGATATGCTAATCCTTTGCACATGAACGCTCACTCATTCGGGAACAATTGCAATCAATATAT
Organism: Salmo salar; assembly: GCF_965601325.2. Taxonomy (NCBI): domain Eukaryota; kingdom Metazoa; phylum Chordata; class Actinopteri; order Salmoniformes; family Salmonidae; genus Salmo; species Salmo salar. The sequence continues at coordinate 61,606,980 of NC_138294.1, read as the reverse complement.
ATTTACGCTCAGTGTGTCGTCGGGATCCTTGTTGGAGAGTCGTTCTGTTGGAGAGTTCTCTCTCTCTCTCTCGGTTAGAATGGATCTTTCAAAGCGACATTCATTAATGTCGTTATAGAATGGATGTTTCATTGGTCTTCGCGTTCAATGATATAATTGACTTAGCTGCAGACTAATAATTAATATCAAAGACTTGTTCTTATTCTGTCGGTCTCGATAGTCTAAAAGTTTAACCACGTGGTATAGGTAACTTTCAGTAGAGGAATTGGGTGGTCAAACCTTGGCTCTCTCTTCTGAGGTAAGCTGGTCTGAAGAAAGTAAATCAGTGGGGTTTTATACGTGAACATAGAACAGGCTTGTCACATGACACCTTGTCCTGTCCATGTCCCTGGGGGCGTGCCGATGACTGATTTAATCTTTGAACATAAATACATTCTATCACATTAACATCAGTACATAGCATCTCAATGTATTACAAATAGCTTTATCCTTATTAATACATTTTATACAACCATTTAGATGCAAGTCCCATAGCTGAGGCTATTATATAAACAGTATTATGGTAATATGGCTATATTGTCTCTTCTGAGTATCACAAAATTGTACCAAGAGGACCAGTTCGTAGCTGGATTCTTCACCAATCTTTTATACCTTCTCCAGAACATAAATGTCGTTCGGTTCCCCAACTCTCTGAGTTGGAAGAATTTCCTGTGTCTCTCTATGAAACCCCTCTGTGTCTCAACTGGGTCATGTGGTAGGAGATTCTCCTCTAGAATTTTACCACCCCTTCACACAGGGCCTGGGTGGGGGAGGTAGGTTGGGGGATGGTGTAAGGGGGAGGGGTCAACTGTCCTCCCTGTACTCAAAGAGGGCAACGTCATGACATAAGTGTGCCATATTACGTACTGGATTGCTAAAAAAGTTGACTTTTACATTACCATTTAGTTTACCAATAAAATGGTCTAATGGTGAAGTGGACATAATCGGTATTCATATCCCAAAATAAATAAACGCTCTGTGAGCAGCCCGAGTACTTTGAGGTTGCTCTAAAGTGGAAAGGTGCAGGAGAGTCAGGAGCAGGTTTTCTTAATTAAATAAAGTTCTCTATTGAGGTATTTCTTTCTTCTTAAACACAATCAAGGATGATCTCCCAAGGAAAACACGTCTTCTTTACAAGAACAAGGAACATAAGGAGATTATCTTTAAACTATAATGTCAATCATGGGTGTGTCACCACTTAACGATCCGTCCGTGGAGAGCTCGCTTCGGGTGGTGGTCCGGATCCGTGGTGGCCATTCCCAAGAGTTAGTTTGTCCCCTTCTTCTCCCTTCCGAAAGGTACATCCTCTCCTTTGGAGAAGCAAACACTCTTTTCTTTCTCCCCTCTCTCTTGCAGGGGAAAGAGAATAGCTCATTAGTACCGTTAGCTGTGCTTACTTGCCTCTGATCACCTTGACTCACATGCCGGGCTGGGCTACTCTCCGTGGGAGCAGCCTGCCCTGGGCGCCAGATGCGCCGTCTTGGTCGCGTCGGGACAGTGCGTCCGCATTCCCGTTCCTCGATCCAGCCCTGTGGATGACATGGAAAGAGAATGGTTGTAAAGTAAGAAACCATCTGGCTATTCTGTTATTGTTTCTCTTACCAGCCATCCACGTGAGGGGAGCATGGTCAGTAACAAGGGCAAACCTATTCCCTAGTAGGTAGTACCAGAGATAATCGAGGGCTCACTTAATGGCTAGGGCATCTTTCTCTACGGTAGCATATTTCTGTTCCCGATCACTGAGCTTCCTACTTATAAAGAATAGGCCTCTCTGCTTCACTTTCACCCTGAGCTAGGACGGCATTGAGCCCCGCATCTTAGGCATCTACCTGCACAATGAGCTCTTGAGAGAAGTCAGGAACCTGCAGGACGGGATCAGAGCACAGACTATCTTTTAGAAACTGGAAGGCGTCTTCCATCTCGTTCTTCCACGCTACTCGGTTTGGCAGGTTTTTCTTGATGAGGTTTGTGAGGGGGTTGGCAATGGTTCCATATCCAGGGATGAAATGGCGATTAATATCCCATTATCCCCAAGAAGGCTCGGACGTCCCGCTTCATCTGGGGCCGAGGCCAGTCCCGAATGGCCCTGGTCTTATCTGCCTGTGGGTGTATTTTTTCCGTTCCCCACGGTGTCACCCAGGTATTCCGCTCCAGACAAACCCAGTCAGCAATGTTTTTGGATTGGCCATCAGCCCTGTAGCCTCCAGGCTCACAAGCACCGCCCATAGTTGCAGGAGGTGGCTATCCCAGTCCTCGCTGTGGATGACCACATTGTCTATGTACGTCTCATTCTTTGCGATGACTCGGTGGGCCTCAGGAATCCTGTAAGGCCGGATATGCACCTTTTTGCCGGGTTCAGTGTGGATATGATGAAACAGGACAGCTGTTTGTCCTGGGAAGGGCGAGAATACCCTGCCGAATTGCATAATCAGCATGTCTAGCTGTCTCGACTGTTCCGGCAGGAGAGTTCGGCCATGGCGCACCTGTAGCAGGGCCTCCTCTTTTTCCTTGTCCTCCATGGCCATCAGAGCCACACGCTCCCCTCTCCCATGGTACTTCTTCAGCAGGTTGATATGATAGAGTTGGATCTTCTTCCTCCTGTCCGGTTGCTTGATGAGGTAATTGACCGGTGAGACCCTTTTTGTTACCTTGTAGGGCCCCCTCCACTGCGCCAGCAAGCGGTTTTCGGCCGTGGGAACGAGTACATCACTTTCTCTCCCACTGAACTCCCTGGGTGTCGCTGACTTATCGTAGGCTCGACCTTGAGTCCGTTGCGCCTTCTCCTTTATGCTCCTTTACTATGGGCCAGACTGCCGACAGGCAGTCCCTCATCAGGGTAACATGTTCTTTCGTTGACCGGAACGGGCATGGTTGGGCCTCCCAGGTCTCCTTGGCTAAGTCGAGGATCCCTCGACATGGCCTGCCGTAGAGCAATTCGAATGGGGAGAACCCAGTGGACGCCTGGGGTACTTCTCGCAGGACAAACATGAAGTGGGGCAAAGCATGTCCCAGTTTTTCCTGTCTCTGGACACCAGTCTTCTCAACAAGCTTTTAATCATTTTGTTCAGGCATTCGCACAAACAGTCTGTCTGCAGGTGGAATATGCTTGAGCGTATCTGTTGAACCTGGTATAACCGACACAAATCCTTCATCAACCGGGACATGAATAATAATAAATCGAAAAGGATAGGTCTCCCCCATGAGACCCTCTCCGGCATACCGTCTTCTGGGCTCTGGGTCTTGCTGTATCCTGTTGGGATCAAAACTGCACTCACTCCTGTTACCTCTGTAACCGTCCCCAACTATACGGGAGTCTTTTCTTCCACCACTCTCTCCCTGTGTGCTGCCCTTCTGGCAGCTTTATGGGCTTTATGGGCCTTGCACAGCTGGTGAGCAATCAGCCCTTGATTACTCACCAACTCCCAATCAGCCCCAATTAGTCCTGGCCAGAGCACCCGTCGAGACCTGGCGCGTCCAGCAGATGGAGCCATTGCCTCGTGATATATACACCGTCTGTCACCAGGCCTCGACGAGTCTCCCCCTGGTGGCTGACCTGTACGCCACAGTACATATAAATATATGGGTGAGAGATGGCCGAACGGCATAGGCAAGATGCAGTAGATGGTATAGAGTACAGTATATACATACGAGATGAGTAATGTAGGGTATGTAAACATTATTATATAAAGTGACATTGTTTAAAGTGACTGGTGATACATTTATTAAATCCAATTTTTAATTGTTAAAGTGGCTAGAGATTTGAGTCAATATGTTTTGCAGCAGCCTCTCAATGCTAGTGATGGCTGTTTAATAGTCTGATGGCCTTGAGATAGAAGCTGTTTTTCAGTCTCTCGTTCCCAGCTTTGATGCATCTGTACTGTCCTCACCTTCTGGATGATAACGGGGTGAACAGGGAATGGCTCGGGTGGTTATTGTCCTTGATGATCTTTTTGGCCTTCCTGTGACATCGGGTGGTGTAGTTGTCCTGGAGGGCAGGTAGTTTGCCCCCAGTGATGCTTTGTGCAGACCTCACTACCCTCTGGAGGGCCTTATGGTTGTGGGCGGAGCAGTTGCCGTACCAGGCGGTAATACAGCCCGACAGGATGCTCTCGATTGTGCATCTGTAAAAGTTTGTGAGTGTTTTTGGTGACTAGCCAAATTTCTTCCACCTCCTGTTTGTCCGTGATGTGTACGCCGAGGAACCTAAAACTTTCCACCTTCTCCACTACTATCCTGTCGATGTGCATAGAGGGTGCTCCCTCTGCTGTTTCCTGAAGTCCACGATCAGCTCCTTTGTTTTGTTGACATTGAGTGTGAGGTTATTTTCCTGACACCACACTTCAAGGGCCCTCACCACCTCCCTGTAGGCCGTCTCGTCATTGTTGGTAATCAAGCCTACCACTGTAGTGTCGTCTGCAAACTTGATGATTGAGTTGGAGGCATGCATGGCCACGCAGTCATGGGTGAACAGGGAGTACAGGAGAGGGCTGAGAACGCACCCTTGTGGGGCCCCAGTGTTGAGGATCAGCGGGGTGGAGATGTTGTTTCCTACCCTCACCACCTGGGGGCAGCCCATCAGAAACTCCAGGACCCAGTTGCACAGGGCGGGGTCGAGACCCAGGGTCTTGAGCTTAACCTCTCTTGGGTAGGGGGCAGTATTTTCACGTCCGGATAAAAAAAATGATGATGGGCCCCGGTGTTGAGGATCAGCGGGGTGGAGATGTTGTTTCCTCCCCTCACCACCTGGGGGCGGCCCGTCAAAGTTCAGGACCCAGTTGCACAGGACGGGGTCGAGACCCAGGGTAGTCTCTCAAAGCACTTCATGATGACGGAGGTGAGTGCTACGGGGCTCATTTACCTTAGCTTTCTTGGGAACAGGAATGTCCCAGGAATATCTCTTCATTCAGGTTACAACCTCTCACTTTCGGTTATTTGAAAATGAAATAATCGCCAAAATATCACTTTTTTTAAAACGAGCCATAGAATGCTGGTTGCAATTTCAGTTTAATCCACCAGAAAAAAACAGAACAGGTATTACAACAAATATTATGGTTAAACTCAAATATACTAATTGATGATAAAAAAAAATAACATTTTTTTATTTATTTTCTTTTAACTATATAATCTTTAATGATATAAATAGGACTGGTGGAGTTATGTCACACATGCAGCTAACAAAAATATATGGAAATGTCAAGCTCTATCCAAAATTACAACCAACTGATTGCAGTATTACCTCAATTGGAGGAGGAAAGTGGAAGGGGGAGAAGGTAAGGAACTTCTCTGTCGATCCTGCATTAAAGACTGAAGAGATTTTTGCTGTGTTTATGAACTGATGCACAAAGAATGCCGGATTCAACGCTTTAAATTTAACTTATTATACAAAATTCTTGCAACGAATAGAATGTTATCTACAGTGCATTCGGAAAGTATTCAGACCCCTTGACCTTTTCCACATTTTGCTACATTACAGCCTTATTCTAAAATTGATTAAATAGTTGTTTCCCCTCATCAATCTACACACAATACTCCATAATGACAAAGCAATAACTCTGTAATTATTTAATTCTGGAGAAACTATGAGAGTAGAAAGGTTCAGAACTTTTGTGAAACATCACAGCACAGTTGAAACATATATGGCAAGTTGCAGCGACAAGACAAGATCGTAATTGGGTATGATGAGTATATTGGGTATATTGGTATATTTGATGGGTATATTTTTAAAGAGCCCACAATCTATGTTACTAGCTTACTTTAATCCGGTAAAACACAATTTTCAATAGGTTGTCACTCAACTAATTAAACCTAATATCACGCAAGCCATGTTAGCGTTTTAATGCTAAAGGTGCCGAGGAGATGTGGTCAGCCCGCAAAGCTGGGCACAGTGTGCAGTTTGACAAGGCTATTGGTATTACCTGGAGTTGTTTGGCATGCAAAATGACTTGGAGATCAATGACTGTCTAAACAGTTACATCCAGTTAGACACTGAAGGGGATGACGAATCAGTTGTGACAGAAGATGAGATCTTTAAGGAATCTAGAAAGAATGTAATATGAGCAAAATACATTTCTAGAACAAACTTTTGTGAATTGTCGGTTCTTTAAGTTTGAATATGTTTTCTGACCAATGCATGCTACATTTGGATCGGTTTGGGGTCTGCAGAACAATGCACTTGTATCTTAAACATTTTAATTGGCGACCGATGTGTATCGGTGAATCGTTACATCCCTATATTTTACACATTAATGCTGTTGTACTCCATCTTGTCTCCTATAGGACTGGATCTACAGGCAGCTGTGTGAGACGTCCACTCCTCTCCACACCCAGCTGCTGCCCCTCATCGTCTACATCAACTCCATCCTCACTCCGGGCCTCCAAGGCCTACCCCAAGGCTGCCAACCCCAAGGCCGCCAATCACCGAGCAGGAGGTCCTCACCGTCTACCAGGGCTCAGCTGGGGTGAGCGTTGACACTGCATAAACGCATCTACACAAACACACAGTAACCAAAGGGTTAACTATGCTGTAAATGTCTCTGAATGTATTAATTGAATCAGTACAGATTGATACATTTGTTTTCAATTGAATTGGAGGTCAAAACCCATTTTATCAATGGCTAATAATTAGAAAAACTTGTAGGGTTGCAAAATTCCAGTACATTTCCCCAAATTCCTTGGTTTTCCAGAAATCCTGTTTAGAAGAGTCCAGAATTCCTGATTATTCCCTCCTGATTCCGTGAATCTTCCTCCTGGGAATTTTGGGAAACTTACTGGAATTTTGCATCCTAGAGTCACATCAACCTAGCTCAATTAATAGCTCCCAGATAGTATGTCCTTATACGTATGTATGTACAGTTGAAGTCGGAAGTTTACATTCACTTAGGTTGGAGTCATTAAAACTCATTTTTAAACCACTCCACAAATTTCTTGTTAACAAACTATAGTTTTGGCAAGTCGGTTAGGACATTACTTTGTGCATGACACAAGTCATTTTTTCCAACAATTGTTTACAGGCAGATTATTTCACTTATAATTCACTGTATCACAATTCCAGTGGGTCAGAAGTTGACATACACTTAAGTTGACTGTGCCTTTTAAACAGTTTGGAAAATTCCAGAAAATGATGTCATGGTTTTAGAAGCTTCTGATAGGCTAATTGACATAATTTGAGTCAATTGGAGGTGTACCTGTGGATGTATTTCAAGGCCTACCTTCAATCTCAGTGCCTCTTTGCTTGACATCATGGGAAAATCCAAAGAAATCAGCCAAGACCTCAGAAAAAAAAATTGTAGACCTCCACAAGTCTGGTTCATCCTTGGGAGCAATTTCCAAACGCCTGAAGGTACCACGTTCATCTGTACAAACAATAGTACGCAAGTATAAACAGTATATTTAAATCTCTCCACGCAGCCATCCTACTGCTCAGGAAGGAGATGCGTTCTATCTCCTAGAGATGAATGTACTTTGGTGTGAAAAGTTTGACCCAAGTTAAACAATTTAAAGGCAATGCTACCAAATACTAATTGAGTGTATGTAAACTTCTGACCCACTGGGAATGTGACGAAATAAATAAAAGCTGAAATAAATCATTCTCTCTACTATTATTCTGACATTTCACATTCTTAAAATAAAGTGGTGATCCTAACTGACCTAAAACAGGGAATTTTTACTAGGATTAAATGTCAGGAATTGTGAAACTGAGTTTAAATGTATTTGGTTAAGGTGTATGTAAACTTCCGACTTCAACTGTGTGTGTGTGGTGTGTGTGTGTGTGTGTGTGTGTGTGTGTGTGTGTGTGTGTGTGTGTGTGTGTGTGTGTGTGTGTGTGTGTGTATCCTTCCCTCTGCATGCTGTAAAATGTTGATAACAAATGGGTTGTAAAGGTTTTTTACACAATTGCTGAATGGTGCCCATTTGAAAAGCAGGCAGTGATATATAAAACCACCATGTAAAGACATTTTCAACATCAAATGATAGTTGGTCTGTTTCAATTAATCTAGTCATTCGTTATGTTTGGAGGCCATTGGGAGTAAATTGCCTTCGATATCATTATGGTCTCCCCGAGCTATTGGGCTGTCAGCAGCCACTGACTGATATGATATTTAATGATGTCATACATCAGCCATGCCGTATAGATGTCCCGTCATCCACTTGATTATATTATTCCGCCTTGGTTGCCCTAGAAGGAGAGGCCATTTGTCGCTAGTGGTCCATTGGCCCTGCAGTGTAGAACACTGGGGTGACCTGCCCCTGACCTCTTGTCTCTTTCTCCCTCTTCTATCAGGTCTTGTTCTCTCCATCACTATCCGTCTCACTCTCTGGCAGGTCGAGGGGTGCGTTCCAGATACAGCATCACCACACAGCTCCTCATCCTCTACTATATTCTGTCCTATGAAGAGGCTCTACTGGCCAATACTAAACAACTCGGTACGTATCCTACTGTACAGTGTCTCCTCCTGGCTATGTACCATAGTGTATACTACTCCTGAACACCATTCATTCAGCCGCACTTGGCTTCTCTCCGAGCCACCCTGTTGCTGCTTATTCTTCTCCTCCTCTTTCATTGTTTTCTCCTCCATTGAAGATGGTATGCTGTGTTTGAGAAGGTCAGAGAGAGAAAGTGTGTCAGGGAGCCAAGAGAAAGGCGGGCTTTGTCCTTTGTTGTTAAGCTACTAGGAAACTCTATTGCTTGGGGGGTTTCCTTCCCCCAGCTTGGCTTTCTCTCAGGAGAGGTGTTACCTAGGGCTGTTGTGGTGATCATATTACCGCTACACCAGCAGTCATGACTGCAGTAAAATAATCTCTTATGCACTAATGGCCTGGTAATCAGGGCTCTATAGTACCTCTAACTACTCTGACATCAATGCAAGTGCAATCAAAAATCACATCAAACATTTATCAAAAGGGTATTGTGCTTTTAAAAGTCACCTCACTGTGATTGATCAATTTGAAGAAAGAAGTTCAACAACAGGTTAAAACTGAGTGGAAAACATGGTCATTGTGGATGTTGTTTCAAAGGCTGTTTCAAGCAATGAAATGGACAGCGCTTTCTAAGGTGACGATAATTAATTCAAAGCACCCATACACATATTAGAGCTTATGCATACGCATAGGCCTATATATGAGCCCAAGCCTGAAAAAACAAAACTGAATTAAAAGAATGATTGTGCGGTTATACATTACATAGCCTACCACATATTACGCATGGCAGAAAACATTTAAACTGATTTAAGATGTATTTATTATGGATCCCTATTCTCTTCCTGGGGTCCAGCTAAATTAAGGTAGTTTATACAATTTTAAAAACATTACAATACATTCATAGATTTCACAACACACTGTGTGCCCTCAGGCCCCTAATTCACCACTAACACACATCAACAGTACTAAATCCATGTGTATGTTATTGTGTGTATGCATGTGTATGTGCCTATGTTTGAGTTGCTTCATAGTCCCCGCTGTTCCATAAGATGTATTTTTAGCAGTTTTTTTTAATCAGTTTTTACTGCTTGCATCAGTTACTTGATGTGGAATAGAGTTCCATGTAGTCATGGCACTATGTAGTACTGTGTGCCTCCCGTAGACTGTTCTGGACTTGGATTGTGAAGAGACCTCTGATGGCGTGTCTTGTGGGGTATGGATGGGTGTCCAAGCTGTGTGCTAGTCATTTAAACAGACAGCTCGGTACGTCAACATGTCAATACCTCTTACAAATACAAGTAATGATGAAGTCAATCTCTCTTCCACTTTGAGCCAGGAGAGATTGACATGCATATTATTAATGTTAGCTCTCTGTGTACATCCAAGGGCCAGCCGTGCTGCCCTGTTCTGTGCCATTGGCAATTTTCCTAAGTCCCTTTTTGTGGTTCCTGACCACACGACTGAACAGTAGTCCAGCTGCGACAAAATTAGGGCCTGTATGACCTGCCTTGTTGATAGTGCTGTTAACTTCTCAGGCTAGGTTTCTTTTTTCTCAATGTCTGCCTGACTGACGTGCCCAAAGTAAACTGCCTGTTGCTCAGGCCCTGAAGCCAGGATATGCATATTTTATTTTGTATTTATTTTTATTTCACCTTTATTTAACCAGGTAGGCAAGTTTAGAACAAGTTCTCATTTACAGGATTGGTAGGATGGTCAGTTTTACGAGGGTATGTTTGGCAGCATGAGTGAAGGATGCTTTGTTGTGAAATAGGAAGCCAATTCTAGATTTAACTTTGGATTGGAGATGTTTGATGTGAGCCTGGAAGGAGAGCTTACAGTCTAACCAGACACCTAGGTATTTGTAGTTGTCCACATATTCTAAGTCAGAACCGTCCAGAGTAGTGATGCTGGACGGGCGGGCAGGTGCGGGCAGCGATCGGTTGAAGAGCATACATTTAGTTTTACCTGAATTTAAGAGCAGTTGGAGGCCACGGAAGGAGAGTTGTATGGCATTGAAGCTCGTCTGGAGGGTTGTTAACAGTGTCCAAAGAAGGGCCAGAAGTATACAGAATTCGTACCATTGGAAAGAAGACACTTTGAAGTTTGTAGAATTTTTTTAATAATGTAGGAGACTATAACACAATAGATATGGTAGGAGAAAATCCAAAGGTAAACCAACCGGAAATGTTTTGTTTGATTGAGAGCACATACTCTTACAATGGAAAGTATAGGGAAATAATTAAATCTAGCTCCCAGTATGCAATTCCTATGGCTTCCACTGGATGTCAGCACTCAATGTTCAAGGTTTCAGGCTTGTTTCTTCCAAAACGAGTAAGAATATTGAGTTTTAGTACAGGGACACACTATTGGAAATGTGTGTATGCGTGCGCGATGAAGACATGACGCACCTGCTAATATCGTTTTCCTATTGAACATACTTCTTTCCGTATGAAATATTATAGTTTGATTACATTTTAGGGTATCTGAGGAGTCAATAGAAACGTATTTTGACTTGTTTTAGCAAAGGATTCCTTTCTCTGCAGGTAGAACGAGTGGATTACTCAATTCGATAGCGCCAACTAAACAGACTTTTTGGTATATAAAGAAGGATTTTATCTAACAAAACAACACTACATGTTATAACTGGGACCCTTTGGATGACAAATCAGAGGAAGATTTTCAAAAAGTAAGTGAATATTTCATCGCTATTTGTGAATTTATGAAACCTGTGCAGGTGGAAAAATATTTTGATGTGGGGCACTGTCCTCAAACAATCGCATGGCATGCTTTCGCTGTAATGGCTACTGTAAATCGGACAGTGCAGTTAGATTAACAAGAATTTAAGCTTTCAACCGATATATGACACTTTGTTTAATATCCATAATTTCTATGAATATTTATTTGAATTGCGCACCCTCTAGTTTCACCGGAAGTTGTCCCGCTAGCGGGACACCGAGCCTTAGGTAGAGCAGCGCTTTATTATGGACATACTTCTCCCCATCTTAGCTACTGTTGTATCAATAGGTTTTGACCATGACAGTTTACAATCTAGGGTTACTCCAAGCAGTTTAGTCACCTTAATTTGCTCAATTTCCACATTTTTTACAAGATTTAGTTGAGGTTTCCCAAATACATTGCTTTTAGTTTTAGAAAAATGTAGGACTAACTTATTCCTTGCCACCCACTCTGAAACTAACTGCAGTTTTTTGTTAAACGTTGTAGTCATTTCAGTCGCTGTAGTAGCTGACATGTATAGTGTTGAGTCATCCGCAAATAGGAGTGGCAATATCGTCCACTATTATCCTCAGTAATTTTACATCCATGTTGTCAGTGGCATGTCATTGTTGATGGACATCAACAAAAAAATTCACCTCTTCCACACTCACTTTACGGAATTCAAAATTACATAATTTGGTCAGATATACTTGGATGTGTAGTGTCAGTGTTTGTTGCTGGCATGTCATGCCTGAATTAGCTAACCTTGCCAATGAAAACAATCATTAAAGTAGTTGACAATATCATTTGGTTTTGTGATGAATGAGCCATCTAATTCAATGAATGTGGGAGCTAAGTTTTTTCCAAAAATCTAATTTAAGGTTCTCCAAAGATTTTTACTAGCATTCTTTGTCATTTATCTTTGTTTCATAGTGTAGTTTCTTCTTTTTATTCCGTTTAGTCAAATGATTTCTCAATTTGCAATACGTTTTGCCAATTGGTTGTGCAGCCAGACTTATTTGCCATTCCTCTTGCCTCATCCCTTTCAACCATACAGGTCTTTGTTACATAATTGGTCTAGCCTATTCTCCTGTCACGATTCCTACCGACGGTGGCGCCCCCTCCTGCTCGGGTGGCGCTCGGCGGTCGTCGTCACCGGCCTATTAGCTACCACCGATTCCCTTTTTGTTTTTCCCTTTTTTTATGTTTTCTCACCTGCCCTGAGTTAGTCATTAAGAGGGCTATTTAGTTCAGCTGGCCCGCTCCCTATTGTGCGGGATTGTCTTTCTGTGTGTCGACGCGTTTTGTTCGACTGTGCTTGTCGAGTGTATTTTTCCTGTTGTTGGGAAACCTTTTATTTTGTGCTTGTGGTTTATTAAAATTACCACACAGTGTTCGCTGCTTCCTGCGCTTCTTTCCGCCACACAACAGACAAGCCGTTACAGAATCCCGCACCACAAAGAGCATGGAATCAGCGGGAGCAGCGGGCACTCCACTACCCTCGATGGAGGAACGTGTCCTTCATAATACATCGGTCCTGCATCGCATCGGATCCGCCATGGACCAGATGATGGAGAGGATGGACCGATGGGAGAGGAGTGGTATCCTCTCTCCACCTACACCCCCCCCCCCCCCATACAACCATCTCCTCCTTCTACGACGTCTGGCTCTGGCGCGCTTCGCCTGGCACTCCCGAGGGAGTACGATGGGACGGCGGCTGGGTGCAAGGGGTTTCTTCTCCAGTTAGAGTTGTACCTGGCCACCGTCAGACCTGCTCCTACAGGAGAGGAGAGCGTGAGTGCCCTGGTTTCCTGCCTGACGGGCCGAGCTCTGGAGTGGGCTAATGCGGTCTGGAACGCTCCAGACTCGGCGAGGGACCACTACCCAGAGTTCACCCGCCGCTTTCGGGCTGTTTTCGACCACCCCCCCGAAGGTAGAGCGGCGGGTGAACGGCTGTTCCACCTCAGGCAGGAGACGAGGAGCGCTCAAGACTTTGCGCTGGAGTTTAGGACCTTGGCTGCTGGAGCGGGGTAGAATGACAGGGCCCTCATAGACCACTACCGGTGTAGTCTCCGGGCGGACGTCCGCAGGGAGCTGGCCTGTAGGGACACCAATCTATCCCTGGACGAACTCATTGATATGTCCATACGGTTGGACAATTTGCTGGCTGCCCGCGGGCGTTCGGAGAGGGTCCTGCCCGTTCCACCCCCGTGCACCCCCGCCCCTACCCCTATGGAGGTAGGGGGGGCCGTGCCAAGGGGCACCGGAGGAGGTGGCTCCTCCTGCACCAGCTGTGGTCGGAGAGGACACACGGCCGACCGGTGCTGGAGGAGCCAGTCTGGGAGTCGAGAAGGCAGGCAGAACACTTCTCAGTCACCTCAGGTGAGTCAGCACCAGATTCGCCCAGAACCCCCTGTTGGTCATGTGTTTTTGCCTGTTTCATTTTATAATTTTTTCCCCTCTTCCCAGCATAGGGCGCTAGTCGATTCAGGCGCAGCTGGGAACTTTATGGACCGTGGACTTGCCATTAAGCTGGGCATTCCACGGGTGCCGATAGATTCCCCCTTCCCCGTGCACTCCTTAGATAGCCGACCATTAGGGTCAGGGCTAGTCAGGGAGTCTACGGTGCCGCTGGACATGGTAACGCTGGGGAATCATAAGGAAAGCATGAACCTTTTTCTTATTGATTCACCTGCGTTTCCGGTGGTGCTGGGGGTCCCCTGGCTGGCTGGTCACAATCCCCTCATTTCGTGGAAACAGGGGGTTCTCCAGGGGTGGTCGGAGGAGTGTTCAGGGAGGTGTCTAGGAGTTTCCATAGGTGCCACGTCGGTGGAGAGTCCAGACCAGGTGTCCACCGTGTGCATTCTCCCTGAATACGCCGATTTGGCGATCGCTTTTTGTAAAAAGAGAGCGACTAAATTACCACCTCATCGACAAGGGGATTGTGCGATAGATCTCCAGGTTAACGCTGCGCTTCCCAGGAGTCACGTGTACCCCTTGTCACAAGAGGAGACGGCGGCTATGGAGACATACGTCACGGAATCCTTGGGACAGGGGTACATTCGGCCCTCCATCTCAGAAAAAGGAGGGAGGTCTGCGTCCGTGCATTGATTATAGAGGTCTAAACGCGACAACAGTGGGGTTTAGTTACCCACTACCTCTTATCGCTATGGCGGTGGAATCATTTCACGGAGCACAGTTCTTCACAAAATTGGATCTCAGGAGCGCGTATAACCTGGTGCGTATCAAGAAGGGAGATGAGTGGAAAACCGCCTTTAGTACCACATCAGGCCATTATGAGTACCTCGTCATGCCGTATGGGTTGAAAAATGCTGCAGCCGTCTTTCAATCCTTTGTTGACGAGATTCTCAGGGACCTGCACGGGCAGGGCGTGATTGTCTATATCGATGACATTCTGATATATTCCGCCACCCACTCCGCGCATGTGTCCCTGGTGCGCAAGGTGCTTGGGAGACTGCTGGAGCATGACCTATACGTTAAGGCTGAGAAGTGAGTTTTTCAAACGAGCCGTCTCTTTTCTGGGTTATCGCATTTCCACCACGGGGGTGGTGATGGAGTGTGACCGCGTTAAGGCCGTGCGTAATTGGCCGACTCCAACCACGGTGAAGGAAGTGCAGCGGTTCTTGGGCTTTGCCAACTACTACCGGAGGTTTATCCGGGGGTTTGGCCAGGTAGCGGCTCCCATTACCTCACTGCTGAAGGGGGGGCCGGCGCATTTGAGATGGTCGACGGAGGCAGACGGAGCCTTCAAGAAGTTGAAGACACTGTTCACCGACGCGCCTGTGTTGGCGCACCCGGACCCGTCTTTAGCGTTCGTAGTAGAGGTGGACGCATCCGAGGCTGGGGTGGGTGCCGTGCTCTCACAGAGCTCGGGTGCGCCACCGAAACTCCGCCCCTGTGCTTTCTTCTCAAGGAAGCTCAGTTCGGCGGAGCGTAACTACGATGTGGGGGACAGGGAGTTGCTAGCGGTAGTCAAAGCCTTGAGGGTGTGGCGACACTGGCTTGAGGGGGTTAAGCACCCCTTTCTCATCTGGACCGACCACCGAAACCTGGAATACATCCGGGCAGCGAGGAGACTGAATCCACGTCAGGCAAGGTGGGCCATGTTCTTCGCCCGGTTTAGGTTTACCATCTCATATAGACCGGGTTCCCTTAATACTAAAGCCGACGCGCTGTCCCGTCTGTATGACACGGATGACCGACCCATCGATCCAACTCCCATCATTCCAGCGTCTAGGCTGGTGGCACCAGTGGTGTGGGAGGTGGACGTGGACATCGAGCGGGCACTGGTGTTGGAACCTGCGCAGGTGCCCGTGGGGCGCATGTATGTGCCGCTCGATGTTCGCGATCGGTTGATTCGGTGGGCGCACACGCTACCTGCGGCGGGTCATCCTGGTGTAGAGAGGACAGTGTGGAGTCTAAGGGGGAAGTATTGGTGGCCCACCTTGGCTAAGGACGTGAGGTCATATGTCTCTTCCTGTTCGGTGTGTGCCCAGAGTAAGGCTCCTAGGCATTTACCGAGAGGGAAGTTACAGCCCCTCCCCGTTCCGCAACGGCCATGGTCGCACCTGTCTATCGACTTCCTGACAGATCTTCCCCCCTCTCAGGGGAACACTGCGATTCTGGTGGTTGTGGATCGGTTTTCTAAGTCCTGCTGTCTCCTCCCCTTGCCCGGTCTCCCTATGGCCCTGCAGACTGCGGAGGCCCTATTTACCCACGTCTTCCGGCACTACGGGGTGCCGGAGGATATTGTCTCTGATCGGGGTTCCCAGTTCACATCCAGGGTCTGGAAGGCGTTTATGGAGCGGCTGGGGGTCTCGGTCAGTTTAACCTCCGGTTATCACCCCGAGAGCAATGGGCAGGCGGAGAGGGTGAACCAGGAGGTGGGCAGGTTCCTGAGGTCGTATTGCCGGGACCGGCCAGGGGAGTGGGCGAGGTATATTCCCTGGGCAGAGTTAGCCCAGAACTCACTTCGCCACTCCTCGCCACTCCTCTACTAACATGTCACCCTTCCTGTGTTAGGGTACCAGCCGGTCCTGGCCCCATGGCACCAGAGCCAGACCGAGGCTCCTGCGGTGGAGGACTGGGTTCAGCACTCCAAGGAGACCTGGAAAGCAGTACAGGACTCACTGAAGGAGGCCAGTGCTAGGCAGAAAAGGAGTGCTGACCGCCACCGCAGTGAGGCGCCGGTGTTCGCACCGGGTGACAGGGTCTGGCTCTCGACCCGGAACCTGTCCCTCCGCGTACCCTGCCGGAAGCTGGGGCCGCAGTGTGTGGGGCCCTTCAAAGTCCTGAGGAGGATAAACGAGGTGTGTTATCGGTTGCAACTCCCTTCCTATTACCGTATTAACCCCTCGTTTCATGTGTCTCTCCTCAGGCCGGTGGTGGCTGGTTCCCTACAAGAAGATGAGGTGCCGGAGGTCCCTCCACCCCCCCTGGACATCGGGGGGTCCCCGGCGTACAGCGTAAGGGCCATTCTGGACTCGAGACGCCGGGCGGGGGGCCTGCAGTACCTCGTGGACTGGGAGGGGTACGGTCCGGAGGAGAGGTGCTGGGTGCCGGCGGAGGACGTCTTGGACCCATCCATGTTGAAGGAGTTCCACCGCCTCCGTCCGGATCGCCCCGCGCCTCGTCCTCCGGGTCGGCCTCGAGGCCGGTGTCGGCGCGCTGCAGGAGCCGCGCGTCAGGAGGGGGGTACTGTCACGATTCCTACCGACGGTGGCGCCCCCTCCTGCTCGGGTGGCGCTCGGCGGTCGTCGTCACCGGCCTATTAGCTACCACCGATTCCCTTTTTGTTTTTCCCTTTTTTTATGTTTTCTCACCTGCCCTGAGTTAGTCATTAAGAGGGCTATTTAGTTCAGCTGGCCCGCTCCCTATTGTGCGGGATTGTCTTTCTGTGTGTCGACTGCGTTTTGTTCGACTGTGCTTGTCGAGTGTATTTTCCCTGTTGTTGGTAAACCTTTTATTTTGTGCTTGTGGTTTATTAAAATTACCACACAGTGTTCGCTGCTTCCTGCGCTTCTTTCCGCCACACAACAGACAAGCCGTTACATCTCCAAAATTAAACCAATTCTATTAATCGCCTTTGCGTATGTGCTCTATTATTATGCATACTGGATGGACTGGTTACCTTATGCTATGCTCCAAACTTTCTATCCATGAGTCTGGGAGATTTTGCAGTGCTGCTTTACAGAGTTAGCATACAATTATAATGAATTAGTATTAGCCTAGTAATAGGGTATTTTTTTTTTATTTTCATAATTTAATAGGCTGACCTCTCTCTCTCTCTCTCATTCCTTCATTCCTTTGTCGAACGCGCAGAGAGTGGGGCTGTCAACAGTTTAAGGAAATATGTTTTGTTGTGAAAACATGTCATTATCGATGTTCCCGAACAGATTTCACTTGGTTTTCCGAATTAAGCACTAGGTAGCAGCAGGAACAGGGCTAGAGAGCCCATAGCATACAGAGTTTGGGCAGAATATCACCTGTTGCACAGCGAGAGGCTGTATGCTTCTCAAACAGTGCATGTTCCTCAAACAGGGGATGATGTATGGAGTGAAATAACCGGAGTAGCCAACCCAGCATGATTTAAAAAAAATAAAAATTAAAAAAAAGCGGCCTCCATTCGCTATTCGAGTGCATACAGATGATGTGATAATGGGCCTTTTTTAAATTGAAACTAATTCGACATATTCGTAAAGAAAATATTAAATTGAGTATAGTCTGATAGTTGAAAATATGATCACTTGATGAGAGAACAGCATGTGCAGCCTGAGGCAAAGACCCGAGCGTAAGGTTTTTTTGCTACATTTTTTTGCGATATCAATAGACTATAGTTGCATAATGCAGCCCATATGTTTTTATTTTTAAGACATTCTAAGTTTTTTATCATTCGCAACTTAAGTTGTCAAATAACTCTAAATCTAGCATATAGGACCGGTTTCAAATGATTGCCACTTCAAATGCACACTCGCTCCGAAATGGGGAAAAATATCCTATCTATTTTATTCAGCAAAGTTCAGTTATATTCTTCTTACTATAAAATCATATAATATTAAATAATTGCACAGGACTTACAGTAGAAGTACATCTTGTCTGCTAAATGAACAAGCTTAGTCTATTGCATGGTGCAAATCCAGATAACATACAGTAGGCCAACTCATATTCTGTTCTTCTGAAATGCATTTTCTTCATACATTGTTTCTTTAGACCTGCCTAAAATAATGGATTTATTGTGGTGATGTATATTAAAAATATTTATTTGACTTTTTTTTAAATGTAGATGTTCCAAAGGCGCTGTGAGAGAAATTACAAGATTATGTTATAATACTGTTAGTGAGTGCTAAATGGTTGTTTTATGCAACAGAATAGAGGGTTCTTATAACTCTATTGTGTCTGTGTGAACTGAAAGTGGGCCTCATGTGGGGCTTCATGTTGACAGAAGAATTACGATGTGTTTGGGGGATAAACCTAACAAGACCGCATTCCATAGCATGAGTTAATGTTTCTGTTCTATAAGGTACCAGGGAGAGACCAGACCCTGTTTTATACACAATGAGAACAGTTTTTAAAGCAGATACTGTCTGTTAATTATTAGTATCTTTCATACAAATCTTAACGTTGTGACCCATTTCATACATCTGTTTGTCATGAACATTCTTTGTCTCGGGGCACTCAACGAATCATCTGAGGGTGATTCGTCGACCAGCCATCGTTATCGCAGAGCACTCAATCGATTCACTTTATATATGTGTGTTGTATTGACTTGCTCCCTCATTAATAAGTGAATAAAGAGTTAGTTTAAGTATAACTCTGACTTCTGTGATAAGTTTGTCTCCTCATTTGATAGTAAATGAATTAACCACCACAGCGCACATCAGCAGCTTGTTTGTGGATTGTATGCGTGGAGGCCTGGACGTGTTTATGTTAACGGTCAATTACTGTGAGACGGGCAGTCTTTTGTATGACAATAACTGGCTGCCAAAATGTCATATTTTCCACATCCCTAGTGTTACCTACTACACTTAGCAGAGTCAATATTTCTTGGATGATAAGAGGTCTTCCCACCTTTCATTAGTCCTCATTTACATCAGTGTTAGTTTAATAATATGCTCTGCTTTCCTCTTAATTGTTGTGTTGATCTAAGTGCCGATGCACCCTCCAAGCAGAAATAATGATTCCCATCAGCGGTGTGTTAATGAAGCCATGTCGGTGAAGAATCACCCCACTCTGGAAGCACTCACACTGGGTGTTTTTAAATAGACAGCAGGGCCAAATTAACCTCTCCGCTCCTTCCTCTCACTTCAGCCCAAGTCGTACTCTGCAACACTCATGGACCTGATCCCCATCAAATACCTACTCACCCAGGGCCTGCAACATGAGCTGGGGGTAAGTACAGCAAATGTACAGGGTATCCCTAAGTACTTATTACAGTAAGAAGAGGTTAGCGCGTCTTTGAATGTACATATTGTTAATCGGTCATATTTAAAGATGAACCAGTATCTGGGCAAAGGTGATGAATTAAATGATAAATATGACGAGATATCCTTTCTGCCCAAAAAGCTACCATTCACGCTACCATTCACTAGCTCTGCAAGTGTTATATTGTCAAAATACATTTGTTACTCACCAAATATGCCTGGCCTGCCTGCAACTATTATAATTTACTGATGTTTCACATGGTATGTACGTTCAAGAAAGGTTAAACAATTATAATACAAGCAACCCCAAAAATATAAATGTAGTATTTTTGACCAGAAGAGTCATCTTTTTTGGAGGTACATACCGAGTTTGTCACGTCCTGACCAGTAAAGGGGTCATTTGTCATTGTAGTATGGTCAGGACGTGGCAGGGGGTTGTTTATTTAGAGGGGATTTGTTCTAGTTTTCATTTTCTATGTTCGTTTTCTATGTGTGGCTGAGTATGGTTTCCAATCAGAGGCAGGTGTCTTTCGTTGTCTCTGATTGGAAGCCATACTTAGGCAGCCCTTTTTTCCTATGGGTTTGTGGGTGGTTGTTTTCTGTATAGCCTGTGTGCCTTATGGAATTGTTTCGTCATTTGTTTATTTTGTTTGAGTGTTCGAAATAAAGAAGGAAGATGAGCACTATACCCGCTGAGCCTTGGTCTGTCCCTTACGCCGCTTATGACAGGGTTTAACGGCAGTAAATGACAATAGTTGCATGCAGCTTAAATGGTAGCTTTCTGGGCAGAGAGATCTCGTCATTTTTCACGCCTCCTTTGCCCAGATACTGGTTCAAATTATAGCCTTACTCAGCACCCAGATCATTTACAGGGTCAACTGTATAATTTGTAACTTTAACTGTAAAGTGCAATTTGTTATATATTTGTTAATGTTATGAAAGCAGCTAGTCAGCCTACTCATTAACCTAGAACACTTTCTCTTTAGGGCCTCTGGGAAGTTCAGGTACTCACCCTTTTGCCAGGTAGCCAGTGTTTAGTGTAGGCTACTATCAACCTAATGCAAGCTGTTCTTACCTGCCAATTTGTAACACTGTGTATTATTTTGGAGGACAATATTCAAACCAACTTGTTTCAGAGTATTAACCTTTAGGGTCAGCATTCTTTTTCCTTTGCTTGTTTTAATGTGACATGTCTTTTAACTCCTCTCCCCCCAGGCCTCAACTCGGCCTTGCTGCATCTGCTGGCCGAGTTGAGGGATAGTTTGTGCAGACCTAGAAAGAGCTCAATAAAGTATATTGTGCAGAGTTGGGCTTTGGGAGTGTAGTTGGGAGTCAATACAGGAGAGGCGGTATAGACTCAGTATGAGTGAGTGGGATAAACACAGGGTCATGTTATGAAGAGGAGATTCAGATGGCTTTAGGAACAGTGTATTGTAATCCTGCAGTGAGGGCTTCAGTGTCTGGAGGATTATCATGCCTCTAATAGAGATGGAACCCCTTGATGGGTCATCATGTGTACGTCCCACATGGCACCCTATTCTCTATATAGTACAGTACTGTTGTAGTAGTACAATATGTAGGGCATAGGGTGCCATTTGAGACGCAAACCCCTGACTAAACACTTTCTCCCTGTCACGGAATCAGCCCTACTACTCCTGCATAGCTCTAAGGCACTGCTAACCTAATGTAATGTCATCTGTAAAACTACATCTGATTAGGAGGGAAATAAAAAACACACAATTTAATCCAACATTCAAGAGACCTTTTCTTTGTAAAAAAAATAAATTCTAAATGAGAATCTTAAAGTGGAGTTTTTTTGTGGTTATGTAATTACACTGATGTGCCACTGAAACAAGTAGCTGTTTTTAGAAAAGGAGGAGAGGGAGAAAGAGGGAGAAGGCCCAGAGGTGACGGTCTCCTGTATTACAGTAGACACAGAAAGAGGAATACAGAGAAAGAGAGGAGGGCTCCCACACTGCAGCAGAACTGAGGCTTGATGCTGCTCAGTGGAGGCTGGGATGCAAGCAGTGCTTTTATATCATGGTGATATTAACAGCCTCTGTTGGGGAGGTTGACCTTTCTAAGTGTATGACTCTGCTGCAGAACAGTGAAGAGTTGACTAGCTCTCTTTCCTTGCTACCCATGCCATCTGTTCCCTCCATCCATGTTCATGTGAATTAACTGGACAAATGAAAGCAAGCCTCACCATTGACCTATGCTATATCACCTTCAAGCTATTATCTGGTTTCAGATCAGTGGAGTGGAAAGAAAGTAGACTTGATGATATCATGCCACTCTATAACACTCTGGGCAAGTTTCCCCAAACCAGAGACAGCCTAGTTCAGGATTATAAAATCCATTGAAAGTGCTTTTTATTCAAGGACTAGGTTTGATTTCTGTCCGGGAAACCAACCCTAAATATACTGTATTAAAATTCCACTAAATACTCTATCACACTCTCTCCCCAGCCTTCCAGAGGTTCTGTCCAGTGGTCCTAGACTGATGAGGATGCTGGACCACCTGACCCTGCTGTCAGCTGGAGACCTGATCCCCTACGCTGAGGCTCTGATGGGTAGCATGGGGCTCCTACTGGGCCCTGGGGTCCCCCTGACACATCCCCCAGACCCTCAACAAGCTCTGGATGGTCCTCAACAGTCATGCCCCTCAGGTCAGCATGATAAATTTAGGGTTATGGGAAGGGCTGGCTCAGTGGATAGTACGACCAGTGATGGGCCCAATTCCTGAGTGTAAATGTCAATTACATCCATTTTTTTTTACATCCTACATGAATGACATCTGGATAGGACTTAGTCTCTCTGTGAAGTGATCCTAGTTAATGAATGAATCAGGGCTACTGGTAGGTCAGCTCTTCTGGCCTTCAGCCTCTGTGTTCATTGGTGGTGATAAGGGGATTGACCCTCACTGACCCATTGTCCCCAGGAGCACAGAGCCACAGTCAGCAGGAGCAGGCAGGCAGACCAATCGATACCCGCAAGCTAAGCTGCTCTGTAACCAGGACAGCTCAGGGCAGGATAAAGGGAGGGGTCTCTCCAGGGTTTGGGTTTAATGGATCGTTTTTTTTCTTCCTCCTCCCCTCTGTACTCGTCTGTGGTGGTATTGAATGGTGCGGAGGGAGTGATGAAGCAGAGAGCGGTGGTGTTGGAGTGTCAGCCTCAGAGGAACCATTGATTAATGTCAGCTAGTCTGCAGTAGGGAACACCGACAACAGACTCTTGGTGTAGAAGAACTGTTGGTTACAGCTGATTCTCTGTGAAAGTACAATGTGTCCATGGTTTAATGGCACCATTTGAGTTTTCAATGGGAAACTGAAAGATATTGCAAGCAATTGGATGGATTTGATTATCACAAAATAAATCTGCAACAGGCATGGCTAGTAGTAACTAAATAATCCGTAAAAATAAACATGAAACTAAATAATACGTACAAATAAACATGAAACTATCTTATTTTCACGTATAGAAAATGTAAATGTGTGTTCTTATTGGACAGGTTCAGGTACCTCACTGTTGCAATGTGTCTCAAAACGTTTTCTGTCGACTGAACATGCTCCTGCTCTCTGTCCCTGAATGAGTGTTGTAACTGGGTCATGTTCAGTTGGCCACAGCATAGCAAAACATTCTACAACAGAAAACAAATGTGTTCTTATTGGACAAGTTCAAGTAACAACTTGGCACGTTTAATAGGGACATGCTCTGCTCTCTGTCCCTGAGTTACCCAGGCTGTGGGTGATGACAGTGAATGCGCTGCAGCCCTCAGGGAAGATGCTGAGGCAGCAGAGGTACACTCAGAACCTGATGGTGGACCCCCTCATCATGCTGCGCAGTGGCCAGAGGGTCTACAGGTAGAGTATCACTTGGCTACCTTTCCTACTGCACCTGTTTCTTTGCTTACTATTTTATATTAGATCACTATATTTGAGATTGTTGTACAATGAAAAGTGTTAAAAAGGAAATAATTATTTATGATCAAATATTTAGTTTAGGTATATTTTTCAGGACAAAAAAATGCTTACTGAGCCTGGAATATGTTTGACATTAATCAGATAATAAAGTATACATATAATATGTGAGTAAATTCACTAAGTGGGCAATTCCACGGTAAGAGTGATGCTGAGACTCAGATTTTTCAAAATGTATGTAAAACTAAAGCCAATGATTGCAAAATTAAACAAACCATACAACTCTGCACAGGGACAAGGAATGTGTTTTTGTAACATGTTCTGTGGAAATTGTTAAAAGTAGTCCTTGTTTGAGTTGTATAGTTTGCAACCATTGTTTTTGGTTTGACATACATTTTAAAGTGAAAAATCTGAGTCTCCGCATCACTCTGTTACCGTAGAATTTCCCATGTCTAAAATTGAACATATATCTATTGTGTGTTTCACCACAAAATGTTTTTTTTGTACATGTGAGTAAATAAACTGTTTGTCCCCAGGTGTCCCCCCTGATGGACATTGTCCTCCACGTGCTGAACAGCTAGCTACCTACTGGCCTCCAAGGCCTACCTCAACTTCCACCTAAAGGAGACCACAAACTTTGACCCTCTCTAACCTGGGCCTAGGACAGGCTGGGCAGCCAGACACACCAGAGAAGAGCTTAAGAACGCCCTGCTGGCTGCTCAGGTAACACACAGTGACACACACAGTGTATAGTATGTCAGTCATTTTAGTTGTAAGTAGAATCCCACATGGTGTGTGTCTTGTGCTTCTTTCTGCCTCCAGGACAGTGCAGCAGTCCAGACCCTGCTGGAGGTGTCTGCCCACCTCAGAGGAGCAGCAGGGCCCTCTAAGGGCCGTGGCCAGGGGCGATGCTGGGAGCCTGCTGAGGAGGATGAGGGGCACCCCATGTCCATAAAATAAGAAGGGGGAGGGCGAACCGGAGGGGGGGCTACTCATTGACCTACAAGAGGTGCAGTGTCTCATCTGCTGTCTGCTGCACCAGATGTTCATTGCTGACCCCAACATCGCCAAGCTGGTGCACTTCCAGGTAAACCCTTCTACTACGTAGAAGAGATGTTCTTGCCAAATTCTAATCTCAAATTCTAGCCCTTTTGTCGATAAGGCTCCGAGAGCTGAAAGGACCATGTTTATATGATCACATGTCAACGCAGCATTTAGTCATAACAAACAACATAACAAAATGGTGTCTACCATAAGATTCCCACGGGGGGCCAGCACGGAAAAAAAAAATGTATGAAATGTATGCATTCACTACTGTAAGTCGCTCTGGATAAGAGCGTCTGCTAAATGACTAAAATGTAATGTAAATGTAAGATCATAAGTGTGCCACAGAAGTGCTGTTGTCAGTGATCTGTGCCTGAGTGGTGAGAGGGGAATCAGTTGCCTGCAGCCTGAATGACTGCAGCAGTCCCAGACAGTCCCAGTAGTAGGACGCTGCCATATGTTTCACTTCATCAACCCAATCCTGCCTCTCTGTCGCAGTAATCCTGCATGCCTGGATCCTTGCTGTGCACACAAGCTGCTGCTGTGTGTGTGTGTGTTTACATCACAAGATAGAAGAACCTCAGTCAAAGGCACTACTAAAGCCTGTCGCATGCTTCCCAAACATTTAGCGCATATATTATGATTACATTTGGATGTTTTTTTTGTTTTTTTTTCGGCTGTTCGAGAACACATTTTGTTCTTGAGGCAAGTCAAAGTTGGGTAGCCGAAGTCTACGCCCCTTTGTCTGGGATTTGGTCAACAGTACTACTCCTAGTAGGAATGGGAACTATGGACGGGATTCTTCAATTAAGTGTTTATCATTCAACAAGAGATGACTAGTTTTCATGCTAGTTTTTTCACTTGAAAAATTGCACCAAACATCTTAGTTAGATGTAAAATTGCGCGGCTAAGACCTAATTACAGATTTCTTGATTTATTCTGGATGAATTCAGACTATTTTGAGTAAGTGTGTACTGGCTAGGTTGCTACGGCATCTCTAGATGAACAAACGGTAATATTGCTTTTGTTTTTCAGACAAAGGTCTTTATAAGGTAGTGCAAGGCACAGATGTTCGCTTCACCTAGCCGAGTTCGGCTAGGAGAAAACCGAACCTAGTATGCAGGCGCCTGCTCTTCATTCCATTTTTTTTTTTACTTGAATTTCTTTCTCTTTTTGTCTCCTCTCATTTTCTCTCTCAGGGTTACCCTCAAACTTTACTACCTCTGACTGTGGCAGGCATCCCCTCCATCCATATCTGCCTGGACTTCATCCCAGAGCTGTCTGGCCCAGCCCCAGCTGAAGAAACAGGTAAGGCCTCCTACCCTCTCGTCTGGCATCCAAGCCCACAACCCTGAGCTACATTAGCCATGTGTCTTTGTCAGTGTTTTCTACTGAACAACAATATAAAGGCAACATGTAAAGTGTTGGTCCCATGTTTCATGAGCTGAAATAAAAGATCACAGAAATGTTCTATACGCACAGAAAGCTTATTTCTCTAAAATGTTGGCCACAAATTAGTTTACAGTGCCCCTGGAAAGTTTTCAGACCCCTTGACTTTTTCCACGTTTTGTTAGGTTACAGCCTTATTCTAAAATGAATTACATTATTTTTCTCCCTCATCAATCTGCCCACAATACCCCATAATGACAAAGCAAAAACAGTTTATTTATTTATTTATAGAAATATCACATTTACATAAGTATTCAGACCCTTTACTCAAGTTTTGCACACCTGTATTTGGGGAGTTTCTCCCATTCTTCCCTGCAAATCCTCTCAAGCGCTGGCAGGTTGGATGGGGAGTGTTGCTGCACAGCTATTTTCAGTTCTCTTCAGAGATGTTCGATCGGGTTCAAGTCCGGGCTCTGGCTGGGACACTCAAGGACATTCAGAGACTTGTCCCGAAGCCACTCCTGTGTTGCCCTTGGCTGTGTGCTTAGGGTCAGTGTCCTGTTAGGTGAACCTTCGCCCCAGTCTGAGGTCCTGAGCACTCTGGAGCAGGTTTTCATCAATGATTTCTCTGTACTTTGCTTCGTTCATCTTTCCCTCGATTCTGACTAATTTCCAAGTCCCTGCCGCTGAAAAACATGCCCACAGCATGATGCTGCCACCACCATGCTTCACCGTAGGAATGGTGCCAGGTTTCCTCCAGACTTGACGCTTGGCATTCAGGCCAAAGAGTTCGATCTTCGTTTTGTTGGAATCAGCTAAACTTTGAACATTGAGATATTAAATAGATGATAGAGACGAAGCCTTGAATAGAAAGAGTCTGTAAAAAAAAAAGCCAGAAGGCTTTGGAATGTGTTTCATGGAGGAGAGGAGAGCGATATGTTGATATAGGGAAGACGGATGGATATCTGTGGATTAGGTGAAGGAGGGGTTGAGGTCAGGAGGTGAGGGGTGAGGTCAGTTCCCCTTAAGGGAATAATCAGGGTTAGTATCTGGTTACCTTTCTCTTGGGCATAAACTAAAGATGGAGAGAGGGAGTGTCTTAGGTAGGATGCATATAACTGTGATGTCTCAAATGTTTTGCTGTCTGATTACAGCTGTACAGAACCTTTAGGATTAATTTAACTTGGTTAAAGCTTCTCTAGTGTCTGAGTTATTTACTCTGAAAAATAAGAACCTAACAGTTATCAGACCAGCGAATCTGTTTCTCATGGTCTGGGAGTCTTTAGGTGCCTTTTGGCAAACTCCAAGTGGGCTGTCATGTGCCTTTTTACTGAGGAGTGGCTTCCGTCTGGCCACTCTTCCATAAAGGTCTGATTGGTGGAATGCTGCAGAGATGGTTCTTTCTGGAAGGTTCTCTCATCTCCACAAAAGGAACTCTGGAGCTCTGACAGAGTGACCCTAGGGTTCTTGGTCACCTCCCTGACCAAGGCCCTTCACCCACGACTGCTCAGTTTTGGCTGGGGGGGCAGCTCTAGGAAGAGTCTTTTAAGAATGATGGAGACCACTGTATTCTTGGGGACCTTCAATGCAGCATACATTTTTTTGCTACCCTTCCCAGATTTGTGTCTCGACACAATCCTGTCTCGGATCTCTACGGACAATTCCTTCGACCTCACGGCTTGGTTTTTGCTCTAACATGCACTGTTATGTCTCCAATCAAGTTGTAGAAACATCTCAAGGATGATCAATGGAAACAGGATGCACCTGAGCTCAATTTTGAGTAAATTTTGGGTCTGAATTCTTATGTCAAGGTAAGTTTTTATTTTTAATAAATTTGCAAACATTTCTAAAATCCAGTTTTTGCTTTGTCATTATGGGGTATTGTGTGTAGATTTAAAAAACAATTGAATCAATTTTAGAATAAGGCTGTAAGGTAATGTGGAGGGAAAAAAGTCAAGATGCATTTCGCCTGTGCCAAGAGAATCTGACAGGTATGGCATATCAAGAAG
Organism: Salmo salar; assembly: GCF_965601325.2. Taxonomy (NCBI): domain Eukaryota; kingdom Metazoa; phylum Chordata; class Actinopteri; order Salmoniformes; family Salmonidae; genus Salmo; species Salmo salar. The sequence goes on along the minus strand of NC_138294.1, from coordinate 61,579,006 downwards.
CTGATTAAACACCATGATCATAACACAGGTGCACCTTGTGCTGGGGACAATAAGGCCACTCTAAAATGTGCAATTTTGTCACACAACACAAAGCCACAGATGTCTCAAGTTTAGAGGGAGCGTGCAATTGGCATGCTGACTGCAGGCTTGTCCACCAGAGCAGCTGTTGCCAGATAATTGAATGTTAATTTCTGTACCATAAGCCACCTCCAATGTCGTTTTGGAGAATTTGACAGTACGTCCAACCAGCCTCACAACCGCAGACGGTGTGTAACCACGCCAGCCCAGGACCTCAACATCCAGCTTCTTCACCGGCGGGATTGTCCAGGTCAGCTACCCTGCAGCTGATGAAACTGTGGGTTTGCACAACGAAATAATTTTTTCCCAAACTGTCAGAAATCGTCTCAGGGAAGCTCATCTGCGTGCTCGTCATCCTCACCAGGGTCTTGATCTGACTGCAGTTTGGCATCGTAACCGACTTCAGTGGGCAAATGCTCACCTTTGATGGCCACTGGCACTCTAGAGAAGTGTGCTCTTCACGGATGAATCCCGGTTTCAACTGTACCGGGCAGCTGGCAGGCAGCGTGTATGGCGTTGTGTGGGCGAGCGGTTTGCTAATGTCAACATTGTGAACACAGTGCCCCATGGTGGAGTTATGGTATGGGCAGGCATACGCTACAGACGACAAACACAATTGCATTTTATTGATGGCAATTTGAATGCACAGAAATACCGTGATGGTTCCTAAAGTCCATTGTTGTGCTATTCATCCGCTGCCTGAAAATGTCCCAGTTCTTCCATGACTTGCATACTCACCAGACATGTCACCCATTGAGCATTTTTTGGGATGCTCTGGATCGACGTGTACAACAGCGTGTTACAGCGCCTGACAAATATCCATCAACTTCGCTCAGCCATTGAAGAAGAGTGGGACAGTCTGCAATCAACAGCCTGATCAACTCTGTCGGTCCCAGGGCCTCCCAGGTGGTGCAGTGGTCTAAGCTGTGCCACCAGAGATTCTGGGTTTGAGCCCAGGCTCTGCCGCAGCCGGCTGCGACCGGGAGGCTCATGGGGCAACGCACAATTGGCCCAGCATCGTCCGGGTTAGGGAGGGTTTGGCCGGCAGGGATATCCTTGTCTCATCGCGCACTAGCGACTCCTGTGGCGGGCCGGGCGCAGTGCACGCTGACCAGGTTGCTAGGTGTACGGTGTTTCCTCCGACACATTGGTGTGGCTGGCTTCCGGGTTGGATGTGCGTTGTGTCAAGAAGCAATGCGGCTTGGTTGGGTTGTGTTTCAGCGGATGCATGGCTCTCGACCTTCGCCTCTCCCGAGTCTGTATGGGAGTTGCAGCGATGAGACAAGACTGTAATTACTACCAATTGGATACCACGAAATTGGGGAGAAAAAAGGGGTAAAAATAATAAATAAAATAAAAATATATTCAAAAAAATTGTTGGTCACACTACATACTGACTGTATTTTTTTTTCTTCGAATCTGTGACCTACAGATGCTGTATTCCCAGTCCAATGAAATCCATAGATTGGGGCCTAATTTATTTCAATTGACTGATTTTCCTTATATGAACTTTAACTCAGTAAAATCTTTGAAATTGTTGCATGTTGTGTTTTTATATTTTTGTTCAGTGTACATCAATTAGTTTCCAGGCCAAAAGATGTATAGGGCCTGTATACATTTATAATGGAAACCTGTGTCTCTGGATGGGAAGGACTGGCATTAACTATGGTTCTTGTCTCCCTCTACAGATCTTTCCCATCCAGCTGCTGTCCCACCTGTGTTCCCAGTACACCTTGCCCAAGTCCCTCAGCGTGGCCCGTCTGGCTGTCAGCGTCATGGCTACCCTGCTCACAGGTCAGCTCCCTCCCTCCCTCCCTCCCTCCCTCCCTCCCTCCCTCCCTCCCTCCCTCCCTCCCTCCCTCCCTCCCTCCCTCCCTCCCTCCCTCCCTCCCTCCCTCCCTCCCTCCCTCCCTCCCTCCCTCCCTCCCCCATCTCTCTACCTTGTCATGGTTGCCCCTCTCTTTCCTCCCGTTACTACATGTCCTACTTGCAGTGCCTCCCTTTCTGTACTTTAATATGTTACTGCCATCTCCTGGTGGGTCTCGGTTAGCGCAGTATTACTCATGATATACTTTTTTTCTGTTTGTACTCACTTCCCTGCTGTTCATTAAGTTTTTCTTTTTTTCATGCCCACTCTGCTGTGCCTGGTGGCATTCTGCCAGGCCTTCCCTCCGCTCTACGATGACGTGATGGCCCTGCTGGTGCAGGTGTGACAGGTCTGTGCCTCTGATTTTGCCACCAAGGCCAGGGATATAGACCCACTCATCACCAATAAGTTTGTGTGTTCATGATGCACGGGTTGACTCTTAAACCGCAGTCCCTGTGGTTATATCTGCAAGAAGTGTGGGTTTAGGGTCATGAAATATTGTGTGGATGAAGAGCAGGTGGGTGGTGGGCTGATTTGAATAAAAAGAAAACAATGCATTAAAAATCCATAAATGTACAATTCATATCTATAGGTTACTTTTATTTATTTCATTAATTTTATCTGGCATTAGTGCGTAGCCTAAGTTAAGGGTTAACTGTATGCTCGCCAAATATACGGCTAATGCCAAATGCTTTTGCGCAGAAAAGGTTAACGTCGATCCACTGAGGCAAAAAGGACAACGTCGGAGATTAAATAACAAGAGATAACCTGCAAATGGAAAGTTGAAAGTAAATCGAAGGGAAGGCCAGAACAGTAGCCTAATGTTCGGAAAAGATTTGATGAAGTGGTAAAAGAGGATGATAGAAGTGCTGGATATGTTGTGTGATGATTGTGAGGCGCCATACAAATTTGACAGTCACAAGACAGGGACTTCAAAATGGCACATCAAGGGAATTGTACTGTTCAGATGGGTTAAATGGAACAGTAGCCTAACTGAAATCTGGACACTGACTAAGTCTATAACCTCTCACATAGCCTAATATTAAGCTTTTCTTGCAGTAAAATTATACACCAAATATAGATTTTGTTTAGGGAACAGGAGTGGAGAAATGTTTTCTTTCTTTTAGCTCTCATGAGAATTCATGTGCGAATAGGGGGGTCTGTAAAGGTGGTGCTGCTATCTTTATCAGCATCATAAAATCTGATAGTATTTCAACCACATAAAATAATATGCATCCAAGCTTAACTGAAATCATATCAAAAACATGTTGGGTAGTTTGAACAGCTTTTGATTTCCTTAAAACCAGTCGGGCGGTTGCGAATGGGTTATTAGCCATTGCGTGTGAGTTAACAAACATCTGACCCACGCATCACTTGTGTTTGTCTGTGAGATTAAATAAAAATATTTTTTGTGTGCTATGCATCTCATTCTAGTTGCCTTGTTTCACTCAAGTCTTTTCCTCTAATATTGATTGAGTAGTGTTGGACCTAATTATTGGAGAAGCCGAAGACCATGACCTGGATTGATTTTTTTGGAATGCTGGCGTAGATTTACTCATTAGTGTAATTACATCAGAGACGTGATCGATTCGCAGTCGGTTTCACCAAAATGTCAGTCCATTCTGGAGTTCAATGAAAAAGTGCACTTCAATGGAGAAATTATATGTCCTGAACCATATAGTCATTTCTAAAGGTGTATCAAGGCAGCAGGCAAATTCAATAAATGTAAAATATTATAGATTGGCTAACAGTTGAGGAAATACTGACTGTCATCTGTTTTTATAAGTTTTATAACTTACACACACTTACCCCACCAGACATGCCAGAAGGGGTCTTTTCACAGTCCCCAGGTCCAGAACAAATTCTAGAAAACGTACAGTTTATACAGAGCCATGAGTGCATGGAACTCCCATCTTCTATAGTGTGCGAACAGCAAACCTTGTTTCAAAAAACAAATAAAGCAACACCTCACAACCATGTGACCTACTTGTTGTGTGTATATACAGACATGAACAGTTGAAGTCGGAAGTTTACATACACTTAGGTTGGAGTCATTAAAACTTGTTTTTCAACCACTCCACAAATTTCTTGTTAACACACTATAGTTTTGGCAAGTCGGTTAGGACATCTACTTTGTGCATGACAAGTCATTTTTCCAACAATTGTTTTCAGACAGATTATTTCACTTATAATTCCCTGTATCACAATTCCAGTGGGTCAGAAGTTTACATACACTTAAGTTGACTGTGCCTTTAAACAGCTTGGAAAATTCCAGAAAATAATGTAATGGCTTTAGAAGCTTCTGATAGGCTAATTGACATCATTTGAGTCAATTGGAGGTGTACCTGTGGATGTATTTTAAGGCCTACCTTCAAACTCAGTGCCTCTTTGCTTGACATCATGGGAAAATCCAAAGAAATCAGCCAAGACCTCAAAAAAATTGTAGACCTCCACAAGTCTGGTTCATCCTTGGGAGCAATTTCCAAACACCTGAAGGTACCAAGTATAAATACCATGGGACCACGCAGCTGTCATACCGCTCAGGAAGGAGACGCGTTTTGTCTCCTAGAGATGAACGTACTTTGGTGCCAAAAGTGCAAATCAATCCCAGAACAACAGCAAAGGACCTTGTGAAGATGCTGGAGGAAACAGGTACAAAAGTATCTATATCCACAGTAAAACGAGTCCTATATCAACATAACCTGAAAGGCCACTCAGCAAGGAAGAAGCCACTGCTCCAAAACCAACATAAAAAAGCCAGACTACGGTTTGCAACTGCACATGGGGACAAAGATCGCCCTTTTTGGAGAAATGTCCTCTGGTCTGATGAAACAAAAATAGAACTGTTTGGCCATAACGAACATTGTTATGTTTGGAGGAAAAAGGGGGAGGCTTGCAAGCCGAAGAACACCATCCCAACCGTGGAGCACGGGGGTGGCAGCATCTTGCTGTGGGGGTGCTTTGCTGCAGGATGGACTGGTGCATTTCACAAAATAGATAGCATCATGAGGAGGACAATTATGTGGATATATTGAAGCAAAATCTCAAGACATCAGTCAGGAAGTTAAAGCTTGGTCGCAAATGCTTGGGGTCTTCCAAATGGACAATGACCCCAAGCATACTTCCAAAGTTGTGGCAAAATGGCTTAAGGACAACAAAGTTAAGGTATTGGAATGGCAATCACAAAGCCCTGACCTCATTCCTATAGAACATTTGTGGGCAGAACTGAAAAAGTGTGTGCGAGCAAGTGTTTTGTAGGTATTGAAAGATATACAGCAAATTGTCTGTTTTCTTGGCCAATGTCAACATATATTTTTCTAATCTGCATGTCTTATTTTTCCCAGCAAAAACATTTATTTTTGAAGTGGTCAGGTGACAGAGGTGCTCATTGGGATTGAGATCCAGGCTCTTCACTGGTCATGGCAGAACACGGACATTCCTGTCTTGCAGGAAATCATGCACAGAACGAGCAGTATGGCTGGTGGCATTGTCAGGATGAGCCTGCAGGAAGGGTACCACATGAGGGAGGAGGATGTCTTCCCTGTAGCGCACAGTGTTGAGATTGCTTGCAATGACGACAAGCTCAGTCCGATGATGCTGTGACAACTCCGCCCCAGACCATGACGGACCCTCCACCTCCAAATCTATCCTGCTCCAGAGTACAGGCCTCGGAGTAATGCTCATTCCTTCGACGATGAACGCGAATCCGACCATCACCCCTGGTGAGACAAAACCGTGACTCGTCAGTGAAGAGCACTTTTTGCCAGTTCTGTTTGGTCCAGCAACGGTGGGTTTGTGCCCATGGGCAACGTTGTTGCCGGCGATGTCTGGTGAGGACCTGCCTTACAACAGGCCTACAAGCCCTCAGTCCAGCCTCTCTCAGCCTATTGCGGACAGTCTGAGCACTGATGGAGGGATTGTGCAATCCTGGTGTGACTCGGGAAGTTGTTGTTGCCATCCTTTACCTGTCCCGCAGGTGTGTTGTTCGGAGGTACCGATCCTGTGCAGGTGTTGTTACACATGGTCTGCCACTGCGAGGACGATTAGCTGTCCATCCTGTCTCCCTGTAGCGCTGTCTTCGCGTCTCACAGTATGGACATTGCAATTTATTGCCCTGGCCACATCTGCAGTCCTCATGCCTCCTTGCAGCATGCCTAAGGCACATTCACGCAGATGAGCAGGGACCCTTGCCATCTTTCTTTTGGTGTTTTTGAGTCAGTAGAAAGGCCTCTTTAGTGTCCTAAGTTTTCAGAACTGTGACCTTAATTGCGTACCGTCTGTAAGCTGTTAGTGTCTTAACGACCATTCCACGGGTGCCTGTTCATTAATTGTTTATGGTTCATTGAATAAGCATGGGAAACAGTGTTTAAACCCTTTACAATGAAGATCTGTGAAGTTAATTTGTAAAAATCCTAATCTTTGAAAGACAGGGTCTTGAAAAAGGGACATTCTTTTTTTGCTAAGTTTATTTTACTATCTTGTTTGTATGAAAATAATTCAACTTAAACTGAGACTCATCTATATGACGTTGCCACATGAAGCAGGATGAACTTCAGATATTGCAGGATCAGCGTAATGCAAGACGATGCACTCACGCCTGTGTGCAGATACTGAGTGCATCGTCTTGCATTGTGCTGATCCTGCAATATCTGAAGTTCATCCTGCTCATGTGGCAACGTCATATCGATGAGTCTCAGTTTAAGTTGAATTTTTTTCTGCTACAACGTGATAGCTGCGGATCCAAAACTGCAGAGAAGTTTATTCTTGCGAATATACAAATTCTGCTGTTCGTGTGTCGCTAACTTTACCTTTAAAGTAAGCACATTCATGATTTTATGAAAGCAATGCATTAAGGTTTATTGTATTTGATCTATTTCAAGCGTTCTTTATCTGGTTGCGTTTGACTGTTGCTTAATGTATAGGTAATGGTATTCCAATGGACTCATGCTTCACTGGGACATTAGAATCCCATACAGTCCTTTTCTACCTGGTCGTTAATTGCACTCATCTGGTGTGCCAGGTCTAAACCAGTCCCTGATTGGGGGTGGGGTGAAAACCTGAGGTGTTTCAGTGCTCCTGGACCAGTCTCCTATCTCTGCAGTAGTTATAATTCCACAAATTCCTGTCAGAGGTCCAGTGGTTTTGGCCCCCAGGTTTATCTTTTCAGTGTGTCGCTCTGGGGCCATGCTACAGTTTACCGCACAGGGGCCTTCTATTGTCAATCCCGCTGCTGGGCTTAGAGCTAGAATACAGCATCGGCTGCCTGCTATCAGTAAAGGCATCTGTCTCAATTATAATCAGCCAGGAGAAGTGTTTGCTTAGACACACCAACCACTTACCTATTATCATCATTATACCTCGTTTGACAGGTTCTTAAACAGCTTTTATACAACCTAGTCGGTACTCTGCATTCATTACAAGAGTGTTTTTTGTAATGTTTTAAACTGCTTGACTGCTGCTGATTGTGTCCTAGAGAGAGGAAGACATGTGGTGTGTGAACCATCTTCATTAGGGCTGTCTTTGATGTAGTTCTAGTCAGAGGGCTAGGGGTGGATGGATGCTGGGTATATTATCTTTAATTACGACTCCTCTAACCTGGAGGCTCCTCTCTCTCTCTGGCTGTGGGCTCCCTCCCGCTCCCAGGTCTCCATGGTTAAGTGGTTTGCAGAGTAGGGGATGCCCGTCACATCCTGAGCTCTGAGCTTAAAGAACCCACCCCCATCCAGGTGCTGCTGGATCAGATCTGCATAATGGGGGCGACGTGAACGAGCCCTATTAGAGAAACACCTGTTTAACCTCTAGCTGCCAAACAGCCAGGTATTAAAGGCAGGTCACATAACTTTACGAACTCTGTCTGAAGGGAGCATGTGTACTAGAGCTAGACAGTCAAACCAAAGAAAGTCTCTAGTCGACAGTAACACACTGTACATGCTTATGAGAAGACCGGCTGTGCACATCCATTATTTATGGAGCGTGTAGTGCCAAGATGCAACCCCAGCTGTCCAGGGCTTCTGTAATGGCTCTTGTGGTGCTGCTAAAGGGACTCTCTAGTCTTACCGGTGAGTGTTTAAACAGAGACTCAAGATCCCTTCAGTAGACACTTGCTAGATTGAAAGTGATTGCCTTGACTGCCATCTCTTGTAGGGGCTTAACAGCTTAATCTTAAACAATGAGTGAGTGATGTGCTGCTGCTTCTTGATTAAGCTTTGTGGAGGAAATTGGAAGAATTAAACTTGAGCTGATAGAAAATAACACTTAGATTTATAATTGCCTACTGCTGATAGAGAGATCCACTGCAACTTAGGAGGGTGCTTCACGAGAATAGATTTTTTCACTCATCTGGATGTATTAAATCATAATTCTAAGGCTACCAAGTCCCTAGCTGTCAGATTATATTTTAAATGCTTTCTGACTGGCCTTCTATTCCAGGGATTCACCAGAGGGCAGTCTTGCCACGCGATAGACAAGTGCTCTCAGAGTCCCAGGCAGGATTCATCATCGTTCACCACCACAGCACAGCTCCTCAGAGGTAGAATCTAAACTCATCTGGAGTCAGACTAGGGCTGCATCCCAAATGGGATACTTTTTGGGATGCCGTCTAGGTTCTCATCCAACTGCTACAGACTTCAGAGCATGATGTACTTCGAGACAGCATAGATTCCCAAGCTGCACTTGGGTCAGACAGACTTCCTGTTTAGATTCAGACACCCCGGCGCGAGATATGGCTCGGAAAACATGTCTCAATCCAGGGATGAGATGTTAATTGGCCCATTATCCCAACAGTTACAGTGAGAAGATTGAACGACTGCTAACAAGCAGCCTACCAACTCGTTCGGAGGGCCCTCTATTACGTGTATGTGACAAAACTCTGAGGGTGACTTTAATTGAGTGGCGAGGGGATCAATAAACCCATCAACTTTGGGATACACTCGTGATTTAAATTATGCACTTCATGTTCCACTTTTAAATAGTAAAACAAGCATGAAATTCAAATGAACAAATCCCCCCCTGCCATTTTACAAGATTTAAACCTCAACATTTAATTTGGGAGCTGTTTAATTTGTTTTACATGTCCCAAAATCAGAAACAAACACGTGCACACATAATTAGGTACGCCTATCGATTTATTTTTTTCATTTAATTGTGCAAACTCCAAACATATCGCGGTGCGTGTTTAAATAGCACTTCGCTCTCGAGCCTGTTGGCTTGGTCTAAGTGGCTATCAGAGGGTGAAATTAGGATCACATTTTTTACTGCCTCGGCTTTGATGTTGAAGGGACCAGTTTAGGATTCAGCATTAGAACCTGCACTCTTGGTGTCATTAGTGAGGCATCATCTTAGTTTCCCTGGGGTTTCCTCTCATAAAATAAATGATCTCATAGATTTACTGGTGCCTCCTAATAAAGTACATCTTTTTATAGCAATGTCAGAGATGCCGCTTATGCTATATTTATTTTCTAGAGCGAATAGGACAGGTATTCCAGGGATTATTGCGCTTCATCTTCATTTGGACCTGAAATCTGAGTGCAGTCTTGTCTTGTGTGTAGTGGTTAGCTTGTGGATGCTGTTGTAAGGCTCTGTGCGGCAGACTGACATGCAGAATGGGTTTATTGTTGCTGTAACTCACAGATGCTTTGGGAGACACCTCAGGCCAAGCGGGGGTGAAATTACAGAGCGGTTTTGTTTTCAATGAGAGCGCTGTTGTTTAACACCTTTTACTCAAGCCACACGTCTTTTTTATTTTCTCTTCCACCCCATGAACATCACATTGTTTACTGCAATGCAGAGACAGAGGGGGGAGAGAGAGGGAGCATAAAAAATCTATGAGATTAGTCATTAGCTACCTCTCAATTAGATCTGTCAGTGTCATACAGCGTGTGGGTTAATTATTTGCTCATTTGGTGCCGACAGACATTGAATTAGCCAGTTAATTGTGTGCTAAATGACTGCCGAGCCTGAGTGAGTGCAAAGGGAGTCTTCAATAACATTGCATGTCAATGAAGCTAAAGGTGTATGTATGACCTTCTTCTGCAGAAGTGTGCTGCTTCTGCTGCCACATCTCTGTTCTCCACAGCAATCAGCAGGTTAACCAGAAAACAGCCCATTGATGACATCCAAATACACATACAATCACATTCCGGCTTTGATTTGGACAATTGACATCTGTTGCATTTGCCATGTAGATCTGATCTTATTTCTAACTGATGCCAACGTTCCACATCGTATATCGACTAGAACAAACATAGGATCAGAGTGAATAGAGTTACTGTATATGCTGATCTTTCCCAACAAAATCACTGAAAATTCCGGAGACCATAGACCCTGTAACAATCACTTGATCTGGGGCACAGCGGCACGGTCGATGCCAAGATATGACGTACCACAGCAGGCAGGCAAAGCTTTTGGTTTTGTAGTGTTGGATCAAATGGACTTGTTGAGAGAGCTGGCTCTAAAAACCTGCTAGTTGGAACAGGTCAAGGCCCTAAAGAGTTCTGGTCTGTCTGTCACTGAGCCAGACACATTAAATCAAGCCCCCTTATCTCACAGACCAATTAAGAAATTACTTTTGTCTGTTAATGTTGACAAAAGTATCCCTAATTATTAAATGTTTTTCTTTTATTATAAATATTGTTTTATTATAAATAAAACAACTCCTCAACGGGCTCGAAAAGCGAAGGTCGAGACATGCGTCCTCCGAAACATGACCCGTCAAACCGCGCTTCTTAACACCGCCCGCCTAACCCGGAAGCCAGCCGCACCAATGTGTCGGAGGAAACACCGTTCAACTGACGACCGAGGTCAGCCTGCAGGCGCTCATCTTGCCACAAGGAGTCGCTAGAGCGCAATGTGCCAAGTAAAGCCCCCCCCCCCCCACCCCCCACCCCACCACACCCTCCCTTAACCTGGAAGACGCTGGGCCAATTGTGTGCCTCCCTATGGGACTCCTGATCACTGCTGGTTGTGATGTAGCCTGGGATCAAACCCGGGTCTGTAGTGACGCCTCTAGTACTGCGATGCAGTGCCTTAGACCGCTGTGCCACTCAGGAGGCCTTTACACCCATAAGAATTTAAAACAAGCAGGCTGTAACTTAGAGGATCACAGTTTGAGATTATGCTTTGTGGTTCCTGTTTTGTCATATAAAAACAAGCTGCAGTGTAAATCATGCTGTCATTGCACTCTCTGGCACTACTCACCGCACCACAGCTATTTACAGCACTTTCACAATGTAATTGGCATAATGTCTCCTGCTGTAAAGACCGTTTTATTTGTAATTTAGTTCAGAATGAGTATGAACAAAGTGTCTCACGGCATGACATAATGTCTTCAGGCAGGTTAGTGAAATGTAAGCTTGTAGCACTCTACAAAATACTGCTTTCCCCTTTTGTGGTTTGGCTGAGAGGAAAAGGAACCATATGTTCCAAGTGACGTTGTGGAAAGCAATGTTGATTTGCTTTTTTATCATCTTGTATAGTCAGGCAATAGTTGAAACGTGAAGGATAATTTAGCATGCAATGTTCAGTTTACAGTAACTTAGGCACATTTATTATTGTAGAGTAAGCATCATCTGTAGGTCATGGTATAATGAAGACTTTCACTAAGCACCAGCTTTTTGCTATAATGTATCTACCTTTAGTATGACTTGGGGGTATTTTAAACTATAACATTTCCTACTATACCGACTACTGTACATACCATTTTCTTTTCCAAATGATATACTGTCTATACAAACCACATATTTATAATTTATCGTTCTGACATTTATTGATTCTTGTTTAGATTTCTTGCTCATTCTACTGCACTGCTGGAGCTTGTAACACATTTTGTTGCACCTGCTAGAACACCTGCAAATCTGTACGCAACCAATATACTTGGATTTGATTTACTCTTTACACAGAGGCTATTTGTTCCTATTTACTCAATCGGAACAGAAGAGAAGCCCTTAAAACCTCTTCAGCGTCTCATCCCGTCAGCGGGATCAAAATCCAGCGAAAAATCATATCGCCAATTAGCATTAAAAAAAATCATAATTAAAAAAAATAAAAATTAATAATTTTTTGTTTATTTTATAGATACACCTCTTCTGAATCGACCCACGTCGTCCGATTTCAAAAAGGTTTTACAGGAAAAGCAAATCATTAGATTATGTTAGATGAGTCCATCGTAAAAAGCAGCAACATAGCCATTTTCCGACCAACCACTTGCATCACAAATAATCAAAAAACAGCTAAATGCAGCACTAACCTTTTACAAACTTCATCAGATGACACACCTAGGACATCATGTTATACAATGCATGCATTCTTTTGTTCAATAAAGGTCATATTTATATATAAAAACAGCATTTTGCATCGGCGTCTGACGTTGACTAAATAATTTCCCCTCAAATGCGTCCCGGTAAACAATGCTACAATTCCCTAAATTACTATCCGATAACGATTTTTTAAAATTTATATTGTCAATCTAACATTTATAGATGAATATCTCTTGAGAACACCTGTCATACCAGATTTTAAATTAACTTTACTGGGTAATCACACTTTGCGATAAAAGGAGATGCGATACTCAGAAAATGAGCTAATATACAGAGCTCGGCGCCATCTTGGAACAATCGCATGTCACATCTCATCTTGTATAATATTGTCAATAATCGCCTACCTTTAGTTGTCTTCATCAGAAAGCACTTCCAGGAATCCCAGGTCCACAACAGATGTATTTTCGGTCGAAAAAGTCCATACTTCACGTTCCATTAGCCTGCTGTTGGTAGCGCGTCCTAGGGCTCTCTCCAAGCGCAGGGCTGAAGTTCCAGATAAAATGAGATTCTCCCGCCTGTAGGTTCGTTCAAACATGTCAAACGTTGTAAAACATTAATCTTCAGGGCCTGTAACACCAAGAGAGCCAATAAGATTCGAGGGGGATGATTTCATTGCCTTTCAAACCGTTTCCAAAGGTGGGGGTAGACATGGCCGCCGGCGTCATAATGGTGATGGCCCATCCCCTGTGACCAATTTCCAATGAGTCTCATTCACTGAGTTTCGACTGTATAAGGCTCAAACCACTGTGAAAAGACTGGCGACATCTAGTGGAAGCAATAGGAAGTGCTCACTGAACCATGGTTAACGGTGTGATTTATAGGGAAAGATGAGAAGTCGAGTCCACAATTCTGAATTCCACTTCCTGTTTCAATCGGTCTCGGGGTTTTGACTGCCATTTGAGTTCTGTTATACTCACAGACACCATTCAAACAGTTTTAGAAACTTTAGGGTGTTTTCTATCCATATATAATAAGTATATGCATGCCCTAGCTTCTGAGTTTGATTAGTAGGCCGTTGAAAATGGGAACGATTTTTTTTCAAAATGCGCTGTGGCGCCCCCTATCCTAGGGTATCCTCAAGAGGGCCCTTAAGAGCCAATATAAATAGCACTTCAGCTTGTTCTAAGTCATTGTAGTCAGGGATGCAACTTTGGTTTTAGAAGTGGTGGGGACATAACCTTGATGGGTTCTGGGGGTCCTCCCCAATTATTATTTGGGGCATCTAAAGTTAATTTCCTGCATTTCTACACAATACAATATGACCCATGGCCCTTCGAGCTGTCTCTCAAAAATAAAAAAATGCCCATAGTCATCAAGCTAGGTATGAGATCATTATTAAATATGTTTAAGTGATAAGACTGAACTAGATCAAACGTAATTCAATAATCAATATTGTGTTGCACCTTTTAACCAGCCTAACAAACAACTCTTAATAAAAGGCTTTATTAACACATCCTCCATATCAAATTTCAGCTAGACCACCCACCCAGCCAGCCCAAGCCGCCTGCACGCCCAACCCTCACCAGTCTAGTCAATAGCTAAACTATTTTATTATTTTTTTCCAAAGGGAAAGGTTTGGAAACACATTATTTTTTTTTTAAATACACACCGGCACGCATGCATTACCACACAGAAACAGCACATTCTCCATATATAATTTATCTCATGGTACTGTAGAGCTCTTTTTTTTTTTTACTTTCACACAATACAGCTGGGTCTCCCCTTCCTGTCCCTAGGGGTCCACCACCCTGTAGCGTCCCAACACAACACACCCCACTCAGCTTTAGGATCTTAGTGAAACATTCATTATTGATTTCAGTTGTGTTAGCCCAAGGCCAGAGTGACAACCCACAGGACAGCAGACTCCCAGGGCCAGGACTGAGCAGCCCAGCAGCTAGGGATTGCCTAAATAGGTATCTCCCCTGATGAGGGCATGTTTTCAATAGATTCCTTTCCTTGTACTGTATTCCATATAAGGCATCCAGACCTCATGAAAGTTGCCCAGTATACCCTTAATCTTGTAATAAATCAAATCTAGTGATACATAACTTGACATTTCTGCCATCCATTGTCATTTGGGAGGATACCCTACATTCAAATGAATGGCAATTAATTTCTTAACTGCCATAAATGCTTGGTTACAGTTTCTTATGATTAGTCTCCCCTGTCTTGAAAAAGTAAAAGAGAGCCGCACACTCTAGGAGCTCAGATGGGGGGGGGACAAAAATGCAATTTCAGAATGGCTTTTTGCCTGTCCTCGTCCCCAGTGAAAGTTGCGCCCCTGATTTTGGTCACTAAAGCATTTTCTCACCTCACAGCTTAGAAAAAAGCTTTACAATGGGATTCATTTCAAGTGATTTCTTAGTTTTATTGACTGGTCAAAATACCTTCTTCACTGGAAATATTTGACCACTCTATGTTTAGTTGTAAAGGGTTGCTGAGTGGTGACATTGACGTTAGGCAATTGACCAATTTATGAGGCTTGGCTTTGTCCTGACATCCCTACAGGTGGGATACTGGCATCATGACATGAGCTGGTAAACCAGACAGTGGCATGCAGGTACAGGAGTCACCTCAATAGCAAGAGCCTTTTCAATTAGTCAGAAAAATGTCTTACAGCTCATTGTAGCTCAGAGTATGATAACCATCTCCACTGTCAGTTACAGAGTTTCATTGGTGCAATAGCAGGCAATAAGGAGCAGAATTAATCCAATGTCCTGCAGGTGTCTGTTATGAGGCCCTTTATTATCCACAATATGCTAGCTGGTGCTGTCTGCAGTGTGGCAGGTGTTTAGACCGGTCAGGCAGGGTCTAGGTCTGGTGTGGCAGGTGGGCCATTTGGTGTGGGCCAAATCTGTGTTTCCAGTAGGTGGGTAGGTACACCACTGTTCTGCATTATCTCCTTGGCAGCAGTAGAGGTGTGTGTGCCAATGTTGGACTGTCACAGCCTGTCTGTGTCACCCAGGAACCTGGGCAATGCTCACTGCTGAGGGGAAGATTCTTCTTCCCTGGTTGTTATATATCACTGGTACTACTGAGCTAACCCTGAGACGTGACTGTACACTCCTATAGAGACACCAGGATTAGTACTGAGCACGAGGGAAAGTATCTCTCTGAGGGGTGTGGATACTGAGTAGGACAGTTTCCACTCAGTTTCTCTCAAGGCTAACATGTATCAAAAAGCACTGTTCTGCTTGATCAGAGAACAAGGCTAAACAGACAGTCATTCTCCACAGATATTCTCTCCCCAGTCCCCTCTGTCTGTTTTCATCCTGAAATTGATTACATGCAGCATGAGTACTTTGTAGGGTTTGAGTGTATTTTGGCTGGGAATGTGTGTTTGAATGTGTTTGGCTGGGAACAAAAGGACACCATTAAAGAGGTTTTATATCCTCCAAAACTTTTAATTGAAACCCCCTGAGTTTAGGAGAGAGATGAGTGTCGGAAACCAATGGATCGGGAATTTAATTGGCAGCGTGTCAGCGGCGTATTTGCATTTTGTTCTTTAAAGACGCGATTAATTACAACCGATGATGAAATCTGTGGAGAGAGGAAACGTGTTGCACTCGTTCACTCATTGTCCCTCCTCCCTCATCTCAACACTCCTCTGCCGCTCTTAGGGGGTGTAACCAGGCTGCCTATTAGCAAAATCCTATAAAAGATCCAGTGCTCCACTGTTTCCGCAGGTAAAAGGCTTAAGATTTCAATTGACTGGGAAGAAATGTGAGATGTGCCATAACAGGGAGACAGGGGAAGTACTGGTTCCCTGTGGTGCTCTAAGCTTAAAACAAAGGAAATCATTATTTTTTAAGAAGTTGAAACTCCCAGAGAACATCCTGTAAATCGAATCAAATTAGTTTCCTTTATCTCCAAAATAAGTACTTTCTCTGAAAGTTTTGAATAGCACAAACTTTTGAATGTTACTGGTCAAATACTGTTTACATGGAAATGAAAACCGATAACTTGTTTCACTGCGCCCTCAGAGCCCTGAAGTAACCAATAAGAACCATAACCATACATTGCAATCATGTATTATATGGGGGTTGTATTGGGGGGAATGTGATGTCTGTGTACTGTTTATATTTGTATAATGTGGAGGTGAGGATGACCTCTGAAGCCATAGAATGTTGAAGGGACTTTTCAGATGTTTTCCACCTCCAGTAGGCTGGACAATAGAACGAGTCAAAATTCACCCAAGGCTGAAAAACAGTAAGAACATTGGCTAAGCTGGAACGCTAGCGCGAGCCCATAGCAAATGAATGGAATCGAATGTTCGCAGAGCCTGTTTTGACTGGAGTGATGCTTAGAATTCCATTTGGCCTAAATGGCACAAACAAATGATCCCTTTTTATTTTACCACTACAATCTGTTCGTCGGACGAAACTGGAAAAAAAACAACTAGTGTCGAAAGTAAACATCCACACCTCGTCTCTGTAATGAGAAAGTAGGAAAACTGACTGTCTGGTCTAGTGATCGATGACAACCGAGCTCGCTGCCCAGATTCACATGATTTTAAAATGACATTCGACCTAAAACAAATCTGAATATACACATTGCGAGTTAATAGGCGAAATAGACAAATGCCTATATTTCTCCTGTAGGAAACAATGGGACGACCTCAGAGTTCCATGAGTAATTTTTTGTTTATATTTTAACTATTAACAACGTGAGCACGTGTCATTGCCAACAATAGCGAAGCAGGCATTGTGACGTAGAACAATAAGCTGGGAATAGAACATTCGGAAGGTGAGTTGATGCCACATAAAACTAATAGGAGCTGTCAGGGGGAAAAATGCACTAAAATAAGGCCTGCTTTTTGTGATTACTTCAAACGACAGCAAGCAGCTGGAAAATATGGTCATTATGAAACTGGGCGCCATGGCGGATGCAATGAACTAGTTATCAGAAAAAAGCGTTGTTAAATGTTGTGTCCAGCCTACCTCCAGCAACCAAAAATAGTGGCAGATTTTAGGCGTTGCTGTGGAAAACTTTGAAAAGAAGGTTCAATGAAAAGATTAAATCTCCAGTAACATACAGTGGAAAGAAAAAGTATATGAACCCTTTGGAAATGGGGATGTCTGCTGTGAACTGCTCTCGAGGTCATGCCACAGCATCTCAATCGGGTTGAGGTCAGGACTCTGACTGGGCCACTCCAGAAGGCGTATTTTCTTCTGTTGAAGCCATTCTGTTGTTGATTTACTTCAGTGTTTTGGGTCGTTGTCCTGTTGCATCACCCAACATCTATTGAGCTTCAATTGGCGGACAGATAGCCTAACATTCTCCTGCAAAATGTCTTGATAAACTTGGGAATTCATTCTTCCATTGATGATAGCAAGCTGTCCAGGCCCTGAGGCAGCCCCAAACCATGATGCTCCCTCCACCATACTTTACAGTTGGGATGAGGTTTTGATGTTAGTGTGTTGTGCCATATTTTTCTCCACGTGTCGTGTGTTCCTTCCAAACAACTCAACTTTAGTTTCATCTGTCCACAGAATATTTTGCCAGTAGTGCTGTGGAACATCCAGGTGCACTTTGGCAAACTTCAGACTTGTAGCAATATTTGTTTTGGTCAGCAGTGGCTTCTTCTGTGGTGACCTCCCATGAACACCATTCTTGTTTAGTGTTTTACATATCGTAGGTTCGTCAACAGAGATGTTAGCATGCTCCAGAGATTTCTGTAAGTCTTTAGCTGACACTCTAGGATTCTTCTTAACCTCATTGAGCATTCTGCGCTGTGCTCTTGCAGTCATCTTTGCAGGATGGCCACTCCTAGGGAGAGTAGCAACAGTGCTGAACTTTCTCAGTTTATAGACAATTTGTCTTACTGTGGAATGATGAACATCAAGGCTTTTAGAGATAGTTTTGTAACCCTTTCCAGCTTTATGCAAGTCAACAATTGTTACGGTTGTCGCAAGGAGAAGCGGACCAAAGTGCAGCATGTGTCGTTCCACATTTTATTTATACTGTGAATCTATGCAATACATAAATAAAACTGTGACAAAACAACAAACCGTGACGCAGAGGTGAAACACACTACTCAAAATGAATCTCCCACAAACCCAGGTGGAAAAAATCCCTACTTAAGTATGATCTCCAATTAGAGACAACGAAGACCAGCTGCCTCTAATTGGAGATCATCCCAAACAAAACCAACATAAATACAAAACTAGAACATCCCAACATAGAAATACATAACATAGAAAAACTAAACTAGAAAACCCTGTCATGCCCTGACCTACTCTACCATAGAAAATAACAGCTTACTCATGTCAGGACGTGACAACAATTCTTAATCTTAGGTCTTCTGAGATCCCTTTTGTTCGAGGCATGGTTCACATCAGGCAATGCTTCTTGTGAATAGCAAACTCACATTTTGTGAGTGTTTTTTATAAGGCAAGGCAGCTCTAACCAACCTTTCCAATCTCGTCTCGTTGATTGGACTCTAGGTTTGCTGACTCCTGACTCCAATGAGCTTTTGGAGAATTCATTAGCCTAGGGGTTCACATACTTTTTCCAACCTGCACTGAATGTTTAAATTATGTATTCAATATAGACAAGAAAAATACAATTTGTGTGTTATTAGTTTAAGCACACTCTTTTTCGATTGTTGTGACTTAGATGAAGATCAGATCAAATTTGATGACCCATTTTTGCAGAAATCCAGTTAATTCCAAAGGGTTCACATACTTTTTCTTGCCACTGTATGCTTTTTTTCTTCTTCCTGTAAATACATTAGTCATGAGAGAAGATAAAATGAATAAGCGCCCTGATTTGAAGTTTAGGAATAACAACTTGAATGCCCCATATTTCCACCCCAGTGACTATTGAAGAGTTTGGAGAATAAAGAGAAAGTTTGATGGCTGAACATAAAAGGGAATAATGTTAGATACCTTGGGAGCTCTTCTGCATGTGTTTTTGGAAAGAAGACCAAAGAGGTTATTTTAAAAACCTTGTATAATTGATGTTACCAGAAGTAATCCAAGACAGTAACAATCACCTTGGTAACCCAAATCTATACTGAACCAAAATATAAACGGAACATGCAACAATTTCATTGATTTTACTGAGTTACAGTTCATATGAGGAAATCAGTCATTTGAAATAAATGAATTGGGCCCTAATCTATGGATTTCATGACTGGTAATACAGATATGCATCTGTTGGTAACAAATACCTTAAAAAAAAAATGGGCCTCAAAATGGGCCTCAGGTTCTCGTCACAGTATTTTTGTGCATTCATAAAATGCAATTGTGTTCGTTATCCGTAGCTTATGGCTGCCCATACCATAACCCCACCGCCATCATGGGGCACTCTGTTCACACCGTTGACATCAGCAAACCATTGACCCACATGACACCATACACGTGGTCTGCGGTTGTGAGACCGTTTGTGAGGCCGGTTGGACGTACTGCCAAATTCTCTAAAACGACATTAACTAGCAACAGCTCTGGTGGACATTCCTGCAGTCAGCATGCCAGTTGCAAGCTCCCTCAACTTGAGACATCTGTGTCGTTGTGTGACAAAACTGCACATTTCAGAGTGGCCTTTTATTGTCCCCAGCACAAGGTGCACCTGTGTAATGACCATGCTGTTTAGTCAGCTTCTTGACATGCCACACCTGTCAGGTGTATGGATTTTCTTGGCTTAGGAGAAATGCTCACTAACAGGGACATAAACAAATGTGTCGACAAAATTTGAGAGAAACCAGTTTGTGCATATGGAAATTTTCTGGGATCCTTTATTTCAGCTCATAAAACACGGGACCAGCACTTTACCTGTTGTGTTTGTTTGTTCAGTGTATGTATTTACTTATGAATTAAGGAGGGCCTGTTTGTGCCACTGAATTATTTGTAATACACTGCTCAAAAAAATAAAGGGAACACTTAAACAACACAATGTAACTCCAAGTCAATCACACTTCTGTGAAATCAAACTGTCCACTTAGGAAGCAACACTGATTGACAATACATTTCACATGCTGTTGTGCAAATGGAATAGACAACAGGTGGAAATTATAGGTAATTAGCAAGACACCCCCAATAAAGGAGTGGTTCTGCAGGTGGGGACCACAGATCACTTCTCAGTTCCTATGCTTCCTGGCTGATGTTTTGGTCACTTTTGAATGCTGGCGGTGCTTTCACTCTAGCGGTAGCATGAGACGGAGTCTACAACCCACACAAGTGGCTCAGGTAGTGCAGGTCATCCAGGATGGCACATCAATGCGAGCTGTGGCAAGAAGGTTTGCTGTGTCTGTCAGCGTAGTGTCCAGAGCATGGAGGCGCTACCAGGAGACAGGCCAGTACACCAGGAGACGTGGAGGAGGCCGTAGGAGGGCAACAACCCAGCAGCAGGACCGCTACCTCCGCCTTTGTGCAAGGAGGAGCAGGAGGAGCACTGCCAGAGCCCTGCAAAATGACCTCCAGCAGGCCACAAATGTGCATGTGTCTGCTCAAACGGTCAGAAACAGACTCCATGAGGGTGGTATGAGGGCCCGACGTCCACAGGTGGGGGTTGTGCTTACAGCCCAACACCGTGCAGGACGTTTGGCATTTTCCAGAGAACACCAAGATTGGCAAATTCACAGATGAAAGCAGGTTCACACTGAGCACGTGACAGACGTGACAGAGTCTGGAGACGCCGTGGAGAACGTTCTGCTGCCTGCAGCATCCTCCAGCATGACCGGTTTGGCGGTGCGTCAGTCATGGTGTGGGGTGGCATTTCTTTGGGGGGCCGCACAGCCCTCCATGTGCTCGCCAGAGGTAGCCTGACTGCCATTAGGTACCAAGATGAGATCCTCAGACCCCTTGTGAGACCATATGCTGGTGCAGTTGGCCCTGGGTTCCTCCTAATGCAAGACAATGCTAGACCTCATGTGGCTGGAGTGTGTCAGCAGTTCCTGCAAGAGGAAGGCATTGATGCTATTTACTGGCCCGCCCGTTTCCCAGACCTGAATCCAATTGAGCACATCTGGGACATCATGTCTCGCTCCATCCACCAATGCCACGTTGCACCACAGACTGTCCAGGAGTTGGTGGATGCTTTAGTCCACGTCTGGGGGGAGATCCCTCAGGAGACCATCCGCCACCTCATCAGTAGCATGCCCAGGCGTTGTAGGGAGGTCATACAGGCACGTGGAGGCCACAAACACTACTGAGCTGGATCAGCCTGTAGTGTGGTTTTCCACTTTAATTTTGAGTGTGACTCCAAATCCAGACCTCCATGGGTTGATAAATTGGATTTCCATTGATTATTTTTGTGTGATTTTGTTGTCAGCACATTCAACTATGTGAAGAAAAAAGTATTTAATACGATTATTTCTTTCATTCAGATCTAGGATGTGTTGTTTAAGTGTTCCCTTTATTTTTTTCCTTCAGAAATTATTCACACCCCTTGACCTTTTCCACATTTTGCTGTTACAGCCTGAATTTAAAATGGGTTACACAAATACCCCATAATGTCAAAGTGCAATTCAATTTTTTTGACATTTTTACAAATTCTGAAATGTCTTGTCAGTAAGTATTCAACGCCTTTGTTATGGCAAGCCTATATAAGTTCAGGAGTAAAAATTTGCTAAACAAGTCACATAAGATGTATGGACTAATAGTGTGTAACATGATTTTTGAATGACTACCTCATCTCTGTACCCCACACATACGATTATCTGTAAGGTCCCTCAGTCGAGCAGTGAATTTCAAACACAGATTCAACCATAAACCAGGGAGGTTTCCAATGCCTCGCAAAAATTGTTAAACATTTTAAATATTAAAAGCAGACATTGAATATCTCTTTGAGCATGGTGAAGTTATTAATTACACTTTGGATGGTGTATCAATACACCCAGTCACTACAAAGATACAGGCGTCCTTCCTAACTCAGTTGCCGGAGAGAAAGGAAACCGTTCAGTGATTTCACCATGAGGCCAATGGTGACTTTAAAACGTTTACAGAGTTTAATGTCTGTGATTGGAGAAAATTGAGGATGGATCAACAACATTGTAGTTACTCTACAATGCTAACCTAAACAGAGTGAAAAGAAGGAAGCCTGTACAAAATCATAATATTCCAAAACATGTCTGTAACATGGCAAACAAATTAACATTTGTCCTGAATACAAAGTATTGCTTTCCAGCACACACTGGGAGAGTAATTCACCTTTCAGCAGGACAATAACCTTAAACACAAGGCCAAATCTACACTGGAATTGCTTACCAAGACGATATTGAATGTTACTGAGTCGCCTAGTTAAAGTTTTGACTTAAATTGGTTTGAAATTCTATGGCAAGACTTCAAGGTCTCTCTTTATTTAATGTTGTGGTGTCTCTCTTGTCGTGATGTGAGGTTTGGCCTTTTTTTTCCTTTCTTTTTTGTCCCCGCAGGAGGCCTTTTGCCTCTTGGTAGGCCGTCATTGTGAATACGAATTTGTTCTTAATTGACTTGCCTAGTTAAATAAAGGTTAAAAAAGTCTGTCTAGCAATGATTAACAACCAACTTGACACAGGAAGAATTTTTTAAGAATAATGTGCAAATCCAGGTGCGAAAAGCTCTTAGACTTACCCAGAAAGACTCAACCACCCGAGCCACTGCCTGTTCACACCGCTGTCATCCAGAAGGCGAGGTCAGTACAGGTGCATCAAAGCTGGGACCGAGAGACTGAAGACTGAAGAACAGCTTCTATCTCAAGGCCATCAGACTGTTAAACAGTCATCACTAACATTGAGTGGCTGCTGCCAACATACTGACTCAAATCTCTAGCCCCTTTAATAATAAAAAATTGGATGTAATAAATGTCACTTTAAACAATGCCACTTTATATAATGTTTACGTACCCTAAATTACTCATCTCATATGTATATACTGTACCATCTACTGCATCTTGCCTATGCCGCAAGGCCATAGCTCATCCATATATTTATATGTACATATTCTTATTCATTCCTTTACACTTGTGTGTATAAGGTAGTTGTGAAATTGTTAGATTACTTGTTAGATATTACTGCACGGTCGGAACTAGAAGCACAAGCATTTCGCTACACTCGCATTAACATCTGCTAACCATGTGCATGTGACCAATAACATTTGATTTGATTTGACTCACAGCTGTAATCGCTGCCAAAGTTGTTTCTAACATGTATTGACTCGGGTGTGAATTATTATGTAAATGAGATCTGTATTTCATTTTCAATACATTTGCAAACATTTCTAAAAACATGTTTTCACTTTGTAATTATGGGGTATTGTGTGTAGATGGGTAAGGGACATTTTTATATCCATTTTGAATTCAGACTAACACAACAAAATGTGGAATAAGTCAGGGGTATATAAATACTTTCTGAAGGCACTGTATTTATGAAGGTTGTTATGAATGATACTGCAACACTCAAAGTTTTCATGAATGGTTTCATAAAGGTGTTATGAATCCCTTAGGATATCCCCTTCAAGTAAAGCCGTAACCTATTCTCTTTTAACCAGTTCTCCAGTCTTTGCCATCACCTGGAGAATGACAGAGGGAGCGGAGGCAAAGCTGAATAAACACTGACTGAATGAATAGGAGATTGATGGGTCAATTTGGGCCCCCAAACACCCACAGTGTTGGTGGTTGCATTCTCATTGATTATGTTCACCATGGACGATGTCCAAAACACAATCCTTGAAATGAACACGTTGTTTGGACCATTTCCCATTAGTTTCCCCATCCTAGCCTGACAGACAGATGGCTTTCAACGCTGGAGAGATATCCATATTAATAGCATGATTACAATGCATTACATCAAGGTATTGTCATTAACACAGTGATTTAAAAAGCAATTATGTTTTTTGATTATCATCAGCCACACAGTAATACAGTGTGTGTTTTGTTGCCGGTGGGGCTTCAGAAAATCAAAATGGCCGATTGATTTCCTATTTCCTCAGTGAAGACGCTGCTCGGCGTTTTGACTAGCTCTCCTCAACTGATTGATACTTAATGAGTTGAAATAGCATTAGCATAATTTTTTTTTTAAGGGAGATTGGTTGAAGGGGGAAAATGGCTCCTAGGAGAAGACAAAATAGGCAAATATGTTTAGTCTCATGAATGCATTTCTGTTAGAGATGGAGCTGGAGTCCTTCATGGAGGTGATAAGAGGATCTGAGGGCTACTAGCCCCACGCCGGCCCAGACTGTCCCATTGGCAGCTTGTATCCATCTGGCTGGGGAGGTTGGATCCAGACCCACCTCTACCCTTGGAGCTGTGTGGACTGTGGCGCATGGCCAAGCATTGGATTCAGAAGTAAATGAACCCACCAAATATACTCACTGCTCGAAAGCTGCAATACAATCAATCTAAAACAAGACAAGGTTAGGCCCAAGTTAAATAACAACATTGTTGAAAAGGAGTAATACAATTATGTATTAAATTTGTGATAAAGTAGTTTTATGATTTAAAACTCCTTATCCTAGCACTCGAACACTAGCTACAACAGAATGACCCACAAACAGAGCATGAGGATTTGAATTAAGCCTTTAGCTATAGTAATTCCTGAGTAGGAGGATAAAGGGATAAGAGAAGGATAAGTTAATGTAAGACATTTTGTTGCTGTGCTAGACCCGGTGTTGGTTTAAAACCATGCTGAGGGGCAAAGCCCACTTCCTGTGTGTAAGAATATGATCCCATCTTTGATGTGGTTGGTTATCTCAGGTGTGAAATCCTCTCCTCACGCTGTCGAACTAGGCGGGTGTGCTCAGCTGTGAAATTTGTATATTTTCTACACCCCTCCCTCCATTCCTCCCTCTTTCCACCTCTTCCCCCTCTACTCTGACAGTGAGGTAAACTGCTCTCCCCTGGTCCAGAAATATGGTATATCCCGCTGCGAGACAAAGCTATTCCATTCCACAGCTGAATAATCCAGTTCCTCCCTCCTTCCCCTTCCGTGTCCCCCCTCCCGGTAGCTCCCATCACAAACTATAAAGAAGCCTGAAGTGCGACAACACTGCAACATCTTCAAACTGCCTGACACTGAATGTCAATGGACTATTTTTTTCACCTTTACAGGTGGATGGGTTGATCTTGCATGTGGTCATGGGATGTGAATTCTTGAGCATAGGGGGTCAATTGATTAGATCCATCCATTACTTTGAATTAGCAATGAGTCACATTTTGATAGTGGTGCCTTTACATCATAAGAGCATGCCTGCTGGCTATATCAACAGTATATGTGTATGATTTTGAGGCCTATCCTGTTCATTCTGGATGCTATTTGGTTGCTTCCTATTTTGACAACAACGTCCTACTTTCTCTGTGTAATCCACCAAGAGGACCAGCAAATTGCTCACACAATGCTGCCAGTAGGGCAGAGAGGATGTCTGGCTGGCTTGCAGCACTCTTTCTCATATACTGTGTAGTAAGCTGTGCTGCTGAACAATGACATGACAGCCTAGTGCAGCCTCATCTATGGCTCAACAACCGTGGGCATTGGCTTCAGAATGCTTGTGTTCTAGCTAGTAATTCAAAATTGATAACAAACATACATGTAGTGGCTTTTGTTATGCCTGTAGGGATGGACAGATGCTTTTTCACTTGTTTTATTCCTTGGTGTGTAGAGACTCATGTTACCAATCCCTATACGGCCAGTAGCTAAGGAAAGTGAGTATCTAAGGAAAAGAGGATTTCATTTTCTGTTGCACATGCTGTAATTAAGTCAAGTGAAATTAAAGGCTCATCAAATTAGAGATGGAATTAACCTGTCTGGGCTAGGGGGCAGTACTTTCACGGCCGGATGAAAAACGTACCCAATTTAAACAGGTTACTACTCTGGCCCAGAAACTAGAATATGCATATTATTAGTAGATTTGGATAGAAAACACTCTGAAGTTTCTAAAACTGAATGGTGTCTGTGAGTATAACAGAACTCATATGGCAGGCAAAAACCTGAGAAAAATTCAAGCAGGAAGTGGAAAGTCTGAGAATTGTAGTTCTTCTTTTGATTCTCTATCGAAGCTACAGTGTCTGTGGGGTGACGTTGCACTTCCTAAGGCTTCCATTGGCTGTCTAAAGCCTTCAGAAAGTGGTTTGAGCATTTTCCTGTCACTGGGGAGATAATAGGAGCTCAGTTACTGAGTGGTCTGCCTGTGGCTCAGTTGGTAGAGCATGGTGTTTGCAATGGTGTTTGCAATGCCAGGGTTGTGGGTTCGATTCCCACGGGTGGCCAGTACGGGGAAGGAACAAAAATGTATGAAATGTATGCATTCACTACTGTAAGTCGCTCTGGATAAGAGCGTCTGCTAAATGACTAAAATGTAAAAATGGATTGGATATGCGCGGTCACGCGAGCACGCCGTTCATTCTTTTTATTCTTGAATTAATATTCCAACCGGACAATAGCATATTATCTCAATTCTACGTTAAAAATACCATAAAGATTGATTTTAAACAGCGTTTGACATGCTTCTAAATACGGTAATGGAACATTTGGACTTTTCGTCTCTCGTTCCGTGCTCGCGCGTTATGCCTTTGGATAAGTGATCTGTACGCACGAACAAAACTGAGGTATTTGGACATAAATATGGATTATTTCGAACAAAAACAACATTTTTTGTGGAAGTAGCAGTCCTGGGAGTGCATTCTGACGAAGATCAGCAAAGGTAATCCAATATTTCTAATACTAATTCTGAGTTTAGGTTGCCCCGAACTTGGCGGGTGTCTGAATAGCTCACCGTGATGGCTGAGCTATGTACTCAGAATATTGAAAAATGTGCTTTCTCCGTAAAGCTATTTTAAAATCTGACACAGCGGTTGCTTCCAGGGGTAGTCTATCTATAATTCTTTAAATAATTGTTATATATTTTGTCAACGTTTATGATGAGTATTTTTGTAAATTGATGTGCACTGGACGTTTTGGTGGGAATACATTTTGTGAACATCATGCGCCAATGTAAAAAGGATATAAATATGAACTTTATTGAACAAAACATACATGTTTTGTGTAACATAATGTCCTAGGAGTGTCATCTGATGAAGATCGTCAAAGGTTAGTGCTTCATTTAGCTGTGTTTTGGGTTTTATTGACATGTCCTTGCTTGGAAAATGGCTGTGTGATTATTTTTGTCTATGTACTCTCCTAACATAATCTAATGTTTTGCTTTCGCTGTAAAGCCTTTTTGAAATCAGACAATGTGGTTACATCAAGGAGAAGTGAATTTTTAAAATGGTGTAAAATAGTTGTATGTTTGAGAAAGCTGAATTATGACATTTTGTTGTTTTTGAATTTGCCGCCCTGGTATTTCTCTGGCTGTGTCCCGCGTCCCACCTAGCCCATAGAAGTTAAATGAGAAAATCAAAAATGGGGTTTATTTCCTGAAACCCAATTAAACGTATATGAAAATAAAATATAAGAAGGGTGGATGTTTGTGTGCTTCTGAGTATTGTCTGCCCATGTGCTGGATTTGTATGTTTAGTGTCATACCTGTATTTCAGTCTAGTCACATAACCATAACAGATTGATAATCGTCAGTCCATGAAGATGTCTACTATCGATATTTAAGATGCATTCATTGGTTTTCTTTTTCCAGACACGCTCTCTCTCTCTTCATATTAAACTATAAAATAGTATTATAGAAAGTCAGGTTACAAGAGTCACAGTCGATTAACAGCATGTTGGATCCCCTACTGCAGGGATCATCAACTATATTCAGCTGTGGCCTGAACGGATTGTCGGGGGGCCGGAATATAATTACAAATCATTTGTAGACTGCAAATTGAACGCAAGAAGCCCAAATGGATATAATATTTGACAAAAACATGATAATTTCAAACCTTGTTTACATGTGTGTACGATCAGTTGTCTCTCTCTATTATGCGTGGGAATACTTGGTAACAGATTTCCAAAATTATAATCACTTGGAGTGATTATCACCTCTTTTTCAGAAAACTTGGGGGGCCAAATAAAACCACCCGTGGCCCAAATTCGGCCCGCGGGCCCTAAGTTGGGGAAGCCTGTCCTACTGTCTGTTGAGCTGTGTGGGATGAGAGAGAGAGAGAGAGAGGGGATGCTTCTAGAATAACTCAACAGGGCCAGGGAGAGAGATGCTATAGTGAGAAGACAAGACCGAGCCCTCTACTAGTATCCAGGAGGACCCTATAACAAATCCACTGTTCTCCTCCCAACACTGTCATTACTGACACAATTGATTATGGGCCTGGGAGTGACGATACAATTCAGCTCTCCCCCTCAAGCCGAGGCGCAATCACACAAGCACTCTATTTTCTATAAATGAGACTGTCTGGGAAATAAAAAAAGCTAATGAGAATTGTCTGAGATAGAGAGAGAGAGGGAGAGAGAGAGAGGGAGGGAGGAGGAGGCAAAGAAAGAGACCCATTAATATGACGCTGTTACCTTTTCATATGCTCTGAAACATTTATGTCCGTGTCCTCATATTAAAGCGCTGGGCGCGGTGTCAGCTTTTGATGCGGCAGGGCACAGTGGAGACATGAAGAAGCCATAATTGCCTCTTAGGTCCTTTGAATTGCTAACTAGAGAGCCTGACATTTTTAAACAGCCTTGATTCTGAAAAGATCAGGACACTGAGGCAGGCACACCAAAGGCTTTTTATTCTAAGCAGCATTTAAATGAGACAGCTTCAACCTTTCGGTGTAGGCTATATATGGAATAGAAAAACAATATCTTTATGAATATCTCATGGAATTTCTGTATGAATAGGAATCTGGTGTATGCATCTCTTAGTAGATATACAAACACACACACACAAACACACCAACTGGCGATCTTCATTTAATTATCACTGCTGAGGTCCAATTAGCTGAAATGCTAAATCAGATGTAGGGTTTCATCATGGCACAGTGCATTATATTGAAAGGTAGATCTTTCTCATCTCTTCAGTTT
The DNA here is from genome assembly GCF_965601325.2 of Salmo salar. NCBI lineage: Eukaryota > Metazoa > Chordata > Actinopteri > Salmoniformes > Salmonidae > Salmo > Salmo salar. The sequence goes on along the minus strand of NC_138294.1, from coordinate 61,549,875 downwards.
GCCCCAGGGTGTGTTGATGATCATAGATGAGGCCTGAGTATCTCCAGACCCACCATGCATCTGTGCAGTGCAGACACACCTCTATATTGGCTCATGTTGGTAAATCTTGGTTAATTGTTAATATATGCCATTTAGCAAAGGCTTTTATCTAAAGTAACTTACAGTCATGCGTGCATACATTTTACATATGGGTTTCTCGGGAATCAAACCTGCTATCCTGGCATTTCAAGTGCCATGCTCTAACCAGGTGAATCCAGTTGAAATCTATGAGCCCTTATTAATGTAACTTGTTAAATCCACTTCAATCATTGTAGATGAAGGGGAGGAGAAGGGTTAAAGAAGGATTTTCAAGCCTTAGAGCGTTGGGCCAGTAACCGAAAGGTTGCTAGATCGAATCCCCGAGCGGACAAGGTAAAAATCTGTCGTTCTGCCCTTGAACAAGGCACTTAACCCACTGTTCCCCGGTAGGCCGTCATTGTAAATAAAAATTGGTTCTTAACTGACTTGCCTAGTTAAATAAAAAAATGGTGTATATGTCTGCAATTCAGAGGGTGAATGGACAAGGCAAAATATTTAAGTACCTTTGAACGGAGTATGGTAGTAGGTGCCAGGCGCATCGGTTTGTGGGCAGATCTGCAACACTGCTAGGTTTTTCACGCTCAATAGTTTCCCGTGTGTATCAAGAATGGTCCACCACCCCAAGGACATCTAGCCAGCTTGACACAACTGTGGGAAGCATTGGAGTCAACATGGGCCAGCATCCCTGTGGAACACTTTCAACACCTTCTTGAGTCCATGCCCTGACGAATTGAGGCTATTCAGAGAGGAAAAGGGGTGGGTGCAACTCAATTTTAGGAAGGTGTTCTTAATGTTTGATATACTCAAGTGTATAAGACAACATCAGTCCTTGTCCAGAACTGACATATGACTGTGTCAGTCCTGGAGCCTCTTGTCCATGTCCAGGGTTCAAAGAAGAGGAGTTGCATGGTGTTGTAAGGCTTCCGGGAAGCAGACTAGCTAATTGAATTCTCGGTCGTTGGTGTAATGAAACGCTGTTAATCGGCTTCATAACCACACTCGGCATTTGTCCTAATGAATCACGCCAGCGTGTAATTGCTATTTTGACAGAGTTCTTTTTATCTTCCTCCCTAACAGCTTGTCTGCACCTAAAGTAATTTCCAGCATATTTTCATATCCCCAAGCCCCATGGATGGGCATGGAATAACAAATCGAGGGAAAGACCTAATCATAATATAACCAAATTATACCAGTAAACAACAATCTATTTGGCTTGTTGTTGACCTTTTAACTAAGCTCAGACAAAAGGTCAGAAACGCTATTACAGATAGCAAAAAAACAGTTTCAAAATATGCTATGTGAAACTGTTATGCTGGAAACCACAGGAAACAAATGTTCCAGGAGGTAATGTGTTCCCTGTGACAGCCAGTGAACAAATTAAACACACACACAATGAAAGCCGACAGGGAAGGTGTTTATTCACTGGTCAGTGGTGCTTTACTATGCTAACCCTGCATGTCCTCTGGGGTGTAGTGAATATGTCAGGATATGTCATCTGCCCACAGTAACCCAGTAACCCCCTCACCAACCCGCCCAGTCGGCCCTACGGCGGCCCTTCAAAGTGGGCCAGATGAAAGCCTGACCCGGGGAGTCATGCTCGCTTATCCAAACAGTGGCATATGCTGCTGGGTCTTCTCACCGTAGAGAGAGGAAATGGATGCCTAGCAGATGGAGGGCAGTCTGGGTTAGTAGGGGCTATGGCAGGGAGCTAGAGAGGGCTGGGTATTAGTGGCTTTGAATCTTATGCGGCGTGCAACTCAACTCTCTCTTTTACTCGCTCGCTCTCTCACTTTCTCTCGCTCTCTGTCTCTCTGCTGCATGTGTTCTGTGGATGGATCCTTCCAGATGAGGGGCTGTGATTTGCCAGATGTTCCACCAGCATAACTGTACAGCTATAATGAGGTCTGCTATGCTCCTGCTCTTCTCTCTCCAGGCCTATTGGCATGCTGAACTAACTGGTCATTGATATTCATATCTGGTTTCTGCTTGACCAAGGTGATGATATCCTGCTTAACAATCCCTCCATTATAATCAGGTCTTACTGTATGGTTCTAGTCTGAGCGGTTGCCATAGCAATGCCCAGTCCACCCACACAAAGCTCTATCACTATGGAACTTTTATCAGTGGATGTAGATGTCTATCCATGAGATTCTTTGTAGAAAACCATTTTGACATAAGAGATAATGTAAAGGAGGTACACTATATGAAGGATAATGACCCCTTGTTACGTTGCACATTAAGACTTAATGAATTAGACTTAAAAAATGTTTGCATGTCAATCAATGGCAAGTAGTTCCCCTTTCACCAGATGATTAATGATAAGGTCAAGGGTTGTCCATCTTTCTGTCTGAATAGTGAGAAGGATGAATAGTGTCTGAGCTCAACAGTGACAGAATGAGAAGAGATGGTATGGAGAAAGTGAACAGGAATTTGGGGGAAGGGAGATGGAGGAATACACTGAATGTTACTGTGAGTTAGCTGAAGGTTGACAGAGATGACAAAACACAAAGTAGACTTTATTATGAGAGAACAGGATGTAATGTAATTAAAACTGTGAATACCTATTTGTATTTTATATAAAATAATTTTTGTCTGCTGGGTCAAATAGTACATGTTTTTGAGTAATCTGCAAGAAATGTGGACAAATGATTTATATTAAACCTGTAATATGAAAAGTTTTGGGCGACTCACATAGAAATGTGAGTTATGGATCTGCCATTCTCATTGAAAGCAAGTAAAATAAGCTTTTCTATGGGCACTATTTCTATGCTTCCCGTTATTAAGTTTTGTTTTTGCGTCTTTTACTTTCGGTTACTTTCACCAGCTTCAAACAGCTGAAAATACAATATTTTTAGTTACTGAAAATATATTTCACAGCAGTTTAGATGGTACAATGATTCACTACACCAGGGGTATTCAACTCTTACCCTACGAGGTCCGGAGCCTGCTGATTTTTTATTCTACCCAATAATTAATTGCACACACCTGGTGTCCCAGGTCTAAATCAGTCCATGATTAGAGGAGAACAATGAACAAATGCAGTAGAACTGGCTTCGAGGTCCAGAGTTGAGCTTGAAGGCTCTACGCAATATATTTCTTGTTTTGTCACAAACTAAAATTAGACGGATTAGAATTTTATCAACCAGGATATGGCTGAGCGATTTCTGCATATTGCACCTTTAATTTATTCTGTGAAATGTGTCCTCGCTTTTGGATAAAGTCACCTCTATGGCAGGAATAGGCTTTATACCTCTGATGTTTTATAGTATTTTCCAGTCCGGTGGTATTCAGAGCAAGAGGTTATTCAGACAGAGAGAGTGGAGTTACGAAAGTGAAAATTATGTCATGCTCAGTTTCTCTCAGCCAGTGAAAAAAGCAAATGAAGTGGGCACACTTTTCTGAAAGTCATTTTCCAGCTCCTTTGACATGCTTTTTCAATTTACCGAGGCTGTGTCGGCTCTGATTTAGAAAAAGAAGAAAACACTCTATTCCTTCAATTTTTTTCCCGGTGTAAATTATACACTGTCACAATGAACCGTCTGTATTCCATTCACCATGAAACCCCAGTTCGGGGTGGATTATTTTCCCTCAAAATGATTTTTGTGACCCAAGGATATCCTATCTGTCCTTACCTTGTTTAAACCTCTCTTTAATTCATTGCAGGCTCCAGTGAGCTGGCAAAGGAGAGAGGGAATTATATTAGTGTGGCGTGCCTTTTCAAAGGTGCCTGTTTCCTTTGGCACAGCCACAGTGTGCTTTTCTCTCTGTTTATTAACTGCCTCCTGGGTCTCTTAACTTTTTCTTGGAGCCCTGTTTCACCGACTTTAACAAGATCTCTTTTTTCATCAACATGATTTAGTTTCCAGACATTACATTGTGGTGGGGGACCTCGGGGCCTCGTCTCTGTTTCGCCAGGGTTCCTGCTTGTGGAATTTCAAGGCTTGCTCTATAAAGTGGATATTTAACACTGCTATTTTCACTGTTGAAAAGGGAGGAATGGATTTCCACCTGAGTGTGGTTTCAGTAATGTTGTTGCACTATTATAAACTGTAAATATTTGAAGCTTTATGGGTTGTTATTTGGAATGCAGCCAGCCAGTGGAATGGAGTTTGTATTTCCAGTTCCAAGCTGATGAAGTTTGCTGTTCCATGACCATAATGTGTAGAAGACATACCAGGATACAGGCATGAGATCTCCCCACAGATGTTCCTCTGCACAGTCACAAGCACAGAGCCAGAGAAACATGCACCGTATGTATGTACAACATCTCAGCTATTCTGATTAGAACCAGATGAAAAGGCTGAGTTTCTACAAAGAACCTTCTGTACAGTGGAGACATTCAGATGAAGGATCCCAGATTACAAGAATAGAACACACAAACCAACTCCCAACTTCAGAAAACAAACTGACTAGGATAATCATCACATCTGTGACTGATTACATTTACATAGCCATTGGTCTTTGATATGAGGCATTGAGGCACTACACAACGTTTGATTTGACCCGAAAGAGCGGAATACATCTCTATCAGTCTCCGTCTCAGCTCTGCTCTCTAAACAAAGCCAATTAGGATGATGGATGACTTGTGCCTTGGCAAGCGTCCCTTGAGAGGATGAATCTACAACTGGGATAAGAACATAAACAAACACCCCACCGCCCCCACACACAATGTTCTATTTGAGGAGATTTGTAGCGGGGGTTTTGATGTATAATGGATGACGGCTGAATGGAAGCAGTGTTTTATGGGATGATGGAGAGGAGCAATGCTGCTGCTGATTGGCTCTTATTGAGCACAGCTGCCTCTGGGTTGGGAGTTCTACCTGGATTCAAAAAGGGTTGTCCTATGGGAACAGCCAAAGAACTCTTTTGGAACCCTTTTTTCTAAGAGTGCATACACCCCAGCCACACCCAATGGGACAGCCCCACCCAATCCCCATCCCCATAGACCCAATCCCCATACATCCCCTACTAGTCCAGTGTCATGGTATAACTCATGGGACAGCATCACCCCACCCCCAGTTCCTCAAACACCCATGGTATAACCCATGGGACCACCACCACAACTACGACCCCTTCCCGAGACACCCCCACCCAGTCCCATGGTATTCCCTCTGAATTACCAAGATTTATGTATAGAACCAGGAGAAGATCGAAACGGAACAAGGTCTTCTCTTGCATTCACAATAGCTTAATATGGAGTGTGATAATTAATTCATTTATCTTGCCACATTTTCTTCCATAATTGTTCCATTATGCAAAATTATGCTATGACCCTCATCTGTGCAACTGTTTATTGTTCTCACATATACCATTCATTCATTACATCTAAAGACTGAAGATTCAACATAGCATAGCCTAGCTGAGAGTACATTATAAAGCTGTTAAGAAAACTCATTAATAAGCACCTACCCTGAGGATAGAATTAAGATATCATTCTTTTTTTGTGGGATTCTATATTTATAAATTAATTTTCCCAGCGTCAAATGCAGCCCTGGGGCTCTATAATTTGTTTCATCCGTTGTAAATCAGGAGGATAATTATGTTGAATGGCAGCACAATTCATCAAAGTTTTTTTTTAGGGTTTGTGTATTATCTGAATGTGTCTCGTGCTCTATCACTATCTCCCCCTCTCCTTCCCTCCCTTATTTTCTTTCTCCACTCTCTCTCTCTCTCCCCATCCCTCCCTTCTGTCCCCCTCCCTCCATCTCTCTGTCTTTCTATTTATTATGGTATGGTATGTGGTTGTCAGTGGTTGAGCTGCCATAGCATACACAGGGTCTCCTGAACCCAAGCTCTGATAAAAAAAAAGAGTTATGTTCAGTGATGACAAGAATTGATTTCCAATTTCCTCCACAATGACTGCATCATTGCCAGCGACTCAGGCAATTTGGCCTACATTACGGTGCCAGCACGGGGCCGTAGATCAGGATGACAGCTGTCTTAACCTGGAGGGGTGCTTACATTGAGGAGAAATTGAGAGAGATATTTAGCGTGAGCGATCCTTTTACTGTTGGTGCGGATCTAGGAAATAGGCCCTGTACTTTGGAGAATTGCTTGGTTTTCACAGAAGAAGAAAAAAGTGTGTGTGTGTGGTTGTAGGTGTGTGCTGCTGCCGAAGGACTATTTCCTCCTACTCTTGTATTTTTAGATTTTTTGAGACTCTTGAATTTCTTTGTGCTGACTGTCCTGTGATGTGCTGGTGTTTTGTAGCTCTGACTTTGATGTCCTACTCTGACCCATTCCAATCTTGTAACGCGGTGAGTGACTGGTTTCCGGGAAGTCAGGCGCAGGAGAGCAGAGATGGGTGATAACAGGAAAACGTTAATATACACCCTGGCCCAAAGGCACAGGTGAGGCAGCACAAAGCACAACCACGGTAACATGAACCGGATTAAACAAAACAAACAAACCTAGGTTTGAAACAAACCTAGCGCAAGCCAGCCTGTAGCGTAACACCCTACACAAAGAACAATTCCACACACAGACATGGGGGAAACAGAGGGTAATATACATTTAGTCTGATGAGGGAATGTGAACCAGGTGTGCGAGAAAACAAGATAAAACAAATGGAAAATGAAAGGTGAAGCGGCGATGGCTAGAAGACCGGTGACGTCGATCGCCGATTGCCGCCCGAACAAGGAGAGGGACCGACTTCAGCGGAAGTCGTGACAGTACCCCCCCCTTGACGCGCGGCTCCAGCAGCGCGCCAACACCGGCCTTGGGGACGACCCAGAGGGCGAGGTGCAGGGCGATCCGGACGAAGTCGGTGGAACTCCCACAGCAAAGAAGGGTCCAAAACGTCCTCCACCGGGACCCAGCATCTCTCCTCCGGACCGTACCCCTCCCAGTCCATAAGGTACTGAAGGCCACTCGCCGATGCCTCGAATCCAGTATGAAGCGAACTGAGTATGCCGGGGCCCCCTCGATGTCCAAAGGGGGCGGAGGAACCTCCCGCACCTCAGACTCCTGGAGCGGGCCAGCCACCACCGGGGCCTCACTGCGGTGACAGTCTGCGCCGGCCTTCTGGCGCAGCACGGCCGCTGGTGGTGAACATGGGCGGAGTCTCAGGTCTCCTCCGCGCGCCTGAACCAGTTGTCCACTGCAGGAGTCTCGGTCTGACTCTGATGCCAAGGCGCCAGAACCGGCTGGTACCCCAGTACGCACTGGAAGGGCGAGAGGTTAGTGAGTTCTGAGCCATCTCGGTCCAGCGCACAAACGCCGCCCACTCCCCCGGCCGGTCCTGACATTAAGACCGCAGAAACCTACCCACATCCTGGTTCACTCTCTCCACCTGCCCGTTACTCTTGGGGTGAAAACCCGAGGTAAGGCTGATCGAGACCCCCAGACGTTCCATGAATGCCCTCCAGACCCTCGAAGTAAACTGGGGACCCCGATCAGACACTATATCCTCAGGCACCCTGTAGTGCCGGAAGACGTGTGTAAACAAGGCCTCCACAGTCTGTAGGGCCGTAGGGAGACCGGGTAGAGGGAGGAGACGGCAGGACTTGGAAAAACAGTCCACAACGACCAGGATCGTGGTGTTACCCTGTGAGGGAGGAAGATCGGTGAGGAAATCGACCGACAGATGTGACCAAGGCCGTTGTGGAACGGGTAAGGGGTGTAGCTTACCTCTGGGCAGGTGCCTAGGAGCCTTACACTGGGTGCACACCGAGCAGGAGGAAACATAAAACCTCACGTCCTTTGCCAAAGTGGGCCACCAGTACATCCCGCTCAGACAGTGCACCGTTCGACCGATTCCTTGGATGACCCGAGGAGGGTGACGTGTGGGCCCAATAGATCAACCGGTCATGGACAGCAGACGGAACATACAGACACCCAACGGAACACTGGAGGGGAGCAGGCTCTGCATGTAATGCCCGCTCAATGTCCGTGTCCAGCTCCCACACTACCGACGCCACCAGGCAGGAGGCTGGGAGTATGGGGTAGGATCCATGGGCCACTCCTCTGTGTCATACAGCCGGGACAGTGCGCCTGCCTTAACATTCTGGGAACCTGGTCTGAAAGAAAGGGTGAAAACAAAACGGGTAAAAAACATGGCCCACCTTGCCTGACGAGGATTCAGTCTTCTCGCTGCCCGGATGTACTCCAGGTTGCGGTGGTCAGTCCAGATGAGAAGAGAGTGTTGAGCCCCCTCAAGCCAATGTCCACGCCTTCAACGCCTTGACCACAACCAACAGCTCCCGGTCCCCAACATCATAGTTTCGCTCCGCCAGGCTGAGCTTCTTCGAGAAGAAGGCACAGGGGCGGAGCTTCGGTGGCGTACCCGAGCGCTGAGAGAGCACGGCTCCTATCCCAGCCTCGGACGCGTCCACCTCCACTGTGAACGCCAAATAGGGATCCTGATGCGCCAGCATGGGAGCCGAGGTAAACAGAGCCCTAAGGGGACCAAAAGCCCTGTCCGCCTCAGCCATCCACTGCAAACGCACCGGGCCCCCCTTCAGCAGTGAGGTAATGGGAGCCGCTACCTGACCAAAACCCCGGATAAACCTCCGGTAGTAATTGGCAAACCCTAAAAAACGCTGCACCTCCTTTACCATGGTGGGAGTCGGCCAATTACGCACGGCTGAAATGCAGTCACTCTCCATCTCCACCCCTGAGGTGGAAATGCAGTATCCTAGGAAGGAGACGGACTGCTGGAAGAACAGGCATTTCTCAGCCTTGACATACAGGTCATGCTCCAACAGTCGACCAAGCATCTTGCGCACGAAGGACACATGCTCGGCGCGTGCAGCGGAGTATATCAGAATGTCATCGATATACACCACTACACCCTGCCCGTGCAGGTCCCTGAAAATCTCGTCCACAAAGGCTTGGAAGACTGATGGCGCATTCATCAACCCGTACAGCAGGACGAGGTACTCATAATGCCCTGAGGTGGTACTGAACACTGTCTTCCACTCGTCTCCCTTCTGGATACGCACCAGGTTGTAAGCGCTCCTGAGATCTAGTTTAGTGAAGAAGCGCGCCCCGTGAATTGACTCAATCGCTGTGGCTATGAGAGGTAGCAGGTAACTGTACTTCACAGTGATCTGATTAAGGGCTCGATAGTCAATACACGGGCGCACACCTCCCTCCTTCTTCTTCACAAAAAAGAAACTCGAGGAGGCGGGTGAAGTGGAGGACCGAATGTCCCCCTGACGCAGAGATTCAGAGACATATGTCTCCATAGCCGCCGTCTCCGCCTGTGACAGGGGTTACACGTGACTCCTGGGAAGTGAGGCGTCTACCTGAAGGTTTATTGCACAATTCCCCCGACGATGGGGTGGTAATTGAGTCGCCTTCTTCTTAGAGAAGGCGAGAGCCAAATCGGAATATTCAGGGGGAATGCGCACGGTGGAGACCTGGTCTGGACTTTCCACCATAGTAGCATCAACGGAAACCCCCAAACACCTCCCCGAGCACTCTCGCGACCACCCCGTGAGAGCTCTCCGTTGCCATGAAACAGTGGGGTCATGACAGGCTAACCAGGGAAGGCCTAGCACAACGGGAAACGCAGGAGAGTCAATGAGGAAGAGACTGATTCTCTCCCTGTGACCCCCCTGCGTCACCATGACCAAAGGAGTGGTGGACTCCTTGATAAAGCCGAACCCTAATGGTCGACTGTCCAACGTGTGAACTGGAAAGGGCCTAACCAGTGGAACAATGGGGATCCCTAAACTATGGGCGAATGCTCTGTCAACAAAATTCCCAGCTGCGCCTGAATCGACGAGCGCCTTATGCTGGGAATGCGGGGAAAACTCATGAAAGTTGGCTTGCAAAAACAGAGGGCTCTGGGTGAGAATGGTGCAAACTCACCTGGGATGACGCCAGAGCGCTGTGCCTGCTGCCTCAACCCCCAGAGGAACCAACCCAACACCAACTGGCAGTGTGATCTCTGCGGCCACAGATGGTGGCAGGCCAACTCCCGACGGACATCCTCGCGCAAGCTGCAGCGATAGTGGTCGATCAAGGCCCTGTCGTTCCATTCAGCTCCGGCGGCCAGGGTCCAGAAGTCCAGGGCAAACTCCTGGGCACTCCTCATCCCGTCTCAGGTGGAAGAGACGTTCACTCGCCGCTCTACCCTCGGGCGGGTGGTTGAAGACTGCCCGGAAGCGGCAGGTGAACTCCTCGAAGTGGTCCAGCACCGCATCTCCTTCTACCCACACGACGTTAGCCCACTCCAGGGCTTTCCCCAAGAGGCACGAGACGAGGGCGGACACCCTCTCACATCCCGAAGGAGCTGGGTGGATGGTCCCCAGATACAGGTCCAGCTGCAGCAGGAACCCCTGGCAGCGTGCCGCCGTCCCATCAAACTCCCTGGGAAGGGCGAGACGAATCCCACTGGGACGGGTGCAGGGAAGGCGAGTAGTGGAGACCCCTGTTGTGCTGGTTTGGGCGCTGGAGGGAATTCCTGTCTCTCTCAGCTGTCCATAGTCTGGATGACGCGGTCCATGACAGCGCCGAGATGTTGAAGCATCGCCGCGTGCTCCCGCACCCGCTCCTGCTGACTCCATTGATTGGTGTGGAATTCTGTAACGGGGTGAGTGACTGGTTGCTGGGAAGTCAGGCGCAGGAGAGCAGAGATGGGTGATAACAGAAGAACTTTAATATACACCCTGGCCCAAAGGCACAGGTGAGGCAGCACAAAGCACAACCACGGTAAAAATGAACCGGGAAAACAAGACAAAACAAATGGAAAATGAAAGGTGGAGCGGCGATGGCTAGAAGACCAGTGACATCGACCGCCGAACGCCGCCCGAACAAGGAGAGGGACCGACTTCAGCGGAAGTTGTGACAAATCTTTTATTCCTTATGAGTTATCACAATTCCAGACAGACATTGTGGGATTGCTCCCTAGCCTAGTATGTTATGACACATCAGAAATGAATTGATCTAGCATGGATTTCAACTAAGTTCATGGAGAAACCCTGGAAATCATCAGAATTAGGTTTACTCTGAGAAGTACAGTGATGTATGTGGAACCGATGTGAAATGGCTAGTTAGTTAGCGGTGGTGCGCGCTAATAGCGTTTCAATCAGTGACGGCACTCGCTCTGAGTCCTGAAGTGGTTGTTTCCCTTGCGTTGCAACGTCCGCGGCTTTTGTGGCGCGATGGGTAACGATGCTTCGTGGGTGTGAGTTGTTGATGTGTGCAAGGGTCCCTGGTTCGAGCCCAGGTTGGGGTGAAGAGAGGGACGGAACCTACACTGTTACATATGCACCTATACAGGTTCTGATCATATCAAATAGCAATCGATTATTAATTCACCTTGAAAGCTGCTTCGTTGAGAGGATTTGTCAGTGGGAAAGTGAGAAAATATTAGAAAATTTGACCTGAGAATTCTACCCCCTTAAGCAATCAATAGAAATCCATGGAGCTACAGTATATTCCACTGTGAGACAGTGGAGCAGAACACCCAGCCCGTGGGATGCAGAGCAGACGGTGACAGACTGACAGAACCCAGGTTGGAGGTGGGGAGAGAACCTTTCATCAGCACGCCTTCCTCCTTCGCCCGTCAGCCACTATCAGCCCAGTGTGTGAGTGTTTGCCCGTCAGCCGCTGCCACCGCTGTCATCTCTATAAATGTCACCCTGGCCACACCACCGGGCTGTTTGTTTTTACCTAGACAGACCTCACACACACTGGGCTTGTTATTACTGGCTGTTTTCCTGGTAATTGATATCATAGATGGAGGCTTGTCTATCAGCTACTCCAAAAGCTGGTTCTCAGTGGCATCTCATTGTTGGATGGTTTTGGGTTGCTCCCAAGTGTTTTGGTTTGTGTTTGTGTGTATTTTTGGTATTTTATTAGGATCCCCATTTTCCTGGGGTCCACACAAAACATGAAACATTTAAAAATGGCACACAGAGCCTACATATCAATACATACACACAATATCTAGGTCAAATAGGGGAGAGGCGTTGTACTGTGAGATGTTACTTTATCTATTTTTTTAAAACAGGTTTGTTGTTCATTTGAGCAACATGAGATGGAAGGGAATTCCATGCAATAATGGCTCTGTTTAATAGTGTATGCTTTCTTGAATTTGTTCTGGATTTGGGGACTGGATTTGAAAAGACCCCTGGTGGCATGGCTGGTGGGGTAAGTGTGTGTGTCAGAGCTGTATGTAACTTGACTATACAAACAATTTAGAATTTTCAACACATAATGTTTCTTATAAAAATATGTGATGCAGTCAGTCTCTCCTCAACTCTTAGCCAAGAGAGACTGGCATGCATAATATTTAGTCTTTTTTTGCAGCACTTGACTACATGGCTGGACAATAATCAAGATAAGACAAAACTAGACTTGCTTTTGTAGTGTGGTGTCAAAAAAAGCAGAGCATCTCTTTATATGGACAGACCTCTCCCCATCTTTACAACCTTTTGAATCTATATATTTTGACCATGACAATCTAAGGTAACATCAAGTAATTTTGTCTCCTCAACTTGTTCAACAGCCACACCATTCATTACCAGATTCAGCAGAGGTCTAGAGTGTAGGGAATGATTTATCGCAAATACAATTCTCTTAGTTTTAGAGATGTTCAGTACCAGTTTATTACTGGCCACCCATTCCAATACTGACTGCAACTCCTTGTTAAGAGTTTTAGTGACTTCATTAGCTGTGGTTCTGATACTTATATAGTTGAATCATCAGCATACATGTACACACATGCTTTGCTTAATGCCAGTGGCAGGTCTTTGGTAAAAATATAAAATAATAAGGGCCTAGAGAGCTGCCTTGCAGTACACCACACCCTACATGTTTGACATTAGAGAAGTTTCCATTAAAGAAAACCCTCTGAGTTATATTAGATAGATAGCTCTGAATCGACGATATGGCAGAGGTTGAAAAAAACACATGTTTTCTCAACAGCAGGTTATGGTCAAAAATATCGAAGGCTGCACTGAAATCTACCAGTACAGCTCCCACAATCTTCTTATTATCAATTTCTTTCAACCAATCATCAGCCATTTGTGTGTTGAGTACCCTTCTCTATTGTGTGTGTTTTTTACAGTTTGGGGTGACCTACAAGCTGCTTTGAAAGCAATAGCATTTTAAAAAGTCAATTTAAATAGATTTGTGATTTGTTTTGTCAACGATCTACACAAAACTCTGTAAATTCAAAGTGGAATATAATTTTTGTAATTTTTGTATTAATGAAAATTAAAACACTAATATACCTTGGTTAGATAAGTATTCACTCCCTGAGTCAATACATGTTAGAAACATATTTGGCAGCGATTACAGCTGTGAGTCTTCTTGGCTAAGTCTCTAAGAGATTTTTACACCTGGATTGTGAATTGCAGATTTAAGTCAAAACTGTAACTTGGCCACTCAGGAAAATCCACTGTCTCCTTGGTAAGCAACTCCAGTGTATATTTGTAGGTTGTAGGTTATTGTCCTGCTGAAAGGTGAATTCCTCTCCCAGTGTCTGGTGTAAAGCAGACTGAAGCATTTTGCCTGTGCTTAGCTACATTCTGTTTTATCCTTAAAAACTCCCCAGCCTTTGCCAATGTCAAACATAACATGAGGCAGCCACCACTGTGCTTGAAAATAAGGAGGCAGTTACTCAGTGATGTGTTGTGTTGGATTTGCCCCAAACATAAAGCTTTGCATTTAGGCCAAAAAGTACATTCCTTTGCCGTGTTTTTTTTTTTCAGTATTAATTTAGTGCCTTGTTGCATACAGGATGCATGTTTATATATTTGTATTATTCTTTTCATACTGGCATTTTGGTCATTATTGTTGTTGATCCCTATAGCTGTTTTAAAATCACCAATGGCCTCATTGTGGCATCCCAGAGCAGTTTCCTTCCTGTCATTCCGCTCAGGTCAGAAAGACAACTGCATCTTTGATGTGTCTGGGTGGTTTAATACATCATCCACAGCGTAATTATTAACTTGACCATGCTTGAATTGATATTCAATGTCTGATTTGTTATTGTTACCCATCTACCAATCATTGCCCGTGTTTATGAGGCTTTCAAAAAGCTCCCTGGTCTTTGTAGTTGAATCTGTGCTTGAAATTCAACACTTGACTGAGGGACCTTACAGATGTTGTATGTATGGGGGACAGAGGAAGGGGTGGTCATTCAAAAAGCATGTCAACCTGTCACGTCCTGACCAGTATAGGGGTTATTTGTTATTGTAGTTTGGTCAGGACGTGGCAGGGGGTGTTTGTTTTATGTGGTTCAGGGTGTGTTTTGTGTATGTGTTTAGGTAGAGGGGTATTTGATTTATTAGTCCGGGGTTTGTTAGAAATATACTAACATAGAACAATGACTATGTTCTATCTAGTCTTTTGTATTTCTATGTTTAGTTTATTGGGGTTGGACCTTCAATTGGAGGCAGCTGGTTATTGTTGCCTCTGATTGAGGGTCCTATAATTAGGAGTTTGTTTTTCATGGGTGTTTGTGGGAGATTGTTCTTGTTTAGCTGTTTTTCCTGACAAGACTGTCAAGTTTGTTTTGTTTTGTATACGTTGTATGTGTTTCCCTTCTTCAGCATAATAAAAGAAGATGAGTGTACATTTTCCCGCTGCGTCTTGGTCTCTACCCTACGACACTCGTGACACAACCCTGATTATTGCACACAGAGGGGGTCCATGTAACTTATGTGATTTGTTAAGCCAAATATGACTCCTGAACTAATTTAGGCTTGCCTAAACAAAAGCGGCGAATACTTATACAACATCTATATTTTAGTTGTTTCATTGTTATTAATTTGTATCACAACAAAAACAAATCTATTTAAATACCACTTTGCAACGCAAGAATATGTGATTTTGTTTTTGAAATGGTAGGAATAGAAATGGTCTTAGGTGTCTTAGGTATTTGAAAGCTATAAGCATTCAATTCCTACCTCACATCATCCACTTACAAGTGCATATCCCCAACATTCATGTTCTCTCTCTTTATTCATTATCTGTAATCAGCTAACACAGGTTTCTATTAGACATCTTGTGGATATATTTTTATCATGGGGTGCAGTTGGCGTATAGGATAAATGGAGTCCCATTTGTCAGCTATAATGTTGTAATGTAATGTCTCACTGGGGTTTTAATCACAGATCATTTTGACAAATGGCCTGGGGGTGGGGCCTGGGAGTGTTTAACATTGGAGTAGATTGGTGACTGTGAGTGTGATATCAGGGTTATGCTCAGAAGGAAGACAACGTTTTGAAATGGAGTGAGTTGGGAAGGTACTGCTTCAACTTGTGGAGAGGGACCTGAAATAAAACCCTAACCTAAAAAAAAATAACACTTTTGTATGGCAACCAGATTAGGACATTCTCTGCCCTTACCCTAGTCTCAACCCTGTAGGCTTACTAGCAGGACTGAGGATGGATGACATTGATGCCGTATAGCAGTGGAAGACTAGAGTCTTGGTTAACACATCACCTGGTCCAGAGAGGGAAGTGTGATTAACCAATCCCAATGTGGCCATCACCTTTAATAGACAAACACATTACATCTATCTAACTGGCAATAGCTTTACACATGATTTAAATTAAGACAAAGTGGAAGTTAACCATACCATGAAATGCTTCCTTTTTAAACACTGTCATATAAAAGCTTGGCTCTGACAATACAAAATTGGCAACATTTTGCTTTGTTATATCTACATAAACCATACACAAGCTAGACTCCCTTATTCTCATAACAATTCCAGACCTCACAGTTTCATCTCCACATCCACTCCACATCCTATTTCGTTGCGATTCTCTATTAATATTTGCTGATGATTTAGCTAATCTCAAGCATATGGTGGATCGATGTAGAATAGTCTGTGTGTGTGGAAAAATGAGACACTGCGCTTCTCGCTGCTCAACGCTTCTTCTGGCTGAGAAGAGATCTGCCAGCAGCTATCACAGCTCTGTGATTAAACAGCAGAAAAAATAGAAGAGAAATCAATGGTTGAATTCATCCCTCAGATCCCCAAGCGGGATGTATTAGTGTTGTTAAGCACATTCCACTCAAGGTGACAGATGAAAGCTCTCTCAGACGCATAAAATGACTCATCTTTTAAATCCTCTTTAACAGTGTGTCTCCAATAGCCATTCAACTCTGCCTCCCAGGCCGTCATTGGGCCACATCTCATTTCTTGTAAAATGGGCTCGTCAATGGGATTGATTCATACCCACAGACTGTACACTGCTGCAAGTGGGAGTTAACGAGGCAGGGCTAGATTCGCAGAAAAATCTCTACGGGGTCTTTGACATCAATTCAAAGTTTCAGAACACCCCTTTCCCCTTCTTTGTTCCTGCAAAATGTAATTTATAGTTTAATAAAAGCCCATAGCTCACACTACGAGCAACAGGGTTCCTTTCTGGTTAAACCAGATCCTGCAGTCAAACTTATGAAATGATGTCATGTGTAATACAGAGCCCTCCGCCATGAAGGCCTGTTAAGATTAATTGACTACATTTGTATTTTTTTTTCTTCTTTTTTTTCTTCTTTTTTTTTACACAAGTCTGCTTTTATGCTGCAGGCCAGTGAGAGCTTTTTACAGCTAAGATCTACATCAGGGATGGGCAACTTTGATAGGGGTGGGGCCACAAAAAATCTTAAGTCATCATGAGGGCGTGCAGTTGCTCATGGGTCTGTGTACTCATATGTGCATATTTTCTTTTTCATTTTAGAGATTATTTTGTGCAATTGAACACATTTTGTCATGGGGAGTAGAGAAAATGTTGCAGTTTTAAAGCAAGTTTGCTGCAATTCTACACATTTTGCCATGGGGAGTAGAGAAAATATTGCAGTTTTATAGTGCATTTCCTGCAATTCTACACATTTTGCCATAGGTTGGAGAGACATGTTTGCAGTTTTTAAGATGATATGTGAGTGAGACTAGCAAAATAATAATTCGACCATGATTATTAAATTTAGATAGTCTAGCGGCCAGCTAATTTACCAATCTAAAAATGTTTACCTGACATGGGCTAATTGGGAGACTATCAGTGACTGACATAACAAGAGAAAAATTGCTGATGCACAAACAAATTTTGAAATTGCACCTTTTTGTATTCTACTATTCTAACTTGCCACAGTAAGTTGAGAGCAAGCTGAGTAAAAAAAAAAAAAAAGACTGGCTTAAACCATGAAAGATCTGTAACCAAGTGTTGTCTAGGCCTAGTGCTCATTACTTACTGAGTAAGTCAATAAGTATGATCTCTTTGGTGTTTTGGGGAGAGAGTATTAGCCTGTATTGCTCTAGTCAGTGGTTTATATCTTCAATGACACTAGTTTGTCCAAGTAGTTTGTAGTCTAAACTCTCATTACAACCACCTAGAAAAGCCTTTGACACCTTATAACCCCAGCCAGCAATTAAGTGATCCTTACAATGTGTATCATTCCAGTTGTGAAGGCCAATACATTTCACAAGTAATTGCACTTCAAGGTCCCTTCCATCTTAATTTTAATAATTTCATTCCACGTACATATCAATAAAAGCTGTCAGTATTTTTATTTATTAACCTTATAATTGTCAAACCTCATCACAGTCAATGGTGGCTAATGACGAGTTGAACTCGGGTAAGGATGGGCAGGACATGATGGAGGAATGGAGCATTTAATTCCTCCTTTTGTGTTCGTCACACTGTGAATTATCGGCCTCATGTGGAGAGAGAGTGCTCCGTCTTTGCCGTCCTCTGCCACAGAGACAGACTGCAGTATATCCTTCTCATCAAACGCAGACGGAAAAGTATCAAACCTTTGAATGAGTCACAGTGTGATAAGAAGACATCTTCTTTCCTGTGTGTAGTAACTTGACAAGCCCACACACATTTCTATATTACTTTCCTTTACTTTCAACCTAAGAAATAAAAGGTTTACAGCCATGTACAAACGGTACCAATACAGCAAAACGATACAGCCCAATCAACATGTGATAGAGTCGCCTTGTCCAGATCCGACGCTGGGGGATGACCTCATCAAAGGGGAAAGGTCACAGTCAGTGCCAATGCCAATAATAACAATGCACACATGAATAGCAATCATACTAAACTGCAGGTAAGTACAATACATATTCAATGTAATTATTTATATAGTGTCCACACTATAGCACTGTGGCATGCTGTTTCTCTCTATGTGGTTAGTCTATGACTATGGGCTTTTGATGAACTGCTATATTACAGAGATTTGCTCAGAGCTCAAATGTTGATTCATATAATTTCAGTAGATATAATTCCAGCTCATATACATTTAATGGGCATTTGTCATAGGCAGTTAAGTGAAATGTCCTACTCCTCATATTTGAGAAAGAGCAATACAGACTATGCTCTGGTATAAGTTCAGGTGTGTCAAAACCTTACATTACGTGAAGAGAAGCACAGTCTTGGTTCTGTTGGAAATGCTGTGTATTACTGAGCCATATAACTGTTCAGTCTGCAAACACACACACACTGGCAGGACATGATGGAGGAATGGAGCATTTCATTCCTGACAGATATCGTGTTTATTTCTTGTGACAGCAGAGAAAAAAACAGCTTGTGACAGTTTGTCTGATCGGCGCTCATTCCTGGGTTCTGTGTTGTTGTGAATATTTTAGTATTTATATTACTTTACGCAGGTCCAACTGAAGATTTGTCGGAATAGCTCAGACATGAGTGTAACACCAAAACAGAGCAGGTGGGGTTTAAATAAACGATGAGCAGTGAGGCTTTAGATAGGGACTAAAGCATGAATTTTTGATCTAAATGTTGTAGCTGAGCTGACACTGAGAGTTGTAAAGGGCCTTGGTGAACAACCAAGATGGAGCACCGGGTGGCGCTATTTTCCAATAAATGTGCCCCATGGCCTCCACACACCAACCTCACCCCTGTCTGCCTGTCTGCATGGGTTTTCCTATTATGGTCATGATGAAGTAGCCAGCATTGGAAATACAGTATCTAATCTGTGAGGGAGATAATGACCACCAGTATATCTGTCACTCATGTCATGGATATGGCTCCATTATGGTGTTGTGTGTGATGGTAGACGGTCTCCTTCAACCGTTATGTAACTCCAATAACACTCTTGTTAAAATATCAGAGTTTATGTCATCTATCAGGGAAGGACTTGATGAATGGTTGCAGGGCTGTTGAGCTACTTGTCTTGGCAATGCCTGGGAAATTTGTGTTGGTCAGAAAAGTGAACTCAATTAACCGATTGTGTGTGTGCTGTTAATACCATCTCATGTTAGTCCAGGTAGCTTTTCAAACGGGACACAGACATTTGAGCATGCTCTGCACCTACCATGCCTGTCCCATTGGTCTGGCACAGATACACACGCACACTTGCATACACACGCACACGCACACTTGCAGACCTTCTCCTCCTCTTTTCATTTGAACTCACTCCTTAAATCACGCTCGGCCTGAAATCTGAATGTAAACAGACGGAGTTGCATAAGCCTCTCTAAATCCACAAGTATGAAGGAGCTTCAGTCACACCATATGTGTTATACCTCCATCACAGTGGCTTCATGGGGGTTTTCATCAACTCCATTCTAATCTCTCTACTGCAGTAAATTAAATGTATTGAATAATTACAGATTATTCGTTTATAGACAGTGTATAAATGATGGAGCTAGCAGCAGTCCCAGGGCCCTGCTCCACTAGGAACGCTCAGACCTAGATCAGCGCTCAGACCCAGGTCAGCGCTCAGACCCAGGTCAGCGCTCAGACCCAGGTCAGCGCTCAGACCCAGGTCAAGGCTCAGACCCAGGTCAGCGCTCAGATCCAGGTCAGCGCTCAGACCCAGGTCAGCGCTCAGACCCAGGTCAGCGCTCAGATCCAGGTCAGCGCTCAGACCCAGGTCATCGCTCAGACCCAGGTCAGGGCTCAGACCCAGGTCAGCGCTCAGACCCAGGTCAGCGCTCAGACCCAGGTCAGGGCTCAGACCCAGGTCAGGGCTCAGACCCAGGTCAGGGCTCAAATCCAGGTCAGGACTCAGATCCAGGTCAGGGCTCAGACCCAGGTCAGGGCTCAGATCCAGGTCAGGGATCAGATCCAGGTCAGGGCTCAGACCCAGGTCAGGGCTCAGATCCAGGTCAGGACCTCAGATCCAGGTCAGGACTCAGATCCAGGTCAGGGCTCAGATCCATGGCAGTAGACCCTGCCTTCCATTTCCCTTCTCCCAGCTCTGTGATTCACTGACACCACTGAGTGTGTCTGGGAGAACTCCCTAAATTCAGCCCATTTCTCTCTGTTTCCCAGGCTGCACTGAAAGGTGCCAACCCACACTCTAGGTCTCTAAACACAGCATGACAACAACTCTTGTGTAGGCGCTCGGTTTCCTTTCTCGGGCATGTTTTCTTTTTGGCAGCACTTTTTGTGTTGTGTGCGTGTTGTTATTGTGAACAAGTCCCCCTCTGCTCGTAAGTCTTAAGTATGGCATAGCATTAGTATTTATACATTTGCTCATACGAGAGAGTCTGTTGAACGTATTCCCCGGCAGTGAACGAACGATGTGGATCTTTCCCATGGTGCAGTTCAAAGGAAAAGAGAGACGTGGCCAGATGGACTGGGTAGAAGTTCAGGCCTGCCAAAGCGCTCTCTCAACCACCTGCCACCACCTCTGCCAACACAGACCCTTTCTATCTCCATATACATCCAGACGTTTTATTTGCATCATCAACCAACACAGATGGCTGCTTCACTGATATTAGCAAAGCGTTGACCCGGTATGGTGTTTTTTCTGGGTTGCAAGAAATTACATGGTCAAATAGTAATTTCACTGTAGTAAGCTATGCATTAGGTGTTATGTTTTTTATGGGGGAAATAGAATCTTTACAATAAAAATCCTATAATGAAAATGTATAATTGCCAGTGACCTTAGTACATGACAATGGGGTTTGAGAGAGAGAGATCTTCATTCATCACAGTGCCTACAGATTTGCTGTTCAGCCTGTGCAGTGGCAGTGCTGTCAGTGCTGCTGAGGCAGGACACTTAAATCAAACAGACTACTTTATTTCAGAGGAGATGGGCTAGATCTGCCTGCCAAGCCATGTCTTTACAAACTCTGCTCTAATCGAGAAGCACTTTTAAAGCCAGACGAATCAATACATACTGTGAAGATTTGGTACCAACATGTATTCCGTGTTTACTGAATGTCTCACGGCAGATTTATTGTCCTTTCTTGTTCTAAAACTGTATTTGGTATCTCAAATATATTTATTTTTTGTAATGATGTGTGTAAAAAATGCGACTTGTGTCGTGTCTTTGGCTATGCCGGATTAAGTGATATGACATGCTAACTTATAAAATGATTTCTCTGTAATTAATATTACCTGATTAAGCTAATCATGTAAATGTAATTAACTAGAAAGTCGGGGCACCACGGAAGAACGTTTATAGAGCTGTTATCTTCCGAATAAACTCTTAAAATACTTTGTAATATTTTACAACGATAGCAGTCAATCTTAACCCTTGTCTTATTTTCAGTCTCATAATGAAAGTTGTAAGTTCTTCACGAACCCTGGCTAACAAGTTGAATCAGCAATACAAAATTGGGTTTAATTATTTATTTACTAAATACCTAACTAATCACACAGAATTACAAATACACAGAATACAATGATGTCATACAGAAAACGTCCCGGTAGACGGAACAGATATGACGGCTGGTCCCCCAATGAAAGGGGGTTGGGCTTGAATGAAAGAGCGGGAAGATTTAGGAACAGAGAAACAGCAGCTATGCTATCGTAAATACATTATCTTATGCATTCTAAATTACCGCCCATTTGGAAAAGGAAAATGCAATAAATATTTACTCTGAGCTGCGCTTCGGTAGATTGGTCGTAGATGCTGGCCGGGTTGGCCAACAGATCTCCCTGTTTTCGGAAGAATGTCAATGGGGGTCAATTGGATACGTGGTGGTATCTTCGTCTGGTTGTTAGACTGGATCCGTCGTCCGTCCTTTCCTAGCCCACGTAAGCAGCGGCCGCTGCTAACTCAACGGCTAGGAAGTAGCACTTCTGTAGTGAATAAGCTCAAAGTTCATACCATTCGCCACCAAAGCTCACGCCGAGGTTGGCTTAGTTCTGTTCTTGACATGTGTGTCCTTCTAACGTAGAGGCTGCAGACCTCCCGTACTGGAACAACGTGGTTATCTTTTCGTCAAAGGATTATATAGTGGAGAGGGGGAGGGAGGTGTTTCATCGTTTATAACCGCTGTCTCTTCACAGGGTTGGGCCACTGATCGAGCAGGGCACTTTCCTTATGAAAACCCAATTCTCTCGTTTGGAAGCTAAAATTACATTTCATCTCCTAACAAACATTTTCAATATCAAACATTTCAATTGCATAACAATTCCATGTGACTCTGATAACTAGAGGGTGGATACTTTCCCAGGTACAGTTTATGTCGTCCTGTCATAAATCATAATGTCTCAGATGACAACTGAAATGAAATCCATACTCATTACGTTATCAAGCATATTTCCAACTGGTTTTATTAACAAAATATGGTTCCTTTTCCCCATTTGTTTGATGTTCCCAGACTCTCTATATTTAACACGGGCTATTCACGTCCTTCAGTAGATTCAGAGAGGGGAAGAGAGAAAGGTATTTATGGGGGGGTGGGGTCATAAACCTTACCCACAGGCCAACGTCATGACACTTGTCAGATTACGATTCAGAAAAGATGCATGAGAGGGACCCACTCAAGAGTGCTCTGTTATCCTCACAGCTCTACTGTTTCAACTCATGCTATTGAGTGAAATATTACTTAGAAAACAACCCATGCTTAGTTAACAAACACGTCAGACTTGGTATACCAAGGTCATCAATCAGACACATTTAGTCAGCAGTTCCTGAAGAACATGAAGTCTCTCACTCACTCACTCACTCACTCACTCACTCACTCACTCACTCACTCACTCACTCACTCACTCACTCACTCACTCACTCACTCACTCACTCACTCACTCACTCACTCACTCACTCACTCACTCACTCACTCACTCACTCACTCACTCACTCACTCACTCACTCACTCACTCACTCACTCACACACTCACACACTCACTCTCTCTCTCTCTCTCTCACTCCACGCTGGCCAGGCTACAGGTTGGAGGCTCATCAGCTTTGCCCAAGGGCAGTTCAGGCATATAGAGAGGGAGAGAGAAAGGGAGGAAAGGAGGTATGGCGGGCTTTACGACTGGATCACGCCCACTAATAATAATTAATTGTTGATCCTCTCTGCTTATGAATGTAGTTTTCCAGGGTACATTTTATTTCACCTCCGTCTCTCTCTCTCTCCTCCCTCCAAACCGTCTCCCTCCCTCTCTCCATTCAATTTCTCTCCCTATCTCTCTAGATGAGGCATTGAGTGCGTAGGAAGTGGAAGCCGAGAGGAGGGCAAAGCTGTTGACAGAGTGAGCTATCAAATGAAAGTAGTGCTGATTAGGAGGACACATGCTCATAGCAGAGCACTAAGTGCACCACGGCAGCATTAAATTCTATATTTGTACTGCTTGATGCCTCCATCCCATGGTGCCTTAGTACAGTAGCTGTACCGTACCTCATGCAGTTTGGTCTGTATGATTTTAACTGTATTTAACGAGAAAGGCCTTTGGAGAGAGGCCGGCTGACGTCAGCAGAGCCACACCTAGGCTCTGCAGGTCCAAAGACTGTGTTGTTATACTGCAAAGATTGTGACAGAGTATATACAAAAATATTCAAAAGGTTTAGATACAGTAGGGTAAAATGAGCTTCCAGGGAATATCTTGCTGGTGTGTTTGGGATGACTGAGACAGAGACCTAGTCTAATGGTGGCATTTGGACCAGGCGTTTGGACCAGGCGTTTGGACCAGGCGTGTGGTTGGTGATCTGGTCAGTGCCTTTCAATATCAAATTACTAACCCTTCCCTTATGTAGAGTTTGAAATCGCCAAAAATACTATTTAACGTAATTTTGCCACCATGACCGTTCATCTACTTTCTTATTAAGTATGGTTCTCAAACTTGGAAAAGACATAATTAAAACAATTGAATAAAACATTTGACCTTGGACTATATAACTTTTGAAAGGTGAAACAAAGAATGGTGCAACCATTGCTGATCACATAGATATAGGTATGATGTCCTGATGATGCTCAGAGGCTGATGTGAAGTACGTTTAAAGTAAATCTGACCTTGACCTTTGCGCTAGAGCCAAATGTTATTCTGTGCGGTGCAGATCTATCCATGATGATCACAAGGATATAACTATGTTTTCCTTGTGATGTTCAGAATCCGAGGGACAGTGATCGGAAGTTTGGCTAATTATGACCTAAACATTTCATAAATGTCATAATTTGATTGATTAAGGACTTTGGTACAGTAATCAAGCATTTGGATCTACATTTTTAACATTTGGGTCTATCAACTCAGGAGGTTGCATATGAAAGAGGACATTCTCAGCCACTGAAAAATACATTTTGGGAGGTTAAAATCATATATTTCTGATCTTGATGTACTTACTGTACTTATGGTACGTGTCAAATTGACCCGGAACATAAACGGTGTAGGCCGAATCGAACATAAGGGAAGGATTATCATATCTCTTTGGTGCTGTTATTACGTGTGCTGCGCTAATAATGCATGAGAGAGGCTGAGTGATCTGAGCCTCCTTTACAAAACACAGGACTGCTGTTGACGGCTGACAGCTGCGTTCGTCTCCCGGAACATTCTGCCACATTGTGTTACTGTCAGAGGAAGCTGAGAGAAGCCTGTTTTGAATTCTCATTCACTATAAATGGGGGTTTGGAACCCGCAATGTAATTCATTAATTTCAGCGATTTGTCAGTCAAAGCGTATTTTCTTAACCCAGATGGAACATAAACACAATAATGCGCAAATGAGACGTGACAGTTGTATTGAACTTAAATTATTAACACTGATAATGTGGGCCTCACTTTTCCCTGGCAGCCAGCGAGCAGAGCAGAGATGACTGAGCGTAAATAGACAAAAGGAACACCTATGTGAGAATGCTGTTCATTGACTACAGCTCAGTGTTCAACACCATAGTGCCCACAAAGCTCATCACTTAGCTAAGGACCTGGGACTAAACACCTCCTTCTGAAACTGGATCCTTGACTTCCTGACGGGCCGCCCCCAGGTGGTAAGGGTAGGCAACAACACATCTCCCACTCTGATCCTCAACACGGGGGCCCCTCAAGGGTGCGTGCTTAGTCCCCTCCTGTACTCCCTGTTCACCCATGACTGTGTGGTCAAGCACGACTACAACACCATCATTAAGTTTGCTGATGGCACAACGGTGGTTGGCCTGATCACCGACAACGATGAGACAGCCTATTGGGAAGAGGTCAGAGACCTGGCAGTGTGGTGCCAGGACAACAACCTCTGCCTCAACGTGAGCAAGACAAAGGAGATGATCGTGGACTACAGGAAAAGGAGGTCCGAACAGGCCCCCATTAACATCGACGAGGCTGTAGTGGAGTGGGTTGAGAGCTTCAAGTTCCTTGGTGTCCACATCACCAACAAACTATCATGGTCCAAACACACCAGGAAAGTTGTGAAAAGGGCACGACAACGCCTTTTCCCCCGCAGGAGACTGAATAGATTTGGCATGGGTCCCCAGATCCTCAAAAAGTTCTACAGTGCACCATCAGGAGCATCCTGACCGGTTTCATCAACACCTGGTATGGCAACTGCTCGGCATCCGACCGTAAGGCGCTAAAGAGGGTAGTGCGTAAAGCCCAGCTCTTCACTGGGGCCAAGCTTCCTGCCATCCAGGACCTATATACTAGGCGGTGTCAGAGGAAGGCCCAAAAAATTGTCAAAGACTCCAGTCACCCAAGTCATAGACTGTTCTCTCTGCTACCGCATGGCAAGCGGTACTGGAGAGCCAAGTCTAGATCCAAAAGGCTCCTTAACAGCTTCTACCCCCAAGCCATAAGACTGCTGAATAATTAATCAAATCGCCACCCGGACTATTTACATTGACCCCCCTTTTGATTTTACACTGCTGCTGCTCACTGTTTAGTATCTATGCATAGTCACTTTACCCCTACCTACAAGTAGAAATTACCTCGACTAACCTGTACCGCCGCACATTCATTTGGTACCGGTACCCCCTGTATATAGCTTCGTTATTGTTATTTTATTTTGTTACTAGTTTATTTAGTAAATATTTTCTTAACTCTATTTTCTTAAATCTGCATTACTGGTTATGGGCTTGTAAGTAAAAATTTCACGGTAACACCTGTTGTATTCGGCGCTTGTGACAAATAAAATTTAATTTGATTTGCCCAGGCTTTATGAAAGACATTGTTATTTTGTGTTACGCTGAGCACTCAATTCAAGTTGCTCGGTCCCTACTTTCCAAGCATTGCTGCTCCATCGACTCCATCGACTATTTTGAAGGCAATGCATGAATGCACTGTATTCATTTTGGGGGTTTGGTAATGACCTATGGCGAAAAATTAGGTCAGTAGCTGGCATGTTTTGTTCCACACAATTTTAATTTTTTTAACAAGGACAACACACAGGTCTTTCCATCATTGTCAGATTTTTTGTGTGCAAATGAACTCAAGCTTACAGACAATGTCAAATGTGATATAGCAAAGCACCTGAGTGAGCTGGGTACGCAGTTACATTTTACGTTTACATTTACGTCATTTAGCAGACACTCTTATCCAGAGCGACTTACAAATTGGTGCATTGACCTTATGATATCCAGTGGAACAACCACTTTACAATAGTACATCTATATCTTTTTGGGGGGAGGGGGGTTAGAAGGATTACTATATCCTATCCCAGGTATTCCTTAAAGAGGTGGGGTTTCAGGTGTCTACGGAAGGTGGTGATTGACTCCGCTGTCCTGGCGTCGTGAGGGAGCTTGTTCCACCATTGGGGTGCCAGAGCAGCGAACAGTTTTGACTGGGCTGAGCGGGAACTGTGCTTCCGCAGAGGTAGGGGGGCCAGCAGGCCAGAGGTGGATGAACGCAGTGCCCTTGTTTGGGTGTAGGGCCTGATCAGAGCCTGAAGGTACGGGGGTGCCGTTCCCCTCACAGCTCCGTAGGCAAGCACCATGGTCTTGTAGCAGATGCGAGCTTCAACTGGAAGCCAGTGGAGTGTGCGGAGGAGCGGGGTGACGTGAGAGAACTTGGGAAGGTTGAACACCAGACGGGCTGCAGCGTTCTGGATGAGTTGTAGGGGTTTAATGGCACAGGCAGGGAGCCCCGCCAACAGGGAGTTGCAGTAATCCAGACGGGAGATGACAAGTGCCTGGATTAGGACCTGCGCCGCTTCCTGTGTAAGGCAGGGTCGTACTCTGCGAATGTTGTATAGCATGAACCTACAGGATCGGGTCACCGCCTTGATGTTAGCGGAGAATGACAGGGAGTTGTCCAGGGTCACGCCGAGGCTCTTAGGACTCTGGGAGGAGGACACAATGGAGTTGTCCACCGTGATGGCGAGATCATGGAAAGGGCAGTCCTTCCCGGGGAGGAAGAGCAGCTCCGTCTTGCCGATGTTCAGCTTGAGGTGGTGATCCGTCATCCACACTGATATGTCTGCCAGACATGCAGAGATGCGATTCGCCACCTGGTTATCAGAAGGGGGAAAGGAGAAGATTAATTGTGTGTCATCTGCGTAGCAATGATAGGAGAGACCATGTGAGGATATGACAAAGCCAAGTGACTTGGTGTATAGCGAGAATAGGAGAGGGCCTAGAACTGAGCCCTGGGGGACACCAGTGGTGAGAGCACGTGGTGCGGAGACGGATTCTCGCCACACCACCTGGTAGGAGCAACCTGTCAGGTAGGACGCAATCCAAGAGTGAGCCGCGCCGGAGATACCCAACTCGGAGAGGGTGGAGAGGAGGATCTTATGGTTCACAGTATCAAAGGCAGCAGATAGGTCTAGAAGGATGAGAGCAGAGGAGAGAGAGTTAGCTTTAGCAGTGCGGAGACCCTCCGTGACACAGAGAAGAGCAGTCTCAGTTGAATGACCAGCCTTGAAACCTGACTGATTTGGATCGAGAAGGTCATTCTGAGAGAGATAGCAGGAGAGCTGGCCAAGGACGGCACATTCAAGAGTTTTGGAGAGAAAAGAAAGAAGGGATACTGGTCTGTAGTTGTTGACATCGGAGGGATCGAGTGTAGGTTTTTTGAGAAGGGGTGCAACTCTCGCTCTCTTGAAGACGGAAGGGACGTAGCCAGCGGTCAAGGATGAGTTGATGAGCGAGGTGAGGTAAGGGAGAAGGTCTCCGGAAATGGTCTGGAGAAGAGAGGAGGGGATAGGGTCAAGCGGGCAGGTTGTTGGGCGGCCGGCCGTCACAAGACGCAAGATTTCATCTGGAGAGAGAGGGGAGAAAGAGGTCAAAGCATAGGGTAGGGCAATGTGAGCAGGACCAGCGGTGTCGTTTGACTTAACAAACGAGGATCGGATGTCGTCGACCTTCTTTTCAAAATGGTTGACGAAGTCATCCGCAGAGAGGGAGGAGGGGGGAGGGGAGGAGGATTCAGGAGGGAGGAGAAGGTGGCAAAGAGCTTCCTAGGGTTAGAGGCAGATGCTTGGAAGTTAGAGTGGTAGAAAGTGGCTTTAGCAGCAGAAACAGAGGAGGGAGTGAAAAGATGCCAGGTCCGCAGGGAGGCTAGTTTTCCTCCATTTCCGCTCGGCTGCCCGGAGCCCTGTTCTGTGAGCTCGCAATGAGTCGTCAAGCCACGGAGCAGGAGGGGAGGACCGAGCCAGTCGGGAGGATAGGGGACATAGAGAGTCAAAGGATGCAGAAAGGGAGGAGAGGAGGGTTGAGGAGGCAGAATCAGGAGATTGGTTGGAGAAGGATGGGGCAGAGGGAAGAGATGATAGGATGGAA
The DNA here is from genome assembly GCF_965601325.2 of Salmo salar. Lineage (NCBI taxonomy): Eukaryota > Metazoa > Chordata > Actinopteri > Salmoniformes > Salmonidae > Salmo > Salmo salar. The sequence continues at coordinate 61,520,988 of NC_138294.1, read as the reverse complement.
GAGGAGAGAGTAGCAGGAGAGAGAGAGCGAAGGTTGCGACGGCGCAATACCATCTGAGTAGGGTGAGTAGAGTGAGTAGTGTTGGAGGAGAGCGAGAGGGAAAAGGATATAAGGTAGTGATCGGAGACTTGGAGGGGAGTTGCAGCGAGATTAGTAGAAGAGCAGCATCTAGTGAAGATGAGGTCAAGCATATTGCCTGCCTTGTGAGTAGGGGGGGGGCGGTGAGAGGGTGAGGTCAAAAGAGGAGAGGAGTGGAAAGAAGGAGGCAGAGAGAAATGAATCAAAGGTAGACGTAGGGAGGTTAAAGTCACCCAGAACTGTGAGGGGTGAGCCATCCTCAGGAAAGGAACTTATCAAGGCGTCAAGCTCATTGATGAACTCGCCAAGGGAACGTGGAGGGCGATAAATGGTAAGGATGTTAAGCTTGAATGGGCTAGTGATTGTGACAGCATGGAATTCAAATGAGGAGATAGACAGATGGGTCAGGGGAGAAAGAGAGAATGTCCACTTGGGAGAGATGAGGATTCCAGTGCCACCACCCCGCTGACCAGATGCTCTCGGGGTGTACGAGAACACGTGGTCAGACGAGGAGAGAGCAGTAGGAGTAGCAGGTACTTTCCCGAAATGGACGACACAAACAACTGGATTCGTTATCCCTTTCATGCCCTGCCTCCAGTCCACCTACCGATATCTGAACAAGAGAACCTCATCGAAATTGCAACAAACGGTTCTGTGAAAATTGAATTTAATCAGAAGCCACTGCCAGATTTGCCACAGGGCTGCGCTCAGAGTTTCTTGCCTTGGCAAATCTCGCTGTTAAGACACTGATGCCTACAGTTGAAGTCGGAAGTTTACATACACCTTAGCCAAATACATTTAAACCCAGTTTTTCACAATTCCTGACATTTAATCGAAGTAAAAATTCATTGTCTTAGGTCAGTTAGGATCATCACTTTCTTTTAAGAATGTGAAATGTCAGAATAATAGTAGAGAGAACGATTTATTTCAGCTTTATTTATTTCATCACATTCCCAGTGGGTCAGAAGTTTACATACACTCAATTAGTATTTGGTAGCATTGCCTTTAAATTGTTTAACTCGGGTCAAACATTTTGGGTAGCCTTCCACAAGCTTCCCACAATAAGTTGGGTGAATTTTAGCCCATTCCTCCTGACAGAGCTGGTGTAACTGAGTCAGGTTTGTAGGCCTCCTTGCTCGCACACACTTTTGCCACAACTTTGGAAGTATGCTTGGGGTCATTGTCCATTTCGAAGACCCAATCACAACCAAGCTTTAACTTCCTGACTGATGTCTTGAGATGTTGCTTCAATATATCCACATAATTTTCCAACCTCATGATCCCATCTATTTTGTGAAGTGCACCAGTCCCTTCTGCAGCAAAGCACCCCCACAACATGATGCTGCCACCCCCGTACTTCACGGTTGGGATGGTGTTCTTCGGCTTGCAAGCCTCCCCCTTTTTCCTACGAATGTAACAATGGTCATTATGGCCAAACAGTTATATTTTTGTTTCATCAGACCAGAGGACATTTCTCCAAAAAGTACGATCTTCGTCCCCCTGTGCAGTTGTAAACCGTAGTCTGTTTTTTTTATGGCGGTTTTGGAGCAGTGGCTTCTTCCTTGTTGAGCTGCCTTTCAGGTTATGTTGATATAGGACTCATTTTACTGTGGATATAGATACTTTTGTACCTGTTTCCTCCAGTATCGTCACAAGGTCCTTTGCTGTTGTTCTGGGATTGATTTGCACTTTTTGCACCAAAGTACGTTCATCTCTAGAAGACAGAATGCGTCTCCTTCCTGAGCGGTATGACGGCTGCGTGGTCCCATGGTGTTTATACTTGTGTACTATTGTTTGTACAGATCAACGTGGTACCTTCAGGCGTTTGGATATTGCTCTCAATGATGAACCAGGCTTGTGGAGGTCTACAAATTTTATTCTGAGGTCTTGGTTGATTTTTTTTTTCTTCCATGATGTCAAGCAAAGAGGCACAGAGTTTGAAGGTAGGCCTTGAAATACATCCACAGGTACACCTCCAATTGATTCAAATGATGTCAATTAGCCTATCAGAAGCTTTTAAAGCCATGACATTTTCTGGAATTTTCTAAGCTGTTTAAAGGCACAGTCAACTTAGTGTTTGTAACATTCTGACTCACTGGAATTGTGATACAGTGAATTGTTGGATTACTTGTGTCATGCACAAAGTAGATGTCCGAACCGACTTGCCAAAACTATAGTTTTAACAAGAAATTTGTGGAGTGGTTGAAAACTAGTTTTAATGACTCCAACCTAAGTGTATGTAAACTTCCGACCTCAACTGTATGTGAGAGTGGATTCTTGGCCCTCACTAGCATGAAAACTAAATACAGGCACAGACTGTGTGTGGAAAATGATTTAAGACTGAGACTTTCTCCAATACAACCCACATTGCAGAGTTGTGACAAAACTCACACACAATCTTATGTTTAATAAATGTATTGTATAGTGTGTGTGTGGCAGGCTTACAATGATGGCAGAAACAAAATTTGAGAGTGCGCTGACCCTGGTGCTAGAGGGGGTACGCAGCTGGAGGTTGAATGTTTGAAGGGGTACGGGAGTATAACAAGTTTGGGAACCACTGTTCTAGGCAGCCCACTAGGCATACCCAATTACCGGATATCTCCACCCCTGACAGCTCACCTCACACAGCCCTGAACACGCTACTCTGCTTAACACTACAGCTAATACAATTACACAACATCTTCAAACAGCCTAATTAATGCTATTCATCTGTTGTTCTCGTCTATTGTTTTCAATTACAATTTCAACATGCAAATTATGCTAATCAAGGCAATTAAACATCTTGCAAAACAAAGCTATGCAAAGGACTGAACATGTGGAGGAGTAAAAGCTAGAAAAAGACAAAGAAGATTGTTGAGAACTGAAGAGATTTTACTGAGTAATGAAGTGGAGTCAAAAAGCTTCAACTCTCCAATTTCTTATCAATGGCTTTCAATTATGTAATAGAAAAATGCTTATCAATCATGTTTTTTAATAACTCCCCTAAATATAATGGCATCAGCAGCAATACACAAAAAATGCCACAGGTCAACGACTGGAGCACATGGAATAACAAGTTTAGTTTTTGATATTATCATCTTCTATCTTGAAGGATCAAATCAGCCACTACGCCCAGTTCCCACTGCCTTTCTCTGACCTCTCACCTCCATGTATCTCTAGGGAAAGGTTCCATGAGGTACAGATCTAGGATCAGCTTCCCGTCCCCCAATCCAAACCTTAACTATTAGTGGGGGAAATGAAAATAGGTCCATGGGATTCCCTGCCCTTAGGGAATCCCATGGACAGATCATCTATCCTCCTCATTGACCAACCCAGACAAAAGAAACCAACCAAGCAACTGATTTAATCACCACAATGAGAAGCCCATTTACCGTCACTATCAGCCATTCCAGGCTTTAAATACTGATCCAGACGCATAAAGAATCCCCCTCATTATACAGCTCTGCCTCACTCAGGTGACAGGTGAACCTCTCCATGCTAATGTGCTATGAAATCTGGTTCCAAAACGTTCCACACGCTGCCTCACAAGATTAATGACAATCTGTCAGCCTGAGATAAAAATAAATGCCACTCTCCCTCTCTCCCTCATTCTCTCTCCCTCTGTCTTTCTCAGTCTCGCTCCTTCTGGAGTTGTCTTAGATGCTGATGCATAAGATGCAGATTATGGGTAAATGGTCCCAGTCAAACATACGTGCATCAGGAGATAGGAAATCGTGAGAGCCTGTCAACCCACTGGGCATAGACATCAATTCAACATCTATTCCACGTTGGTTCAACATAATTTAGTTGAAATTACATGGAAACAATGTTTATTCAACCAGTGTGTGCCCAGTGGGAAGATACTTTGATTATGTAATCAAGGACCATGTTCTGTCCTGGACTGTTGATTAGAAGTAGACTAAGCATGTTGTTCATGTTCAGTGAATCATCTTTCCATTATCTGATCATTAAATTGTTTGCCTAATTAGAAATGTTGTTAGTTCTACTATGAGTCAACATTGTGGTGCCTGCATATAACCATGGTAATCTATTCGATTGATTATTCATATTCAGTTCTAAATGTAGCTGCTTAAAAGAGGGAACAACTAGCCTAACCCTTTGATTCCATGCTGAAACTGAGCTTGTCCTAATATGGACACCGTATAAGTCACTTCTGTCTCAGTTCAAAAAAAGCTTGTCAATACTGTGAGCGGACCAAGTAATTTGGTGTCACTCTAAAGCGTAAAGGTGGAATAAACGGGTCAGGAGTAGGTTTTCTTGATTGAACACAGTTCTCTATTGAGAGATTTCTGACAATACAAACACTCCAACACAATCAATGAGAATCTCCCAAGGAACAACATGCATCTTCTTTAGATGACACAAGAACACAAGACGATTATCTTTAAACTATAACAACAATCACGGGTTTGTCACCGTCTGAATGGCTCTTCTTGGATAGCTCCCCTCTCTTGGTAGCCATTCTACAGAGATAGTTTATCTTCCCCGTCCCTGCTGGTTCCATCCTCTCTCTTATAGGGGAAAGAGAATATGTCATTAGTACCGTCAGCTGTGCTTAATTGCCTCTGGTTACCTTGTCTCACATGCCTTGTTGGGCTAGTATCCGTGAGCCCAGCCTGCCCTCTGGTGGTCCTTCCACAATACTTTGCCCCTTGATAACCAGGGGCATGTTGTAAAGCGTTACATGGTCGCTGCCCATATCATTGCATAATGCAGAAAATATACAGAAGTTCCGGAGCCTTGCTTTAACAAAGTTAACCATTTTCACTGTAGTGTCCAAAACGTCTTTCAAGCTGTCAGGCATTCCCTTGACAGCAAGAGCCTCATGGTGGATGCTGCAGTGTACCCAAGTGGCGTCGGGAGCAACTGCTTGCACACGCGTTACCACTCCACTATGTCTCCCTGTCATGGCTTTTGCTTCATCAGTACAGATACATTTGAAGTCAGAAGTTTACATACACCTTAGCCAAATACATTTAAACTCAGTTTTTCACAATTCCTGACATGTAATCCTAGTAAAAATTCCCTGTCTTAGGTCAGTTAGGATTACCACTTTATTTTAACAATGTGAAATGTCAGAATAATTGTAGAGTGATTTATTTCAGCTTTTGTTTTCTTTCATCATACTCCCACTGGGTCAGAAGTTTACATACACTCAATTAGTATTTGGTAGCATTGCCTTTAAATTGTTTAACTTGGGTCAAACATTTTGGGTAGCCTTCCACAAGCTTTCCACAATAAGTTGGGTGAATTTTGGCCCATTCCTCCTGACAGAGCTGGTGTAACTGAGTCAGGTTTGTAGGCCTCCTTGCTCGCACACGCTTTTTCAGTTCTGCCCACAAATGTTCTATAGGATTGAGGTCAGGGCTTTGTGATGGCCACTCCAATACCTTGACTTTGTTGTCCTTAAGCCATTTTGCCATAACTTTGGAAGTATGCTTGAGGTAATTGTCCATTTGGAAGACCCATTTACGACCAAGCTTTAACTTCCTGACTGATGTCTTGAGATGTTGCTTCAATATATCCACATCATCTTCCTACCTCATGATTTCATCTATTTTGTGAAGTGCACCAGTCCCTCCTGCAGCAAACCACCCCCACAACATGTTGCTGCCACCCCTGTGCTTCACAGTTGGAATGGTGTTCTTCGGCTCCAAACATAACGATGGTCATTATGGCCAAACAGTTATATTTTTGTTTCATCAGACCAGAGGACATTTCTCCAAAAAGGATGATCATTGTCTCCATGTGCAGTTGAAAACTGTAGTCTGTTTTTTTATGTCGGTTTTGGAGCAGTGGCTTCTTCCTTGCTGAGCGGCCTTTCAGGTTATGTTGATATAGGACTTGTTTTACTGTGGATATAGATACTTTTGTACCTGTTTCCTCCAGCATCTTCACAAGGTCCTTTGCTGTTGTTCTGGGATTGATTTGCACTTTTCGCACCAAAGTATGTTCATCTCTAAGAGACAGAATGCGTCTCCTTCCTGAGCGGTATGACGGCTGCGTGGTCCCATGGTGTTTATACTTGCGTACTATTGTTTGTACATGTGAACGTGGTACCTTCAGGCGTTTGGAAATTTCCCCCAAGGATGAACCAGACTTGTGGAGGTCTACAATTTTTTTCTGAGGTCTTGGCTGATTTCTTTTTATTTTCCCATGATTTCAAGCAAAGAGGCACTGAGTTTGAAGGTAGGCCTTGAAATACATCCACAGGTACACCTCCAATTGAATCAAATGATGTCAGTTAGCCTATCAGAAGCTTCTAAAGCCATTACATAATTTTCTGGAATTTTCCAAGCTGTTTAAAGGCACAGTCAACTTAGTGTATGTAAACTTCTGACCCACTGGAATTGTGATACAGTGAATTATAAGTGAAATAATCTGTCTGTAAACAATTGTTGGAAAAATGACTTGTGTCATGCACAAGGTAGATGTCCTAACCAACTTGCCAAATCTATAGTTTGTTAACAAGAAATTTGTGGAGTGGTTGAAAAACGAGTTTTAATGACTCCAACCTAAGTGTATGTAAACTTCCGACTTCAACTGTACCAACACATCTTGACCACCAAAGTCCATTTGATGTCACAAAGCTGTCCATTACTTTAATAATATCCTCTCATGTTGTCCTGGTTTCCAGTGGTTTGCAGAAGAGGATGTCTTCCTTAATTGACCCCTCATAAACGTAACGGACATATACCAGCCACTGTGCCAGGCCCGCCACGTCTGTTGACTCAACCAGCTGTAATGCATAGAATTCACTGGCTTATATGCAAAGCAGTAATTGTTTCAAAACATATCCTGCCATGTCAATGATGTGCCGTGAAACAGTGTTGTTTGATGAAGTAATTGTCTGTATAGTTTTTTTGGCCTTTTTCCCCCAGCATTTCCCAGCCATATCTGCGGCAGCAGGAAGAATTAGGTCCTCCACAATAGTATGGGGCTTGCCTGTCCTAGCCACTTGATAGCTCACCAACGGATATTAATGGTATCTGTTGCTTTTATACATGTCTTTCTACTCAAAGTTGTCTTTATTCTCACACAATAAACTCCCGTGGCTTATTTTTCAAATTATCATGTTTTGTTTCTAAATGTCTGTGCAAGAGTGAAGGTTTCCCCCGAGAGAGTAACGGTTAATGTGATTGGATGTTAATTATTTGACTAGGCTACCTGTATTTGACATTGTGTTGTTATTTCGCTGAATACTAGATGGTTTAATTAAATTTTTGGCAGTGAAACGCGGCTACCCAGGCGAGAAAAATACCTCACCCAAATGTATAGACCCGTTGGAATAATATAAATGTACTGTTTGAAAACGTGACGTTTTTTTTTTTAATGCTTGATCATCATTTAGCATTGTTGATCCTGGATCATTGAAAAAAAATGTGATGGTACGTGTACCCCAGTTTGGGAATACCTGGCCTAGAACATTAAGACCCAGGATCATGATACAGGATCAACACAGCTAAATGCCTATCCAGGTTTGATACAAATAAATGACGATCCAGAATCAACACAGCTAAATGACGATCCAGGATAAACACAGCTAAATGACGATCCAGGATAAACACAGCTAAATGACGATCCAGGATAAACACAGCTAAATGCCGATCCAGGATAAACACAGCTAAATGCCGATCCAGGATAAACACAGCTAAATGACGATCCAGGATAAACACAGCTAAATGACGATCCAGGATAAACACAGCTAAATGCCGATCCAGGATAAACACAGCTAAATGACGATCCAGAATAAAACAGCTAAATGATGACCCAGGATCAACACAAATAAATGGTGATCCAGAATAAAAACAGCTAAATGACTATCCAGGATAAAAACAGCTAAATGACGATCCAGAATCAATATAGCTAAATGATGATCCAGGATAAACACAGCTAAATGATGATCCAAGATAAACACATCTAAATGACGATCCAGGATCAACACCGCTAAATGATGAGCCAGCATAAACACAGCTAAAACCATATCAATTTGCATTACCTAGGTAGGAAATTATTTTCAAGTAATTTGCTCTCAGTCACTGATGAGTGCGTCACCGCAGCCATGAAATCCGTGACACGATCTGATTGTGTCAATCTAATACGCTAATTGAAAGCAACCCTTAGCCACTTTTCATCAGTGAAGAGAGACTGTACCCATGAACTGATTCTGGTATAATTAGAACGCAGAGGCTGCTTCAATCACAAGAGGCAAACATTTTCCCTCTCATTAAAGATAGTCTTGTTCAGTGCCACAGTGTCTCTCTCTAATAAGATTTGCTAGAAGTAGTACAGAGCACAATTTCCCTCCTGTGATCCAGGGAGACTTGTCCTTTCTCTCCTCTCCTTCACAGTAAAGTCTAAAGAGACCCTTTGATCTCAGGTCGTTTCTTCAATCCTCCGGATTAAATTTAAATCAAGAGGCCTGGCTATTTTTAAGAACAATGCTAGGTTCGTGCTGAACAAGGAAAAATAATAATTAGGTTTTTCTTTCTTTACCATTATTCAGTGTGAATAAGGTTGGGAAGGGAAGTGGTGCCTGTATCTGCTGTGTGGATAAACTGGGGTTTATGAATTAAGGGCTGAATTTAAATGGCCTTTATGACGTCTTCCATAGCAGATTCAGCTGGATATACTGTGTTGAGTGTGTAGAGAAACTGTCACATACTTAGCATTGGCTATATACTGTCTACAATGTATCTTCTAGCTGGACTAGTATTACCACTTATGGTAAACCGTGGGGTGTTGGGTTGAGCTTGCAGAGATTATTAACACAGAGACAGGGAGGTTTTAGTCAGCAAGCATGACTTTACTAGGCAATAAAATAAACATAACGAAATCTCGTAGGTTTGACTCGGTCCTTCTTCTCAGCTTCTACTCTGTGTCAGTCTCTCATTCTTCCTCATGGTGTGCCACAGTGCTACTTTTGTGTGGCCTCCACGGCTGGTTGGCACTTTTCCCTGATTACCTCTCCTTGGAGCCATCCGTGACGGGGTGCCCAGCACAACGTCGCAACACATACCTCCCCTCTATTACCAACCCCCTTTTTCCTCTCCTTCCTACCTCGCATGCGCGCCTCCCCAGGTCCCTCCTCCACAGTGCCTGAAAAAGAGAGAAAATCTCTACTGAGGAGAATGGACTTGGGCAGGTTGGGAACAGGCCCCACGTGCATCTGGCACTCCCTCCTTGGGGTGGTTATCCTCATCGGCACGGTTGGGTACCTCGCCGTGTCCCCGTGTACACAGGAGACTGTCCCCTCCTCGTCCCCCGATTCATCTTTCCCCTCTCGTGTGAGCCACTGCAGGTGGGCCAGGGTCACCATGCTGCCGGAGTCCAGCAGAGCACTGGTGTCGACACCATCGATTCGTACAGGAACCATCGGAGGGGCCGTCTCAGTGTGCGCCCAACAGGAGGTGACATAACTCGCCATCCGGGTTACCCCAGAGCTGGGGGATGCAGCTGGCCTCCTCCCGGCCATTACAGCTCCACACAAGGTGTCCCAGCTCGCCGCACTCATAGCAGCGCCTCTGATCTAGGTCCAGCAGCGGACGTCGTCGCAGGATTTGTGTTGCCCTCTCGCTTCATGGCCTCGGCTGGTTCCGTCTGGGCCCCCTTCAACCCCTCGCCTCTCTCTGTGCTTTTCTTCCCCCTCCCCGCGTCCACTCTCTCCGCCCGGGCCCCTTTCAGCAGGTCCTGGGTGTTCTGGTGAATTTCCACAGCGGTCAGCAATTCCTCCAGGCTCTGGGGGTTCTACATGCTCGCCGTCTTCTTCATCTCGTATGGGAGGGCCCGAAGGTATCGATCCAGGACGACCTTGTGTCGGTCTCTCTGTTCTTCCTCGCATTGTGCCACAGTGCTCCTTTTATGTGGCCTCCACGGCTGGTTGGCACTTTCCCCTAATTACGTCTACTTGGAGCTATCCGTGTCGGGGTGCCCAGCCCGTGTACTCCCAGCAGAGGGAGCCAACGTCGCAACAAGACCTCCCCTCTATTATCAACCCCCGGGGTAGACCTCCCGGGATACCACACACTTACATTACAAATCTTAGTTATACAGTATGTTACATACATTTCCTTATCAGCACAGTTAATGCTGGTTGGAGTAGGCCAGTTACATATGCCATTTAGCAAAGGCTTTTATCTAAAGTAACTTACAGTCATGCGTGCATACATTTTACATATGGATGGTCCCGGGAATCAAACCCACTATCCTGGCATTGTAAGCGCCATGCTCTACTAACTACGTTTCAGATGACAATTTATCCTTGGCATAATATTGTTTCATGGAATAAAGTAGAATGATGCTTGGTGTCTGTTGTCTTTTAGCCTTCCAGGCCAGATCTAACATAATCTACCTTGATGAGGCAGACAAATACCCAGTCATCTCTGCATATCTATCTTGACACACAGTGGCAGTTACAACACTGAACATGTTTACATGCACTGTTAGGGGGCCCTGAAGTGGTACCAGAAGTAACACTGACTGGGAATGCGTCACACCCCCACCTCCACCCACACGCTCACATACACCAGCCTTTGGGAAATCAGCATACGCATGCTAATAACTAGTGAGCGCATTTCCCTATTCCCCTTCTGTCAGAGAGAAGGAGCGATAAAAAGTGACAGTGATCATCAGAGCCAATTCCACTGAGGGTGCCGCCATAACAACATGGAGTTGTCACTGAGGCACTGAAGAAGGGCTGTGGGGCTGAGAGGCCTGGCTTGGGGATCATTTTACTGGCAGTGTTACCTTGGGCGCCTGGGTTGTCTGAAACATTATGACAGTCACCACCATGCTCCTAGTAAAGCAAAGATCTCTCCCTCAATTTACAATGGAGTATAGTCCTAATGATATGGTCATAAAGTAATTGAAATAAAGCTAACCAGATGTATATCTGAATCTGAAATCCATGTAATGGACTATATTTTCATAGCAGGTAGCCTAGTGGTTAGAGCATTGGACTAGTAACCGAAAGGTTGCAAGATCGAATCCCCAAGCTGACAAGGTAAAAATCTGTCGTTCTGCCCCTGAACAAGGCAGTTAACCCACTGTTCCTAGGCCGTCATTGAAAATCAGAATTTGTTCTTAACTGACTTGCCTAGTTAAATAAAGGTAATAAATATATATATATATATATATATATATATATATATATATATATATATACACAATAAACGGCACATTAGTTGGAATCTCCCTCTACTCCTCCTCAGCTACATACACAGAACATATAGTCTCCTTTGTTCTTTAATTGCTCTAACAGTGCACTATTATACAACTGTTTCTGTAGAGTAATCCCCCAGGAGGATGTAGAATAAAACAAACACCACATGAGATATTCACCTCAAGCATACAGTATAGTCCTGCACTGTTACAGTTAGAGATTGTAAATCACTGGGTTGTCTCTCTACATCAGTAGCTTTCATATAGCTGAAAGCTTAGCCTTCCATTTACAGGACTATGATTGTGGAAATTGAAAAAACAGTAGTGATTTCTGACTCCACATTGTTTTCTCTGCTCTGACTGGGTCATGGTTTGCTTCCAGCAGCTTGTCAACGTGAGTAATCGCCTGAACGCTCCACTCTGAGGAGACTAGGAGAATGTGGTGTTTTGTTGCTGTTAGTGCTAAGATGTTTTCAAGTGCTCCCAGGGCACGCATGAACTTCTTCTCTCTCTCCCTGGCTGTCCCTCGCTGTCTCTGTCTGTCTGTCTGCCTGCCTGCCTTGAATTTGTACATCTATGTGTCTCTCTTTCAGTGGCGACCCGTCATTCAGGGCAGGTGGGGCAGAGACCCACCTGTTTTGGGACACATTTTTTTGGGGGGGCTTGCCTGTTTTGCATGTTATTTTGTCATTAATACGTGTCACATATCAATTTGCAAACAATGTAAAAAAAATATACATCATTGAGTTAATAAAGCCGCATACAAACATGGTCTCTTTTTTGTTTTCTTGAGTAAGGCAGCTCCAAAATGAAGGTGTTTCAGCCTAACTCATTGCTTTCTGTGGTAGTGGGGAAAGTCATCAGAAAACACGGAGCGTTGCGCTGTGATTGGCGCAGTGTTCTGTCACTCACTACGTCACTGCCAAGTCTAAGGGTAGAGCTAGAAAATTATAGCCCCTTAGGTGCTGCCATAGAGTTACATTAGAAGTGCCCATCCAAGAAGGTTCAAGGTCATTGGCCACAGATACAATTATGTCAAATCACGTTATATGTACAGTAGCTTTGATTGGACTGATCATGTCAACATCATACCATAATTTCTGGACTATAAGCCGCAACTTTTTTCCCAGGCTTTGAACGTCGCGGCTTAAACAATGACGCGGCTAATATATGGATTTTTCCCGCTTTCAATTTTTTTTCTCCAAAAAAACACATTCTGTGACGTGCTCAGTTTTTTGGCGGCATGAAGCTTTCATTAGACCAATGAAATTGCCGAACGGGTTAAGGCCAAACAACTATTTAAGTTTACTGTTTAGATTAAATCGAGCGCGCTCAAACTTCCCATCATTCTGATTACGGTAGTCATTTTGTCACCCTGATTCCTGGGGGCACAACAAAGTATTTGCAGCCACTCGACATCAGTGTAAATCGTGCATTTAAGGTGGCGCTCCGTGTTCAGTGGGAGGCTTGGATGACAAGTGGGGAGAAATCCTTCACTAAAACGGGCCGCATGCGAAGAGCAACTTATGGTCAAGTCTGCCAGTGGGTCCTGACAGCGTGGAGCATTGTCAAAAAATCCACTATCATCAACGGGTTTCGAAAGGCTGGACTGCTTGCCTGTTGAAGAGGGCTCAGCGGGGGATTTGCCTCCGGATGAAAGTGACGAGAGCGACAATGAAAACGATCCAATATCGGATGAAGCAATTCAGAGGCTATTCAACTCCGACACCGAAGGAGATGGTTTCAGTGCACAGGAGAAGGAAGATGGTGACCAATGACTTTCTTGGTAGGCTACTGTTTACTGCTAATTTTGTAGTTTTTGTTACAAGCCGTGTTTCGTTAAAGCCTATTTATTTTTGTTACGAGCCGTGTTTCGTTAAAGCCTATTTATTTTTGTTACAAGCCGTGTTTCCTTAAAGCCTGTGTAAAGTTCATTTGTTTCAATGTACCGGTAGGCACCTGCGGCTTATATACATGTGCGGCTTATTTATGTTCAAAATAATATATTTTTTTAAATTCAGTGGGTGCGGCTTATATTCAGGTGCGCTTAATAGTCCAGAAATTACGGTACATTGAAAGTCTTAGCTAGCAGTCATCATTATGAATCAAGTCAACAATCTATTGGTAATTCATTTTTAATCCTTCTCATATGAAGACAAATAAAAAAAATTATAGATAAAATGTATCGGTGCTCATCGGCCATTGGACATAAACCTTACACAACAAGTTGGAAATCACAAATTCAACAATGAGGGGTTTGGAAGGAATCAGTGATAGTGGCTCACTGCAAGCATTGAAAAGCAATCACTAGCCTGCTATTCAGTGGAGTGGCTGTGTGGTCCCAAATCTGGGATTAAGGGGCTCTTTTCCAAGTTTAAAATTATAAACATTCAACATTGGCCATGCTGTCAATGACGCATGGCCTCGCTCAAATCAGCTGTTAACTTGGAACTGCGAAAACTTGACTTCAGTGAGTTCAAGACAACTGGGAAGTCGGGAATAAACAAGCTCCGACTAGGAAAATACGTTTTGAGCGGTTATTCAACTCAGAATTCTAAACCCGGCCTCTTTCTAGAGCTACGACCTGAAGATCAATGATGTCATCATGATTCAACCTTGTTTTTTCACAGTTGTTTTGAAGGCACCATAAATCCAGAGAAGGCCAGACTTTGATGACAAAATTTGCCCACGAAGGACCGCCGCGCCACCTTCCTGTTCAAGTGAGCACAGCACAACAAGGTGAGTCCAAAAATGTATTGTATGCTGCTGCATAAATGATGTAATATGCCAGGGAGCTATGTATACTGTAGCTAAGAAAGTAATACTAAGTCTATGTTGTGTAGTAAGATGTTAGTAGCCCATGTGCTTCACCCTAATAATTTGGTGCATTTACCCCTCCTAATTTCGCCTACTGTTCTGACTTGGTGTTGCACATGTAGACTATAACCTGTTTTAGAGAAATGTCATCATCGAATAGTGTAACAGCTTTCATTGTCTGCTTATATGGCCCCTTTATTTATCCTATGGTTCTGACTTGGTGTACAGGGAGAACACTGTAAGAATGGTCCATGTTCTGAATTTCGCCGCTGTACATTTCAAAAGTGCTAAACAAATAGTTATATTGACTACGTGCGTCCTAGCTGGATCATTAATGTCTCATTCTAAATTACCGATTGCCTCTTTTCCGCTTGTCATCCCCTTATGACATAGTTTGTACATCTCAATTGTCATTAGAAACCACATTTGTTTAAGCAAGTCAGCCATATCAGTAAATGAGGCTGAATGAATTGTTTCGCTGCCAGACAAGGCTCCGCTGATAGCCAGGTGTAGCAGTGGTAAGATGTTGGGACTGCTGTTGGGACAGCTTTATGTAGGCCCTAACAGTTTGTGGGCACCGTTTGTCACCGTTATAGTGCAATCCATGTATTGTTTAGTGTTGTGTTGTGGCTTTGCTGACATGCATCCCACTTTTTGTTTTGCCCCACCAAGATTTAAATGCTAAAATCGCTCAGCTCTCTTTATTTCCTCATGTTCAGCTCATTTACCCACTGTCCTTTAGCCTGTTGATTTTTCAATGTCAAATGTCATGAAAAGTTTTGAGTGGTCTGTTATTTGACTGAAAAAACACTTCTATCTCCAGGCCATCAGACTGTCACTGTTACTAGGCGGCTTCCACCCAGTACTCTACCCTCTACGTTAGAGACTGCCGCCCTATCTATGTACACTGTCATTGAACACTGGTCACTTTAATAATGTTTGCATACTGTTTTACCCACTTCATATGTATATACTTTATTATTGTCAAGGCTCATCCTATTTAACTACTGTTGTACACACCTTTTCTATTCATATAATGTCCTTAGTGTCCATAGTATATGAATAGAAAAGGTGTGTACATCAGTAGTTATATATGGCTTTAGACACCTTTTCTATTCATATCCTGTCCATACTGTCTATACACACAGGATTTGTGTGTATTGTTTGGTATTTTTCGGTATTAATGTACGATAACATCTGCAAAATATGTGTACTTGACTAATAACATTTTATTTTATTTCATTCCAAGCTGAGAAATGTAATTGTCATTTTAGTACAGGAATTCAGACATTATCCTACACTCTTAGAAGAAAATAAATGGTTCTGCGTTTGTCTCCAATGGTTCCAGGTAGAACCCTTTGGTGGTGAAAAAATGTTTTTCGTGGTGAAAGGGTTCCACGTAGAGTCTTGTATTAGTGGAAGTTATTTTCAGAGTGTTCTCCTATGGGGACAATTGATCATTCGCTATGCCCTGCCCCAGATTTTTGGGCAACCAACTTTTATTGCATTGTTTGCTTGCTAATTAGCTAGCTCTCATTGACCACCAATGTTGCTAAAGCTAGCTAACTAGCTAGACAGTTAATATAACGTGTTTTGTCCAAATGTAGCTATGTTATCTAGCTTAGTTCGCTATATTATGAATATAACTCTTATCTGCTTTCGACCTCATGATACGATTTGAGAACACTAACTCCAAAGTGGTTACCTAGTAGCTCTGACTGTATTCAGTGCCATCAAGTGGCTAGCCACACTACAATAATCATTTTACCAGGTTCCCGTAAAACAATTGTAATGACAGACCAACCCAACATGCCTGAGTCTCCTGATTAGCAAAGGGGAGTCTGTGTTTGATTTCATTTTATATTAAAAACACAGTTTGAGATCATTGTGAGGGGTTTTCTTCAGTGGTTTGAATGGGGAATTGGGCTTGCGGAAAAATGTTGTCCGAGGTTGCAACAGTAACCAAGGGGCAAGGCTTAGCAAAGGGGTCAATTAAAGAACCCTTTATGGTTCTAGGCAGCACCTTATCTTCTGAGTGAAACGTTAATAAAATAATATATCAAATAAAACATAGATACTGTATATATTGCGCAATGATACTTCCATAGATGTATTGTTGTACTGTAGGTCTACGGTACACAGATAATTTAGTTATAGGCCTACTCACTTACAGTGGGACGCTACGGAGAGGTCAACATCAGTGTACTAGTCATGTCCTTACATGAAGGAAACAGTTTTGGCATTATAAAGGCTTATTCGTGCTGTGGATTTAGCCTGTATGGAAAGGCCTGCTCCTATTTTTCATCATTGCCCTTTTCAAAAAGGCACCACACATGTCAGAGGAAAGGTCAGTGGGCTCTGAATAACATTAAACATCCCCACAGCCTCTTCCCTCCCTTCCCCTCAGACAACCCCCGTTCCCTCCATCCAACCAATAGATTTTTCAACAGATCTAGATAACCTTGCCCATCCACTACAAAACAAACCGCAATGAACGCAGAGGGAGAGGTCTCCTATATCCTCCTCACACGGGGGCAGTGTTACTCTGTCTGATGCTGCACACCCACCACCACCTCCCTCTCTCTATCAACGTCTCCTCCTGGCATGTTCTTCATTTACCCTTACTGCAGAGCAGAGCAGAGGCTCGCAGCAGGCAGCAGCCCTCCTTCCACACGCTGCCACCTATAACACATCAAATCAAATCAAATTGATTTGGGGGGGGGGGGGGGGGGGTAGCCATTTGATCAGCTGTTCAGGAGTCTTATGGCTTGGGGGTAGAAGCTGTTTAGAAGCCTCTTGGACCTAGACTGGCGCACCGGTACCACTTTCCATGCGGTACCAGAGAGAACAGTCTATGACTAGGGCTTTCCTCTGACACCGCCTGGTATAGAGGTCCTGGATGGCAGGAAGCTTGGCCCCAGTGATGTACTGGGCCGTACGCACTACCCTCTGTAGTGCCTTGCGGTCGGAGGCCGAGCAGTTGCCATACCAGGCTGGTATGCAACTCGTCAGGATGCTCTCAATGGTGCAGCTGTAAAACCTTTTGAGGATCTGAGGACCCATGCCAAATCTTTTCAGTCTCCTGAGGGGGAATAGGTTTTGTCGAGCCCTCTTGACGACTGTCTTGGTGTCCTTGGACCATGTTAGTTTGTTGGTGATGTGGACGCCAAGGAACTTGAAGCTCTCAAACTGCTCCACTACAGCCCTGTCGATGAGAATGGGGGTGTGCTCGGTCCTCCTTTTCCTGTAGTCCACAATCATCTCCTTTGTCTTGCTCACGTTGAGGGAGAGGTTGTTGTCCTTGTACCACAAGGTCAGGTCTCTGACCTCCTCCCTATAGGCTGTCTCATCGTTGTCGGTGATCAGGCCTACTACTGTTGTGTCAACAGCAAACTTAATGATGGTGTTGGAGTCGTGCCTGGCCATGCAGTCATGAGTGAACAGGGATTACATAAGGGGACTGAGCATGCACCCCTGAGGGGCCCCCGTTTTGAGGATCAGCGTGGCGGATGTGTTGTTACCTACCCTTACCACCTGGGGGCGGCCAGTCAGGAAGTCCAGGATCACTCAGCCACTTTGAACAGGAACCCCAGAGCCTCAATACAGCACACAGACCCAGGAGTGTAATAACAGTGTCTGTGCACTAATGGTCTACTCTTACCTAATCACCTACATTTAAATGGATTCCCTCCTCCTCTTCTTCCTTCCTCCCCCCTTTGTCTCTCATTTTGAGAGGGTTTATTTCATTTCCTCTGCTCATAGTGCTACATCTATTCCACCTTATGCAACTTAAAGATGCTGTCCAGGATCTTAATCGCTTACACATTTGTAACATATTGTACATATTGGAATTTGTAACATATCATACGAATTAAAAAAAAAAAAATACAATTGCTTTCAAAACTACTGGCTGAAATTATACAAAAGGCCTTTTCACACCTGCTTTGTGTTTTTTTCGACCGAATTCTGGAAAAGTACGGATTCTGATGCACAAAACTATTGATACCAAGTCTGATACACAAACGCTGCTGCTGCAATCATTCTCCGTGGCATAGGTTGTCCAAAGTGGCTAGAGAGGAAGCCATAATGAGAGAAATACTCTAAGCTACTGAATATATTGTAAGATGGTTGAATCATGGCAGGAACTGGCATCTGTCGTCATTCCTTACACATATGCTGACCATCATGACACTTGCCTAAATGTTTGTTATGCTCACTTCAGTTATTGTCTTTCCTTCTATCGGATTAAAGAGATGGAGTACAGACAGGCTACTTTAAGAAACTTTCTGAATGGACATATAGAGATTTAGCGAACTGACACACACACACACACACACACACACACACACACACACACACACACACACACACACACACACACACACACACACACACACACACACACACACACACACACACCTTAAAGGACACATCAATCAAAGCCACTAGCTCATCTGACACAAAAGCAAATTACATTTCTCCTTTCCTAAAAACCTAGGTCTACCTTCAAATCCTAGCTGTTGGCTACAAAAAAGGCAACAGTAAACATGTCGTCCCCCATGAATGATACAGCACCCCCCCTTGGACCCATTGAGATATCGCGTGTGACTAACGAATTTCACTTATTGTGTGTGATCACATATTATCCATTATATTGACCAGATACTCCATTGGCCGCTGTAACAATGAAAACAAATGTTTTAAAAAATGGAAAGCAGTCGGGAAGAGGCAAGATCAGGTGGGACCATTCTAGCCAATGAGAGGGCAAATACACGTGTGAACAACAGGCACTCCGATATAAAGTATTTTTTCTCAAAGTTGCCAGGATGTCACGTGTCCTATTTATATCACTCCTAACAACCTAAGCACTATGAAATGTCTATTCTATCAAATAAGACACGTAAAAAAATAAGCCATTCCATTTTTTGTTAACCAAATTCGACACTCTCTCATCTATACAAAAACCTCTCACTACAGCTCCCGCCTTCGGCCAATCAGTGTACTTTTGTAAATGCCGGATCTCTATGGCAAGACTCATCATTCAACCAAGTTTCGTCAAAATCAGGCCAGTGCTGTCTGAGATATCGTGTGGTATGGACAAATGGACGAACGGACGGAGACCAATCCACAGTCCCCTCCCTGATTTTATTGTGCGGGACAACTAGTATATATTATATGATAATGCTAAAACAATGTAGGCTAGTTTATCATATCAATTGACATATAAATTGTCAAGAAGGGAGAGACAGACAGCTGTGTGATGGCCTATGATGAAGATTCAAATGATAACCAACACTAAAAAACACACCCAACCTTTCCATAGCCTGATCAGATGTTGATCAATTGTAGTGAGTCAATGGTTGGTTATGCTGACTACATTTTCATTTAAAGTGAGTGTGTAAGCTTGCCCATCCACTATAACACAAATTACAATGAATGCAGAGAGAGAAGGAAAGGCAGCCCTACATGAAGCAAAGTGCTTAAGTTGTTATCAGTCAAGCTCAGTTGGCCTCAGAGTGTTTTCTTAACTAATGTTTCGCTGCATGGAACTTGGCATGAGCAGAGGCTAAACCATGATCAGATATTAATGCAAAAATGCATTTCTTAGGGGAAATTGTTTTACAATAGGGATATTGAAACAGGCTAGGCCTTAGTTTAGAGTCTCACAAAGGCAGAAAATCTCACCCAGATTTAATTTATTTAAATATTTCTCACCAAAAAAGCTAATTTTCCACCAGTCTGTAGGAAATGTTCTGATCCCTTTCTCCTTCTCCTTCAATCTTACTATCTACAGCAGTTTGGCAGTAATCTCTAGTCAATAGATTGGGGATTAAAAAGAGGGGACTTATTCAAGGACAGACACCCAGAGTCACAGATGATGAAACGTTATGAACGACGTTTTTTTCAATGAATTAATGATAGTTTAAGCTGTATGTGTTGTGGTTGAAATTGAGTACTGGTAACCACGGTAGCCCTTTACACTCGTATCCGTAGATGGGTTGAAAAAGGCAGATTTAGACACTGATAAGCGCCTTAATTGGAACGCAGTGTCTGTACAGTAACGTGCTATACGTGACATCAAAGCTCAGGGTCTCTGCTTCACAGCTCTGTATGGGTTTTGACTTACAGCCATTCTGAATTTGAGCACTCTGCGCAACAAAAAGTTGCACCCATCCCTCCCTAATTGGGCAATTTTTGCACTGTTTTTGTTGTCTGAGTGTGGGAAATGCTGTACAATAAGAGGACTCTATGTATTTTGAAAGATGAGACGTTGAGGATTTTTAAGGTGAGGTAAGATCACTGTCGAACCAGGGGCTGAACCTGTTTTTAATTTTCATTTTATTTCTGGCGGGATGCAGGGCTGTGTTCCAAACAAAACAACTACGCTTACTCTAGTTTCTCAATGGCATAGATATGAGAGCTCAAAAAAGTACCTTATAGTTGAAGACACTCCTTTGAGTACTTAAAATGCAATGAAATTACTTAGGAACTGTGCACACTTAGGAACTGTCCACACCAGTTAGACCTCTCACTCAAACCCTTGACATTTTTTTTCCTAATCTTGCACCTTCCCCAAATCTTAGCATGTTACTGAATGTATCCCGAGTATTTTCAGATTTCGCTATCGAAAAGTACAGTAAATGTAAAATACACATAAAAATCAACAGTGTCACGTTTGGATTCAGTCTTGTCAGGTGAACTGTTGTGTCTTCACCTAATAATGTCCTCACCTACCCTAATAACTTTCCCATAATCTCCAAACTCCAAACCATTTTCATTGGTAACATGTTTATGCATATGCTTTTCATATTTCTTCTGTAAGAAACATTTCAATTAAGCCCTATCCATATAGGCCAATTCCTACCAGTGTGAAGAGTTAAGAAAAAAAAGTGTTATTTTAATGAATGACCACTTAACTAAGTTCTATGAGACTAGTAATTGGTAACCATGTTTTTCCCTCATCCCCGGTCCCCATCTCCTGGCCCACCAGACCCTAATTCATCTCCTTTCGGACCCCTACATTCCTGTGGTGAAAAAGTCACTGCTGGATCCCATTTCCTGCAGCCTCTGTAGAGAACACATGCAGACAAACTCACATGGAGATTGTTATCCGGTCAAAAGGCCATGTAATCCAAACCCTTCCTTTTCAACTGCTTTTTTCCTCTGTTTAAATTCTGACAATGAAACAAACTTGGTTCAGTCAAGGTTCAATTGCAATCCTCCTTTAAGATAGTGTGTTTTTCTGAGTTTCCTCCATGGGCATCTTCTTAGAGCATAATTAGTATGTGTGTTTTATCAATTCAAACAAATTAGTTAACTTGACGCTTCACATTATCAAAGCATACCGATGTATGGGTTGAGTTTGTAGACTATTGCTATGTTGCACGCTGACTGGAAAATATGTCAGAAAGAGTCCATCACATTGGATTTACACACATTACTCCCATGAATAGGCAGACAGGCCTCTCCATCTGGGGGAACACATGCAGTCTCAACCACCATGTTTTGTGGAAGCGTTTTTCATTTGATTTTGGATTAAATCATTTTGATTTGATTTTAGAGACTCAATATTGAGCATTGTTTAATTTCCAAGCCCACAAAAAATCCTACAGTGTTTGCCCTGCTACATAGCTCAAAGTGTTAATAGTCTTACCCTGCTAGCTCTAGAGGAGACACTTCTGCTTCAGTCAGAGCTCCAGTCCAGGCCAATTAGCTGCCTCTTCACAACTTGATCACCTGCTTAGGTCACTTAACTTCCTGCGTGCCCACTAAATCCACTTCAATGAAACCATTAGGAGTTGAAGTGAAACCCAGCTGACACTGCAGTCATTCAGGAGGACTGGCCCATCTGCTTCATAAAAGAGACTATAAAAAATGTTCAACTGTTCAACAATGCTTCAGTCCAATGCCTATTATCCACAGTATCCTCCATAATAAAAAACAGATGTGTTTATGAAAATGTATGATTGTGCTGGGAGTTTGTGTAATTGGTTAAATAACGTGATCTTATTGCACTCAGTTGATATGGATCCAGCAATCCAATGGGACGCATTCACGCATGCACACACACACACACAAAGCAGAGTAGAGTATGCAGGTGTGAGATGATGCAACCTGGACTCAGGGGTCAACATAGCAGAGTAAATGTAAATGTGTTCCCCTCCATTTAGGATTATATGTTATATGTATGATATGCTTTAATTTGTGGATGTCCATCATTCATTTCATATGATATGTTACGTCCTCCAATTCATATGATATGTTATGAATTCGAATTCGTACAATATGTTACAAGTTGCCAATACATATGTTACGAATTCCAATTTGTTGTAGCTAACATTAGCTGGGTCATTCCATGAAATGAGTGCCTTTTGCATCCCTTTGATATTTTAAGTACAAATTTTGCACAAATATAGATTTTTATATAGAATTTTAAAAGCATGTTATGCACTTTAATGAAGTGCGCCTTAATATGAATAAAGACTTTCTAAAGTGACAAAATTCAGCATTTTGACATGCCCTTGTGTGCATGCTCTGTGACTTCTAGGAAGATTTTAAACCACTTAATCCCAAAATGTATCCAAGTTTTCACCATCATTGTAAATCCCTATTTATTTTGTTGCTTTGACAAAGTAATTTCTGAAGATTATTATTTTAAGGTCAACCCTGTTATGTGGACTGAACCCTCATTTTAATGGTGTAACTATTCCTTAAAAACATTGAACATTTAATAGTCAAATCATTGTGTCACATGGAATGACGCTGGAGAGACGAAGCAGGTACAGGGACTAAAACATTTAATAAATAACGGACATGGAACGAGACAGGAACAGAGTCAAACAGGTAACAAAAACAAAAGACAATTAATGCATCAGCAGGGAACAAAGCAGGGAACTGATAAATATAGGGGAGAAAATAAACAGATGAGTGAGTGAGTCCCGTAGAGTCCAATATCGCTGATGCACGTGACGAGGGAAAGCATGTGTGCGTAATTGATGACAGGAGTGCATTATGCAGGGCAGCCTGGCGCCCTCAAGCGCCAGGGGAGGGAAGAGCGGGAGCAGACGTGACACATAGTGTAAACGCAGGTGAACTGGTTCTACCATTTTTGGCCATTTTCTGGTGGACAACTGAGTGGGTTCAGCATAACATGTCAACGCTCTTACCCATAGAGAGACAGGCTAGATCCGTTCTAACAATTTGCATTCAACTGCTCCTCCCTGTTGCACACAACAATCTTCCATTCCTCCCTGTCACAAGGGGATTTATGGATGATTTAAGTTGTCAACCCACTATTTGGCACTTAATAGGCAGTTACTATAGTCTTTAAAAAATATATTTAACCTCTTGAGATGGTAAAACATCTTTTTTGATGAGTTTAACATATGCTCTTTATGACAGAATGTTAAAAACTGTTTTTTTACACTACTCAAAATACACTTAATTGGTGGAACAACCCAGCTAGGCTAGGGGTTAAGTTTAGGGTTAGGGGAAGGGTTAGCTAACATGCTAAGTATGTAGTTGCAAAGTAGCTAATTAGCTAAACTGATACAGTTGTCTGTGATGTGATTCGAACACCAACCTCCCTAGTTAATTTTTTGGCTTAAGTAACCTACTGTCCTACTGTCAAACATACTAATTTGAGGGGTACAAATGTACATTTACTATGTTACGTCCGGTCTATGCAGCCAGGCTGGATGATGACTGCAGGCAGATGTGTCTACATGTGTACATTAGATGTAAATCAGCTCCCCTCCAGGGCTTTCCTCTCATTGAGCCAACGCAAAGAAGTCCTTGAATGTATCAATCACAATCACTTCAACACAACCATCTCCATCATTTGTGTGTATAGCTGAAACATGACATTAACAAGCAGTAAAATATGATTAACGATTTCAATGTTACTTTTGCCCTGGTATATTTGTTCCTATGCAGTGCTTTGCGCTCTCTCTCTCTCTCTCTCTCTCTCTCCCTCTCTCTTTTTCTGTAAACCCATTTTTCAGAGGCTACAGTGTGTTCAGCAGACTAAAGGCATCTCCAACCTAATCCCTCACACCTCAATGGGCAAGGAAGAGACTGCTCCACCTTGAAGCCTCCCAATCAGATAACCCCGGGGCTTAGGTTATCTCGCCCTCCTCACACCGGAGGGGGGCGAGACATACTCATTGAATGCTCAGATCACTCTGTCTCCCCATTGCATCATCCCTCCATCCTTTTCCAGTGACTTAGTGCCCCTCCAGGGACTTGAGGAGGAGAGGATTACAGCTTGTGGAGAGAGCCTAAGGCTCTTGTTCCAGCTTGTTTACCATTAGGATCTCTTTCCTTCCAGTGAAGCCAATGACTTTCTTTCGTTCTTTCATTGCAGCACATCTTGTTACTCCATGGCTTTTCATGAGAGGAAGTAAAGAGACAAAGAAGGGAGTAGGTTTGGGATTCTGTTTGCTGATGAGGAGTTGATCGACTCGTTGTCCTATTCATCACCACAACTACTGTCTGAATGAATAGCAAATTGTAGATGCAGTGGTGAAAAGGAGCACTGTTGGAGGACTCCCTTTCTAAAGTCTTAACTGTTCCCATGGCATTTGTGGTTGTCTCCACTTACAGTGGGGGAAAAAAGGTTAAATCAATGTCATGGTTTGGCTCTTTCTTTTTCACTTGTTGATAATACATCTAAACTAGCAGGAAAAACACTGGTCAGAAAAGAGTTCTATGCATTTCTAGCTCCCTTCCTTTTACAGATCATTGGTTAAATGAATCTGTATGAATTAGCATTGAGCTTATCTGAATGTATGTAAGAAACTGTAAGATTACAGATTCAGCCTTCCCTCAAAGTTTCAAGTTTCATGTTTTATTAGTTGTAGGTACGGGATACATGTGGTATACATCGTCCAACGAAATGCTTACTTGCAGGTTCCTTCTCGACAATGCAGCAACAATAAGAAATAATAAAACTGTGTGTGCACGTGCGTGCGTGTATTATGTTCCAGACAGTGTATGCAGACAGCCTCGCCCAGCCCCCCTCAGCAGATTGTCAATCTATCATCTCTTGCATTCTGATGCTCCCTACAACAGATTCACTTGCAAACAACGTCCCACCATGTCACAACTTGGACTGCTGTTCGCAGAGTAATGAGCTCTCTCTCTCTTTCTCTCTCATTCTCTCTCACATTCTCTCTCTCATTCTCTCTCTCTCTCTCTCATTCTCTCCCTCTCTCCATATCTCTCTCTTTCTCTCTCTCTCATTCTCTCCCGATCTCTCTCTCTCCATTTCTCTCTCTCCCCATTTCTCTCTCTCTCTCTCTTTCTCTCTCTCTCTCTCTCTCTCTCTCTCTCTCTCTCTCTCTCTCTCTCTCTCTCTAATTCTCTCCCCATCGCTCTAATTCTCTCCCCATCTCTCTCTCTCTGTCTCTCATTCTCTTCCCATTTCTCTCTATCTCTCTCTCTCTTTCTCTCCCCATCTTTCTCTCTCTGTCTCTCTCTCTCATTCTCTCCCCATCTCTCTCTCTCTCTCTCTCCCCATCGCTCTCTCTCTCTTGCTCATTCTCCCCATCTCTCTCTCTCTCTCTCTCTCCCCATTCTCTTCCCATCTCTCTCTCCCCGTCTCTCTCTCTCTCTCTCTCTCTCATTCTCTCCCCATCTCTCTCTCTCTCTCTCTCCCCATCTCTCTCTCTCTCGCTCTCTCTCTCTCCCATCTCTCTCTCTCTCTCTCTCTCTCTTTCTCTCTCTCATTCTCTACCCATCTCTCTCAATCTGTTTTTTGTTATGTCCTTGATGTGCTTTTTTTCCCGATCCTCTACTTGTCATTTCTCACCTCATCCCTGTCTGCACTAGATGTGATACAGAAGAACACCTAGTGCTCAACATGCTCCTCTAACAAGAGAATTTCCAGCTGGCAGTTATTCAGTCAGATAATAAAATGTGAGGAATACAACTGTGCCCAGAATTTTGTGATAGACGGACATGCCGAAATATTTACTGAGTCGTGATAATTATGTTTTTTAGCTTTCTTCTGAATTGGTACTTCTATCACTATTGTATGACTCCTTTGCACAACTCATTTAGTTTCCCCTTGAGTGACTATTGGAGGACTCCTAAGGATCAAGGTACCTTTTTTTAGGTTGGGAAATTAATGCTTTCCCAAAGGAGTACATTTACAGGCTAGCGCCAGGTGGTAGTAAGAGATTTTCTCTCTCTCTTTCCAACTATCACAGTTTTAAGCACTCAGGACTTGTTGTTGAGATCTGTAGAGATGTGTGGAAGTGTGTTCTTTTGGTGACAAAAACATCTAGGGACAGGAAGATATATTTAGAGGCAAGGGCAGCATTGATGCTTTCTACTGTGCGTGTGTGTGTGTTGGGTGGGGTGGGGGGGGGGTGCATATAAGTGTGTGCATGCAGCCCTGTGTGTGTACTGTGTGTGTTTTCTTGCTTTTTGCTCACAGTCAAAGCCAGGTGCAATCTGGAGGCACTTTGTGCAGCAGCATCATGGAGAGATAACAGGAGGTTGAGTGGAGGAGGAATAAACACACATTTTCAATGGTACCTCTTACTGCAGCGGCACCGCCACAGACAGACAAACAGACAGCTCCCTGTGTGTTGTTCTCTGGGCCTCATTGTGTCTGTCGGCAGCTGTGTCTTTGCCCAAAAATAGCTTGGCACCTCAAACACAAAACAAATGGCATCTCAAAGAGACAGAGAGACAGTTAGCCCCGGTAGCTTTTCTACATCTTTGCAAGGCTGAGACTCAAAGTGACATGGGCCCTTCTATGTTTAGTTTTGATTTTGTGTGTGTCTGTCTGTGTGTGTGTGTGTGTGTGTGTGTGTGTGTGTGTGTGTGTGTGTGTGTGTGTGTGTGTGTGTGTGTGTGTGTGTGTGTGTGTGTGTGTGTGTGTGTGTGTGTGTGTCTGTGTCTGTGTGTGTGTGTACCTCAGTGTATGTATGTATGTACTGTATGTATGTATATACTGTATGTAATGTATGTATGTACATCCTACCCACCACTCTCTAAAGCTTGGTGTCAGGGTGTTAGTGGTGTGTCTGGGGGATGTAAAACAGCTCAGATAGCCTACATCACATTACCGTATTCATCTCTACTGACCTTTCTCTCATAGTTTAAAGAGGTCCAGGAGTACTGAGGGAGGAGAGGAGAGGCAATTTTCTGTTCACCCACTTTTTGAGTTATGCTTTGTTAAGGCTGAGTACAATATTTTATTTTTATTACACACCAATCACAGGCATTTAAAGCTGCTGAACGGAACAGAAGATGCAGCTGATTGGACATGTGATGGTTCATCCTTGGCTCAGAGTGCTGGCTGGTGGACTGGACACATGCCTGGGCTCACTGCAGAGACAGAGAGGCAGTGAAGGAGAGGCTAAGGCGGCCTGACCACAGCTGCTACTGCAACCGCAAAAGGGGGGGCTTGGACCTGCTTAATGGCCTTGACCCAACCACCTGGCTTGAGTTTGCATCACTGAGTCAGGAGGAGAGGGAGAGAGAGATCGGAAGAAGGAGAGAGAGTGTACAGGCCAGGCAAGGCAAGGCAGGGTTTGAAGGATGGATGGGGTGCAAATTGAGGGTAATGAGTGAAAGATCTCCCCTTTCGAGGCCTGTCTGTCTGCCTCAGGATGGGCTAATGGGAGTCAGGTCAGAGAGCTCAGAGCCTCCTTTTGCTGTCATCTGGCCTGATTTGTGGGGCCTGGCTCTTTCTGTAGAATAGATCACTTTCCATCAGCACATAGAGGTGCCCTGCCTGGACATCACCGGGCTTGAGTTACAAGCTGCTCACATCACATAAAGAACAGATGTCGAGAACAGTGGACATTTCATACAATGTATATACACTTATGGTCAGATGAAGCAGATGCTAAACTACAGGACTGTTTTGCTAGCACAGACTGGAATATGTTCCGGGATTCTTCCGATGGCGTTGAGGAGTACACCACATCAGTCACTGGCTTCATCAATAAGTGCATCGATGACGTCATCCCCACAGTGACTGTACGTACATACCCCAACCAGAAGCCATGGATTACAGGCAACATTCGCACTGAGCTAAAGGGTAGAGCTGCCGCTTTCAAGGAGGGGACTCTAACCCGAAAGCTTATAAGAAATCCTGCTATGCCCTCCGACGAACCATCAAACAGGCAAAGCGTCTTTACAGGATTAAGATATAATCATGCTACACCGACTCCGACGCTCGTCGAATGTGGCATGGCTTGCAAAACTATTACAGACTACAAAGGGAAGCACAGCCGAGAGCTGCCCAGTGACACGAGCCTACCAGACAAGCTAAATAACTTCTATGCTCGCTTTGAGGCAAGTAACACTGAAACATGCATGAGAGCATCAGCTATTCTGGAAAACTGTGTGATCATGTTCTCCACAGCCGATGTGAGTAAGACCGTTAAACTGGTCAACATTCACAAGACCTCAGGGCCAGACGGATTACCTGGACGTTTACTCCGAGCATGCACTGACCAACTGGCAAGTGTCTTCACTGACATTTTCAACCTCTCCCTGTCGGAGCCTGTAATACCAACATGCTTCAAGCAGACCACCACAGTCACTGTGCCCAAGAACACTAAGGAAACATGCCTAAATGACTACTGACCCGTAGCACTCACTTCTGTAGCCCTGAAGTGCTTTGAAAGGCTCACATCAACACCATTATCCCAGAAACCCTAGACACACTCCAATTTGCATACGGCCCCAACAGATGATGCAAACTCTATTGCACTCCATACTGCCCACTCACACCTGGACAAAAGGAACACCTATGTGAGAATGCTATTCATTGACTACAGCTCAGCGTTCAACACCATAGTGCCCTCAAAGCTCATCACCAAGCCAAGGACCCTGGGACTAAACACCTCCCTCTGCAACTGGATCCTGGACTTCCTGACAGGCCGCCCCCAGGTGGTAAGGGTAGGTAACACATCCGCCACGCTGATCCTCAACACAGTGGCCCTCAGGGGTGCATACTCAGGGTCTTCCTGTACTCCATGTTCACTCATGACTGCACGGCCGGGCACGACTCCAACACCATCACTAAGTTTGCCGATGACACAACAGTGGTAGGCCTGATCACAGACAACAACGAGACAGCCTATAGGGAGGAGGTCAGATACCTAACCTTGTGGTGCAAGGACAACAACCTCTCCCTCAACGTGATACAAGACAAAGGAGATGATTGTGGACTTCAGGAAAAGGAGCACCAAGCACACCCCCATTCTCATCGACGGGCTTCAAGTTCCTTGGCGTCCACATCACCAACAAACTAACATGGTCCATGCACACCAAGACAGTCGTGAAGAGGGCACGACAAAACCTATTCCCCCTCAGGAGACTGAAAAGATTTGGCATGGGTCCTCAGATCCTCAAAAGATTTTACAGCTGCACCATCGAGAGCATCCTGATGGGTTGCATCCCTGCCTGGTATGGCAACTGCTCAGCCTCCGACCGCAAGGCACTACAGAGGGTAGTACGTACGGCCCAGTACATCACCGGGCCCAAGCTTCCTGCCACCCAGGAGCTCTATACCAGGCAGTGTCAGAGGAAAGCCCTAAAAATTGTCAGACTCCAGCCACCCTAGTCATAGACTGTTCTCTCTGCTATCGCACGGCAAGCAGTACCGGAGCGCCAAGTCTAGGTCCAAGAGGCTTCTAAACAGCTTCTACCCCCAAGCCATAAGACTCCTGAACAGCTAATCAAATGGTTACCCAGACTATTTGCATTGCCCCCCCCCCCTCTACACTGCTGCAACTCTCTGTTATTAGCTATGCATAGTCACTTTAAAAACTCTACATGTACATATTACCTCAATTACCTCAACACCTATGCCCTCGCACATTGACTCTGTACCGGTACCCCCTGTATATAGCCTTGCTATTGATATTTTACTGCTGCTCTTTAATTATTTGTTACTTTTATTTCTTACTTTTTTTTTGGTATTTTCTTAAAACTGCATTGTTGGTTAAGGGCTTGTAAGTAAGTATTTTGCTGTAAGGTTTACACCTGTTGTATTCGGCAAATTTGATTTGATTTGAAGTGACGCGGCAAGTATATAGTAGATGCGGCAAATAGTAGCCTAAACTTTTGTACGCTTTTTGAACGGTATTCAATGGGCAAAAACCTCACGAAAGGCATCTGGCAGAAATACATTTATCCACAAACATGAATATAATTGTTTATATATCTTATGTAAATGTGTTTTCATGAATTTGATGATTTAATCGTCAAGCTCATTCAAAAAATCTGGGAAATGAACACGGAAATATGACGTAGGAACTCGTCACTTGCATAGCGTATAGTAAGTGATGAATCTGAATGAAACGTTTATTTATTTGTGTTATACAGTATCACATTAGCGCAATATGTTTGTGTGAAACATTTAAAATACCTAACACTTGTAGCAATTGTGAATCATTGACTGCAACAAAATTACAACAGGATCTCAATGTGTTGACATCCCAAGTGAGTAAAGTGAACTGAGCAGGTGTCACGATCGTCGTACAGAACGGACCAAGGCGCAGCGTGAGTTGAGTTCCACATAATTTTAATTCACAGTGAAATGTAAAAAAATAAATAACATCCAACGAACGTGAAGTACAGCGCGCACATAGAAAGGGCTTCCTAAATATGATCCCCAATTAGAGGCAACGATTATCAGCTGCCTCTAATTGGAAACCATACAACTCGCCAACATAGAAATAGAAGGACTAGAACACCCCCTAGTCACGGCCTGAACTACAACACCATAGAGAACCAAGGGCTCTCTATGGTCAGAGCGTGACAATACCCCCCCCCAAGGTGCGGACTCTGGCCGCAAAACCTGAAACCAGATGGGGAGGATAGGGGGGTGACTTGTGTCGGCGGCTGCTCCGGTGCGGGTTGTAGCCCCCGCCCCCAGACCCCGGATCCGGCCATGGCGCCGGGCTGAACGCCGTGCCTGGACTGGGCATTGGCGCAAAGGAAGGTTCCAGCCTTGGAGCAGTACCGGATGCCGTGCCTGGGCTGGGCACCGGCACAGAGGATGGCTCTGGCCATGGAGCTGGGTTGGCCGTCGTGTATAGACTGGGCACCAGCGCAGAGGAAAGCTCCGGCCTTGGAGCGGGACTGGAAGCCGTGCCTGGACTGGACACCGGCACAGAGGAGGGCTCCGGCCATGGAGCTGGGTTGGCCGCCGTGCCTGGACTAGGCACCGGCGCAGAGGAAGGCTCCGGCCTTGGAGTGGGACTGGATGCCGTGCCTGGACTGGGCACTAGCGCCGAGGAGGGCTCCGGCCATGGAGCTGGGTTGAATGCCATGCCTGAACTGGGCACCGGTGCAGAGGAAGGCTCCGGCCTTGGAGCTGGACAGGACACCGTGCCTGGACTGGGCACCGGCGCAGAGGAAGGCTCCGGCCTTGGAGTGGGACTGGATGCCGTGCCTGGACTGGGCACTAGTGCCGAGGAGGGCTCCGGCCATGGAGCTGGGTTGAATGCCATGCCTGAACTGGGCACCGGTGCAGAGGAAGGCTCCGGCCTTGGAGCTGGACAGGACACCGTGCCTGGACTGGGCACCGGCGCAGAGGAAGGCTCCGGCCTTGGTGCTGGACAGGACACCGTGCCTGGACTGGACATCAGCGCAGAGGAAGGCTCCGGCCTTGGAGCGGGACTGGACGCCGTGCCTGGACTGGGCACCGGCGCAGGTTGCACCGGACTGATGACACACTCCTCAGGTCGAGTGTGTGGAGCCGGCACAGGACACTCTGGGCTGGAGAGGCACACTGGAGGCCTAGTGCGTGGAGCCGGTACAGTTTGCACCGGACTGTTGACACGCACTTCAGGGCGAGTGCGAGGAGCTGGCACAGGACGTACCGGACTGGGGAGGCGCACTGGAGGCCTTGTGCGTGGAGCCGGTACAGGTGGCACCGGACTGGTGACACGCACTTCAGGGCGAGTGCGGGGAGCTGGCACAGTACGTCTCCGGCATCCCTCATTAACCTCTCTAGGGTAGGTGGCACCAAATCGTCCCACCTACGTAACAGCCAGTGTAATCCCGTGGCGCGTTATTCAAAAACCTCAAAAATGCAAAAACCTCAAAAATGCAAAAACGCGTCTTGTGACCGTAGCGTACGTGTAGGTATGTACGGCAGGACCAAATCAGAAAGATAGGTAGGAGCAAGCCCATGTAATGCTTTGTAGGTTAGCAGTAAAACCTTGCCTTAACCTCTCTGGGCTACTCAACAGGCAGTGTAATCCCGTGGCGCGATATTCAAATACTTCAAAAATGCAAAAACTTCAATTTTTCAAACATATGACTATTTTACACCATTTTAAAGACAAGACTCTCGTTAATCTAACCACACTGTCCGATTTCAAAAAGGCTTTACAACGAAAGCAAAACATTAGATTATGTCAGCAGAGTATCCAGCCAGAAATAATCAGACACCCATTTTTCAAGCCAGCATATAATGTCACATAAACCCAAACCACAGCTAAATGCAGCACTAACCTTTGATGATCTTCATCAGATGACAACCCTAGGACATTATGTTATACAATACATGCATGTTTTGTTCAATCAAGTTCATATTTATATCAAAAACCAGCTTTTTACATTAGCATGTGACTAGCATGTGACTAGCATTCCCACCGAAACACTGCCGGTGAATTTACTAAATTACTCACGATAAACGTTCACAAAAAGCATGACAATTATTTTAAGAATTATAGATACAGAACTCCTCTATGCACTCGATATGTCCGATTTTAAAATAGCTTTTCGGTGAAAGCACATTTTGCAATATTCTCAGTAGATAGCCCGGCATCACAGGGCTAGCTATTTAGACACCCGGCAAGTTTAGCACTCAGCAAAGTCAGATTTACTATAAGAAAAATGTTATTACCTTTGCTGTCTTCGTCAGAATGCACTCCCAGGACTTCTACTTCAATAACAAATGTTGGTTTGGTTCAAAATAATCCATAGTTATATCCAAACAGCGGCGTTTTGTTCGTGCGTTCAAGACACTATCCGAAAGGGTAAATAAGGGTGACGAGCATGGCGCAATTCGTGACAAAAAAATTCTAAATATTCCATTACCGTATTTCGAAGCATGTCAACCGCTGTTTAAAATCAATTTTTATGCAATTTTTCTCATAAAAAAGCGATCATATTCCGACCGGGAATCTGCGTTTAGGTAAACAGACGAAAGAAAATAAAGCATTCGGTCGACTCGGGCACGCGCCTAAGCCCATAGTACTCTGATCGGCCACTTGCCAAAAGCGATAATGTGTTTCAGCCAGAGGCTGCCTCGATATCGTTCAGCTTTTTCCCGGGCTCTGAGAGCCTATGGGAGCCGTAGGAAGTGTCACGTTATTGCAAAGATCCTCAGTCTTCAATAAAAAGAGCCAAGATGTAACACAACTTGTCAGACAGGCCACTTCCTGCATGGAATCTTCTCAGGTTTTGGCCTGCCATTTGAGTTCTGTTATACTCACAGACACCATTCAAACAGTTTTAGAAACTTTAGGGTGTTTTCTATCCAAAGCCAATAATTATATGCATATTCTAGTTACTGGGCAGGAGTAGTAACCAGATTAAATCGGGTACATTTTTTATCCGGCCGTGTCAATACTGCCCCCTAGCCCTAACAGGTTAAACTCCTCCACCGACTCCCATTCGGGCTCTGGCACTCTCTGCTGCTCGACCGACAGCTCCATGTGCCTCCCCCCCAAAAAATCTTAGGGTTTCTGTGGCCGTGGACCCCGGCGTCGTTGCTGTCCTTCCACCTTCCAAGGAAGTGTCTCACAACCTCCCATGATTTCCTCCCATGTCCAAAACTCCTTAACCTCCATAACACGCTGCTTGGTTCTGCGTTGGTGGGATATTCTGTCACGCTCATGATAATGGACGAGAAGGCGTGTTGAGTTCCACATCTTTATTTGCAGTGAAAACTTAAACAAAAAACAATAAACACAACGACCGTGAACTACGTGGTGCTGAATGCACTCACACAAAACAATATCCCCAAACACAGGTGGGAAAATGGGCTACCTAAATATGATCCCCAATTAGAGGCAACGATTACCAGCTGCCTCAAATTGGGAACCATACAAACCACCAACATAGAAATACAAATGCTAGAAACCCCCATAATCATGCTCTGACCTATACACCATAGAGAACCCAGAGGGTTCCAGATGGTTAGGGCGTGACAGCAGGGAATGGAGTTAGTTTGTGGTTACACAGGCAGTCCATCCAGAACACCTACCCTCACACTGACTCTACATTTCTCTCACCTCAGAGGCGACTGCACTTTTGCATTTGTTATCAGCAAGTGTTTTGAGCATTCCTCTCCTGTCGCACACTATTAAGAAAACAATTACTTTGTTACCCAAACCTAATCTGGGCTCTGAGGCTGTGGGAAAAGACGCCATATGGCATCACTGAGTACTATACATTACCACAACATGAATACAATGTCTGCCCACGCATTCTGCATTTTCCCCAATTCATCTATTTCAATGTGGAGAATAGGACAGTTGACTGCTTTATGCAGTAATATTTTACTTAACATATTACCAGGGGCTCCAAACAAGATCATTCTAGCTCTATTGTCCTTGTAATAAATACTTGAGTCCACAATCTCTTGGGTGTCTTAGCCGGTGGGAGTTTCTTATTTGTTCTGTAATGTGTTGGGCTAAGATATGGTTAGCAGTCACCATATGTTCCATTGGCCATGGCTCTTTGTTAGGGCCTACTGTAGTATCTTTGTCAGGCCTTTGCATCTTTGTCAAGCCCTAGCATATTTGTCAAGCCCTAGCATCTTAACTACTGTCTAGAGCTGATCCACCCAGGTGGGGAGAGAGCACCCCAGGGCCTCCCTCGCTCCTGGGCCCTTTGACAGGGGACTCAGAGGAGCAGAGTGAGGGATCCATTGAAGACCCCATGGAGGATTCCAGCTGCGCTCAGCATCCATGGAGCCAACCAACATCCCATGTGACCGACAGTGTAATAACCCAGTCGGTTAGCACTCTTCCCCAGAGGGTTGGCTCAAGCTAAACGG
Source organism: Salmo salar (assembly GCF_965601325.2). Classification (NCBI taxonomy): domain Eukaryota; kingdom Metazoa; phylum Chordata; class Actinopteri; order Salmoniformes; family Salmonidae; genus Salmo; species Salmo salar. The sequence continues at coordinate 61,485,884 of NC_138294.1, read as the reverse complement.
AGAGAGAGAAGGAGGGATAAAGAGAGTGAAGAGAATGGTAAAGAGAAGACAGAGGGAGAGAGTGAATGGGGGAGAGAGAGAGAGTGTAAAAAGAGAGTAAAAGAGAGTGATTTGAAGGCCACAGTGGAGCAGACCTCTTGTCTCTTCTCATCTCTGGTCCTGGAGAGATTGGTCTGGTTTGGGTGACTGGGGCCTTATTACTCTCTCTAAGTCAAATTTTTTTTTTATATAGCCCTTCGTACATCAGCTGATATTCTCAAAGTGCTGTACAGAAACCCAGCCTAAAACCCCAAACAGCAAGCAAAGCATGTGAAAGAAGCACGGTGGCTAGGAAAAACTCCCTAGGAAAAACTCCCTAGAAAGGCCAAAAACCTAGGAAGAAACCTAGAGAGGAACCAGGCTATGAGGGGTGGCCAGTCCTCTTCTGGCTGTGCAGGGTGGATATTATAACAGAACATGGTCAAAATGTTAAAATGTTAAAATGTTCATAAATGACCAGCATGGTCAAATAATAATAATCATAGTAGTTGTCGAGGGTGCAACAAGCACGTCCGGTGAACAGGTCAGGGTTCCATAGCCGCAGGCAGAACAGTTGAAACTGGAGCAGCAGCACGGCCAGGTGGACTGGGGACAGCAAGGAGTCATCATACCAGGTAGTCCTGAGGCATGGTCCTAGGGCTCAGGTCCTCCGAGAGAAAGACAGAAAGAGAGAAAGAGAGAATTAGAGAGAGCATATTTAAATACACACAGGACACCGGATAAGACAAGAGAAATACTCCAGATGTAACAGACTGACCCTAGCCCCCCGACACATAAACTACTGCAGCATAAATACTGGAGGCTAAGTGCACTGTGTCATCTGAATGCAGGGGAGCTGTTCTCTCCTCACTTCTGGCCTGTTGAACCACAGCCTACAGCAGCTCCAGCTCAGCACTGGGTCCAGAGAGGTCTCCCCTGTGTTAATGAGTGGTGGCTTCGTCGGCCATATTGCCCCTGGTGCTATCCATGTCGCTAGTACAAAGCAGTTTTTAATTGCCCTGTAGCTGGTGTTAAATGGGATTTGATATTTAACTATGTTAAAGAAGATACATTTTTAATGTCTGTTTGATTTTGATTCATTTGGCTAACTCTGAAGTTATCTCAGTTGCCCTCAACATTTAATATTCCTCTAACCTTATTGAATGTTTCTAACCATGAGCCTGTCATACTGAGCTCTGAGGTTAAAGGAAATCTCCTTTCTCACTGACAGAGCGTAGTCAAAGCCCAGGTCTTATCCTCTGAAGGCTCATGAGATAAGATGTGGGAGCAGGCAGCAAGCTCAGGCACCAGGGAAGGTGTCTAGAGGAGAGGGATTTCTCTCCATCTGGTTGAGACAAACTACATCATCCCTGGGGCCTACTGCTAGGTCTGCTGGGCTGCTAGGTCTGCTAGGTAACTGACATCTAAACCTCTAGATTCGATGTCTGCGCCCCTGCCCCATAAAAATCTGTCTGTTTAAGCTAGATATATCTATTTTTGCATGGGCTGTGTCTCAATCCACCGTATCTGCCGATGTCGGCCATCTGCATCTGCGGTGAAAGGTTGCAGAGCCACAGCGATGTTTGTCACACCATGAGACATCCTGAAAATTGGAATTCTGTTACGGGCGTCGTAAGGAGTGGACCAAAATGCAGCGGGTATATTTATCATCTTCTTTATTGAAGGAAAAACACATACACAAAACAAACGACGAAAACAGTCCCGTAAGGTGCACAGACTATACAGGAAACAACCACCCACAAAACACAAGTGAAACAAACCCCAACTAAATATGGCCTCCAATTAGAGGCAACGACAACCAGCTGCCTCTTATAGGAGGTCCTACCAAAACCCCAACATAGAAATAGAAAAACTAGATAAACACATAGAAATAGAAAATGTAGAACATAAACCAAAAAACCCGAACCACACAAAACAAACACCCCCTGTCACGCCCTGACCAAACTACAATAACAAATAACCCCTTTTACTGGTCAGGACGTGACAAATTCTCACGAAAAAGTTATTTTTTGCCCTCAGAACAGCCTCAATTCGTCGGGGCATGGACTCTACAAGGTGTCGAAAGCAACCCACAGGGATTCTGCCCATATTGACTCCAATGGTTCTCGCAGTTGTGTCAAGTTGGCTGGATGTTCTCTGGGTGATGGACCATTCTTGATACCAGTGGCGATTTTAGCATGTAAATCTTGGTTGGGCAAACTCAACATTTTTCTTTTAGATGCATGCCAGCAAAGCCACAACACAACACTAAACAATACATTAATTGGACTATAACGGTGACAAACGGTGCCTACAAACTGTTAGGTCCTACATAAAGCTGTCCCAACAGCAGAGCTTTCTTTTCAGCACTATGAAGTGAATCCTTACTACCACTACAGTTGGCTATCAGCGGCGCCTTGTCTGGCAGCAAAACATTCATTCAGCCTCATTTACTGCCTTTTTTAAAAACATAGCTGATACAGTTTAGTTGCTTAAACAAATGTGGTTTCTACTGGCAATTGAGATGTACAAACTATGGCATAGGGGAAGGATGAGCGGATAAGAGGCAATCCGCAATCAGTCATTTCAATTAAGACATTAATGAGCGAGCTAAGACAGACGTAGTCAATATAACTATTTGTTCAGCACGTTTGAATTCAGCGACAGAATTCAGAACATGGGCCGTTCTTACAGCATTCTCCGTGTACACCAAGTCAGAACCGTAGGATAAATAAAGGGGGCATATAAGCAGACAAGGGACCAAATTATTAGGGTGAGGCACATGGGCTACTAATATCTTACTACACAACATACACTTAGCATTACTTTCTTAGCTACAGTATACATGTCTCCCTGGCATATTACATAATTTATGCAGTAGCTTACAATACATTTTTGGACTCACCTTGTTGTGCTGTGTTCACTTGAACAAGAAGGTGGCCCTTCTTGTGTGCAAATTTTGTCATGAAAGTCTGGCATTCTCTGGATTAATGGTGCTTTTAAGACAACTTGGAACTCGGAAAAAAACAAGGTCGAATCCCGACGTCAGTGATCTTCAGGTCGGAGCTCTAGAAAGAGGCCTGAGTTCCCAACTTGGAATTCCGATTTGGCTGACCGTTCAAAATGTATTTTGCAAGTCAGAACTAGTTTATTTCCAAGTTCCCAGTTGTCTTGACCTTGGCCATTATTTTGGCCATGCTGTAAATCCAGCATGACCGTGTGGCAAAAGTCATGCTGGATTTACAGCATGGCCAAGGTATTCAACCTTTTTTGGTCAATGTGAATGTGCGTGTAAATGTTTATCATTTTAAGCTTGGAAAAGAGACCCTTAAACTCAGACTTGGACCGCATACCCTCTCCACCGAATAGCAATACTGATTACTTTGAAAAGCTTGCACTTAGCCACTCATTGTTGAATTTGCGATTTTTCAACTTGTTGTGTAATGTTTATGTCTAATGGCCGATGACCACCGATACATTTTATCTCTAATTTATCTTCATATAACAAGGATTAAAAATAATTTGCCAATAGATTGTCGACTTGATTCATGATGGTGATTGGTTTGCTAGCTAAGATTTTGAAAGTATGATGTTGACATGATCAGTCCAATCAAAGCTATGATAGATATGTGATTTGACATCCTTTTATCTGTGGCCAATGACCTTGAGCCTTCTTGGATGGGCACTTCTAATGTAAATCTATAGCAGCACTATGCCCCACCTTCCCTGAATGACGGGTCGCCACTGATTGATACACTACAAGCTGTTGAGCGTGAAAAACCCAGCAGTGTTGCAGTTCTTGACACAAACTTGTGCGCCTGGCACAGTGTATATTGAAGTCAGTGGCGGCTAGTGGGAGGAGATATAGGACAGCTCATTGTAATAGCTGGAACGAAATCAATGGAATGGTATCAAACACAAACATATGGAAACCACATTTGACTCCATTCCATTCCAGCCATTACAATGAGCCAAACCTCTAGCTCCTCCCACCAGCCTCCACTGATGGAAGTAGTTTAGTGCCTAAAAAGGGTTAAATATTTGGCAAAAATAAATCACTCAGATATAGGACAGACCCTTCAAAACAAACTTTATTTTTCACTACATTTTGGGGTGGGAATAATCTAAGATGTAGGCTATCCTCAAGAGTTATGTACTGTCCTGGGGCCTCATTTATATTTTGTTTTTATTAGTTTTATACTTGAACTTAGTCATAAAATAATTTCTGACGAGGGGCTTACGTTGGAGTCAAAAAAGATACTGAGCATAAAAAACCTTGCTTACGCAGGTTATGAGAAGCCCATTTGTAATTTATGCACCTGTGATCTATAAATCGCAAATTAACGGCCCCTGAACGTGCCTTGCAATCAGTGATTTCCCCATATAGAATGCTAGCACAAATTCAAGTTTAGTCAGGAATAGCCATGGACCAAAAGTGTAACGGCTGTCGTTATGTAGAGAGGACCAAGGCGCAGCGGTTTGCGTGCTCATCATTATTATTTATTAAAATGTGAACACGGAAAAACAATAAACAAAGAAACGCCAGGAACAGTTTTACAGGCTATAATAACAAGCAGTGCAAAATCAACTACCCACAAATCCCCAGGTGAAAACACGCAACTAATATATGACTCCCAATCAGGAACAACGACGTACAGGTGTTCCTGATCGGGAGCCACACAGACCACACAGAAATAAACAAACTAGAAAACCAACCTAGAATACAAAACCCAGAACATACACCAAAACCCGGTAATACATAAATAAAACACCCCTCTACAATACTCATAACCCCCGAACCACATAAAACAAATACCCTCTGCCACGTCCTGACCAACCTACAAATACAAATAACCCCTATACTGGTCAGGACGTGACAAAAAGAGAAGACGAGATTACAGAGATGGTAGAGGAGATTGAAGACAGGCAACAAGTATTATTCAGTGGACTAAATAGTGGGTTGACAAAATAAAAACCAAACCGGTAGTTTGGGAGTGTGTCACCGCTGCAGTGAACAAGGTGGGGCAGCAAGACAGAACTGTGGCTGATGTGAAAAATAAATGGTCACATTGAAACGGGGGAAGCTGTGTTGCAGCCCGTGCACCGGGTGAGTATACTCCCTCCACCCAGGGATAAAGTGCGTGAGGCTCCCAAATCAGCAGGTGCCAGGAGTGAGGGGGAAGGTTTGGCCCCTGGTGTTGAGGGTCCATCCGTCCACGTCTGCATCCATTACCAAGCGTCGCAGACCCGCAGGTGCCAGGAGTGAGGGGCAATGTTTGGCCACAGGTGTTGAGGGTCCGTCCATGTCTACGGTTCACTTGTTGACCGCCTCAGTCCTGCAAACCCAGAACAAGTTGAACACATTGGTTGAGCAGATTGTGACTGAACTCGGAAGAATACACAAGGTTGAGAGAAATTTACATAATGCAATTGTTGAACGATTTCCACAACGTATATAAAAAAAACTATGCTTTGTATATTGTCCGGCATTCTGTTTCTTACCAATCTCTGTATGAGCTGCCGCATCACTGCATCAGGCGGGGAAGGTGCTCCATTGGGTGGTGGGTTAGGAGGCTCTTGGGGGTCCATTCTAATCTCTGCATCCATTTCAATACCATGCCTCAGGGCTATGTTGTGGAGATCAACCACATGACAGTAATGCGTGTCACCTTTGATTGGGGAGGGAAACCATTCATTCTTAATTAAACAGGCTAACATTTTTACATTTAGGTTTGAAATTGCACACCCCAGTGTTCTTGTCAAACAAACGTGCACTACTAATGGGCACTACAGTTACTGAGAACACCCCTTAATCTGTTCGCATTTTGTTGCAATGCTAGTGGAAACGATAAGAATCAGCTGATTCCATTCGTTTACACTGGCATTGCTACAAAATGAACAAGCTTCAAGGGGACATCTCAGTAACTGTAGGGCCACATTAAAAACTTTTCAGCTGTTTGGCCAGAACCTTCGGGTGTGTAATTTCAATAAATGCTAAATATATAATGTTGGTATGTTGCTTTAAGTCGACCCATTTTAAAACTATATGTAAGTTTTGTAGCGGAGTTTTCCGCCTGATGCATCAAGGCAACGCCACTTACCCTTCAGCAGTCCGATGGTGCGCTCCACAACCGACCTTGTTCTACAGTGCGCCAAATTGTAGCGCATTTCCTCTGCTGATCTGCAAAGGGAGTGAGAAGCCATGTTCTCAGTGGAAGCCCCGGTCACCTAATAGGGTAAAACTGATGGTACATTATTTTGCACGGTTAGGATATTATATACAATAAAATAACTCACCGAGAAGCCACCTGCCTCCACTCTCACCAGGTTCTAGATGCAGGCTGACTCTGCGGTGGCACAAAATGAATGAGTCATGCGAAGACCCTGGCCACTTGGAGCATACATTGAGTTGTTGCGTACGGGCATCGCAGATCTGAATATTCAATGAATGGAAATTCTTCCTGTTAACATATAATGGAAATTCTTCCTGTTATAATATCCACCCTGCACAGCCAGAAGAGGACTGGCCACCCCTCATAGCCTGGTTCCTCTCTAGGTTTCTTCCTAGGTTTTTGGCCTTTCTAGGGAGTTTTTCCTAGGGAGTTTTTCCTAGCCACCGTGCTTCTTTCACATGCATTGCTTGCTGTTTGGGGTTTTAGGCTGGGTTTCTGTACAGCACTGAGATATCAGCTGATGTACGAAGGGCTATATAAATACATTTGATTTGATTTGATGTTCATCTGCAGACGGTGCGCGTAAGGCAATATGCGTGCAGTCAACTGCACCTATGACCCCTGGGAAATTAAATGAGAGGACAAACTCTGCTTTGACGTGCGCCTGTTCATCGGCTGTAAATGGGAAACTAAAGTATCTCGTGGACAGTACGTGTAGAATCGCCTCGATCACTTGAGGCAGGATGTGGCTGAATGGTGGCTGTGATATACCCGACCTGTCACTCATTTCCCTGTGGAATCTGAGAGTGGACAGTACTTGGACAGATACGGGTATGGCATGATTACAGCGTGTTTTCCTTTCCAGATTAGGGGCTAAATCTGCGCACAAATCTAACAGAACATTTCTTGGGAGACAATAGCTATTTATAAACCGTGGATCATCATATGCAAAAAAGTCATTCCGGTCTCTGAAAACTCTCTCCCTTCTAAAATCACGGTTTTCAATGTCTTCCAATAACGCAAGAACAGCCATGGTTACTTTTTTCTAATTTGACAGACTATTATAGAATATCGCATCCTGTTTTTAATTCAAAACACCTTGCGTCTGGTAATTAATTCCCCACACCTTTAATTGATACTTCCTAACAAATTGTTCATATAGCTAATGCAAAGTTCACCACAGGCTTTTACGCATATGCGTCCCAAACTGCAATACCCCTACATAACCAGCAGGAAAATCACTTACGTCAAGTCTAGACTTTCGTAGAGATAGGATCCTTTCCATGTCAAAGTAAGGTTTTATAAATAACTACTTATACGTGGTTTTCTGCGTAAGTCATACTTATGATCAAAATTCATCGTAAGTCCGTTTTATAAATGAGGCCCCAGGGCTCATTGATTAGTTCATGCTCAACACATATTCCTCTCTGCTCCAGTTAGCCACTTTAGAGACTGTTGGTAGATATTTTTCTAAAACCTTTTTGGCTAAATATATATTGAATGTGTGAACACCAAGCGTGAGTGTTATCTCATAAGCAGTTAATGTCATGGTAACTGTCTCTGCTGTGTGTTTGTGTGTTGTTGTGTTTGTGTCAGTGTCTGTGGGACTTGGTGAGACAATTATTACTGTAATGCAACCTTAAGAGCTCTTTTATATGTAACGTTTAACGTTCCCAGCATGCCACCAATCACACAAGGGCACCCTGGGATTCGAATATCATTCTGCTGGAAATAAAACCTTAAGTGCAATGATCTTTTCATGATGTTTTGACAAAATAGCTTCAGAGAGAAATTAGCTGTAGCTAAAGGAGAGGAGAACGTTACAGATCTTTACTCTGCAGCAGCCAGATACAGTATTTACTCTCATCCTTGTCCCGTCCATTTAAGACTAGAGGGAAGGAGCACTAATCATCTTAGGTCCAGCTATAACTAAATCATGGCACTCACTGTGCTACAGTCTTGTATCAACTGGAAAAACCAACAGGCTTCTGTAGACAGTCTAATCAACAAAGTTTACAGAGATGACTAAATAAATGAAGCGACTGGGAGATTTCAAATTAACAGGGGAGACTCTCCTCTCTCCGTCTGTTCATCCGTCTGAGACCGACTAGTGTTGTCCTTGATGTAAGATGAGATGTTCCATCATGGGTGACAGAAGCATCCACAACAACACAGGGGTCTGCCGCAACTGCATCTGAGGCAATCACTGGCTTGGTTTGTGTGTCAGTCCGAGTCCATCTGAGCTCCACTCCAGTCCACTTGCACAGGTCATTGAGGTCTGGCCAGTCAGTCCAAAGCCTGCAGCATGATTGTCCAGTTTTCCATTGGCCTTCTTCCTGACACCCAGGAAGTTGTCCTCAGGGTCCGTGGCCAGTGGGACCTTCCTCCTCCTTAAGTGCAGAAGGAGGTGAGTCAGTCTGGTAGCAGTGTAAATCCACTCGACGTTCGGGACACCCAAACCCCCCTCTTTGGCTCAGGAAGATAACGTCACGTGTGGTGTGTGTGGTTAAGCAGAACCACTTTCTCACTTCTTGAACAGTTTTGTTATTAATTTCCCTCAGAACCTTCGGTGGGATATGCCTGATCACAGGCAGAGGGGAAATGTCAATCATATCAAGCCTGGTTGAATCCTAATGGACAAGCTCCTCACCAGCAACATTAAACTTATGTCCAAGATGGCTGTATGTTTCGTGACGAGAGTACACTCTGATTGGTTTATTCTTTAGTGTAAATGTTGGGGGCTTATCAATTAAAAAAGTAATCTGTACGAGAGAGCATGTCTTTGATAACATGCTTCTCTATGGAGGAGATCTGAACATCATCAGCATACCCCTGTACTGGGTTCTGTGACCGTACAAGGGCTGGGGCACACTGGCATAGCCATTTCAGCTACTGGTTGATGGCTAGGATGAAGTCAAAAGCATTCCATGGTCATCCTGTTTTTATCCCAACCCTTAGTGGGAGCGGTTCAGTTAGCTGATTCCCACAGATAACTTGGAGAAAAGAGCCTTCGTACACATCGGATATAATGTCCACATGAGGCTGAGTTCCTCAAGAGCATTGATCATTACAATATGTGACAAAGTACCAAAGGCATCTCTAAAGTCCAGAAACCCAGTGTAAAACTTTGTGGATTCATGCTTGAAGTCTTCAATTCCAGTTTTAGGCAGAACACATGCTCATTCATGCCCTGTCTGTCTGTATACTGTACTGTATGCCTGTTGTTTGGGAGAGAGAATGCCTGTTATCTACAAGCCATGGTACACCTTTATATAGGCAAGCAAGCATTTCATGAAGACTTTATAGACAGAGGGTAAGAGAGAGATGTCTGTCCATGTAGGAGGATACTCTGGAACAGTGTCTTTTTGGGGTATTCTGTGGATAAGAGCACCTTTCCACGAGTCAGGGATCTTTCCATTAATCAGACAGGCATCGAAAATATCCATGAGGGCATGGGGGGACAGCGCCTTCAGAAAGTACTCACACCCCTTGACTTTTTCCACATTTTGTTTTGTTACAGCCTGAATTTAAATTGTATTAAATTGACATTTTGTGTCACTGGCCTACACACAATACCCCATAATGTCAAAGTGGAATTATGTTTTTAGAAATGTTTACATAATAATAATTTAAAAAAAATTGAAATTTCTTAAATCAATAAGTAATCAATCCCTTTGTTATGGCAAACCTAAATAAGTTCAGGTGTAAAAATGTGATTAACAAGTCACATAAGTTGCATGGACATGATTTTTGCATGACTTCCTCATCTCTGGAACCCACACATACTAAAAAAAGCAAAAAAAGCAAAAAAAGAAACGTCCCTTTTTCAGGACCCTGTCTTTCAAAGACAATTTGTAAAAATCCAAATAACTTCTTCATTGTAAAGGGTTTAAACATGTTTTCCCATGCTTATTCAATGAACCATAAACAATTAATGAACATGCACCTGTGGAATGGTCGTTAAGACACTAACAGCTTACAGACGGTAGGCAATTAAAACTTAGGACACTAAAAAGGCCTTTCTACTGACTCTGAAAAACACCAAAAGAAAGATGCCCAGGGCTCCTGCTCATCTGTGTGAACATGCCTTAGGTATGCTGCAAGGAGGCATGAGGACTGCAGATGTGGCCAGGGCAATAAATTGCAATGTCTGTACTGTGAGACGCCTAAGACAGCGCTACAGGGAGACAGGGCGGACAGCTGATCGTCCTTGCAGTGGCAGGCCACGTGTAACAACACCTGCACAGGATCGGTACCTCCAAACATCACACCTGCGGGACAGGTACAGGATGACAACAACAACTGCACGAGTTACACCAGGAACACACAATCCCTCCATCAGTGCTCAGACTGTCCGCAATAGGCTGAGAGAGGCTGGACTGAGGGCTTGTAGGCCTGTTGTAAGGCAGGTCCTCACCAGACATCACCGGCAACAACATCGCCTATGGGCACAAACCCACCATCACTGGACCAGACAGGACTGGCAAAAAGTGCTCTTCACTGATGAATCGCTGTTTTGTCTCACCAGGGGTGATGGTCGGATTTGCCGTTTATTGTCGAAGGAATGAGCGTTACACCGAGGCCTTTACTCTGGAGCAGGATCGATTTGGAGGTGGAGGGTCCGTCATGGTCTGGGGCGGTGTGTCACAGCATCATCGGACTGAGCTTGTTGTCATGGCAGGCAATCTCAAGGCTGTGTATTAAAGGGAAGACATCCTCCTCCCTCATGTGGTACCCTTCCTGCAGGCTCATCCTGACATGACCCTCCAGCATAACAATGCCACCAGCCATACTGCTTGTTCTGTGCATGATTTCCTGCAAGAGAAGAATGTCAGTGTTCTGCCGTGGCCAGCGAAGAGCCCGGATCTCAATCCCATTGAGCACGTCTGGGACCTGTTGGATCGGAGGGTGAGGGCTAGGGCCATTCCCCCCAGAAATGTCCGGGAACTTGCAGGTGCCTTGGTGGAAGAGTGGGGTAACATCTCACAGCAAGAATTGGCAAATCTGGTGCAGTCCATGAGGAGGAGATGCACTGCAGTACTTAATGCAGCAGGTGGCCACACCAGATACTGACTGTTACTTTTGATTTTGACCCCCCCCCCCCCCCCCCCCCTTTGTTCAGGGACACATTATTCAATTTCTGTTAGTCACATGTCTGTGGAACTTGTTCAGTTTATGTCTCAGTTGTTGAATCTTACGTTCATGCAAATATTTACACATGTTAAGTTTGCTGAAAATAAACGCAGTTGACAGTGAGAGGACGTTTCTTTTTTTACTGAATTTATTATTTGTAAAGTCCCTCAGTCGAGCAGTGCATTTTAACACAGATTCATCCACAAAGACCAGGAAGGTTTGCAAATACCTCGCAAAGAAGGGCACCTACTGGTAGTTGGGTAAAAAAAAACAGACCTTGAACATGCCTTTCAGCATGGTGAAGTTATTAATTACACTTTGGATGGTGTATCAATACACCCAGTCACTACAAAGAGACAGGCCTCCTTCCTAACTCAGTTGCCATAGAGGAAGGAAAACGCTCAGGGATTTCACCATGAGGCCAATGATGACTTTAAAATAATTACAGAGTTTAATGGCTGCAATAGGAGAAAACTGGATCAACAACATTGTAGTTACTCCACAACACTAACCTAAATGACAGATTGAAAAGAAGGAAGCATAGTACAGAATTGAAAAAAATTAAAAACATACATCCTGTTTGCAATAAGGCACTAACTAAAACTGCAAATCCAACACAACACATCACTGAGTCATATTTTTAAGCATGGTGGTGGCAGCATCATGTCATGGGTATGCTTGTCATCGGCAAGGACTAGGGAGTTTTGTAGGATAAAAATAAACAGAATAGAGCTAAGCACAGGCAAAATCCTAGCCGAAAACCTGGTTCAGTCTGCTTTCCAACAGACACTGGAAGACAAATTCACCTTTCAGCAGGACAATAACCTAAGCACAAGGCCAAATATACACTTGTTGCTTACCAAGATGACATTGAATGTTACTGAGTGGCATAGTTACAGTTTTGACATAAATCGCTATGAAAATCTATGGCAAGACTTTAAAATTGCTGTCTAGCAATGATCAACTACCAACTGGACAGAGAAAATAATAATGAGTAAATATTGAACAATCCAGGTGTGCAAAGCTCTTAGAGATAGACTCACAGCTGTAATCGCTGCCAAATGTGATTCTAGCATGTAATGACTCAGTCGTGTGGACCTGGGGCCAGACCCACTGGCTCCAGGTCATCTATAAGTCTATGCTAGGTAATGCTCCGCCTTATCTCAGCTCACTGGTCACGATAACAACACCCACCCGTAGCACGCGCTCCAGCAGGTATATCTCACTGGTCATCCCCAAAGCCAACACCTCCTTTGGCCGCCTTTCCTTCCAGTTCTCTGCTGCCAGTGACTGGAACGAATTGCAAAAATCGCTGAAGCTGGAGACTTACATTTCACTCACTAACTTTACACATCAGCTATCTGAGCAGCAAACCGATCGCTGCAGCTGTACATAGTCCATCTGTAAATAGCCCACCCAATCTACCTACCTCATCCACATATTGTTTTTATTTACTTTGCTGCTCTTTTGCACACCAGTATCACTACTTACACACCATCATCTGTTCATCATCATCTGCTCCTCTATCACTCCAGTGTTAACCTGCTAAATTGTAATTACTTTGCTACTATGGCCTATTTATTGCCATACCTCCTCATGCCATTTGCAGAGACTGTATATAGACTTACTTTTTTCTATTGTGTTATTTACAGTACGCTTGTTTATTCCATGTGTAACTCTGTGTTGTTGTTTCTGTTGCACTGCTTTGCTTTATCTTGGCCAGGTCGCAGTTGTAAATGAGAACTTGTTCTCAACTAGCTTACCTGTTTTTTTTTTTACAGTTCCAGTCAAAAGTTTGGACACACCTACTCATTCAAGGGTTTTTCCTATTTTTCTTACTATTTTATACATTTTATAGAATAATAGTGAAGACATCACAACTATGAAATAGCACATATGGAATCATGTAGTAACCAAAAAAGTGTTAAACAAATCAAAATATATTCTTCAAAGTAGCCACCCTTTGTCTTGATGACAGCTTTGCACACTCTTGGCATTCTCTCAACCAGCTTCACCTGGAGTTCCCACATATGCTGAGCACTTGTTAGCTAATTTTCCTTCACTCTGCAGGTTAAGTGTGCCTTGAATTCTAAATAAATCACAGACAGTGTCACCAGCAAATTACCCCCACACCATCACATCTCCTCCTCCATGCTTCACGGTGGGAACCACACATGTGGAGATCATCTATTCACACAGTGGCGGATTTAGGTACAGGCGACATGGGCAGCTCATTTGCACGATTAGTTTTCTATCGCTCATTTACACGTCACGTCAATGATATCATGTCACCATGTGGGACTGTTGGTCAATTAACCTTGTCGGAGTGGGCGCCCTGCTTCTAGTTTGTGAGCTAGGTGGGCTACTGCCTGGGAAGGTCTCCCAATCAGAAGTATGAGATGGGAAGAGGGTAGGTTGACCTCAGGTCTCCCCACTGGAAGCCCGGGGTATGGGGAGTGGGGGAATCTATCAAAATCAGTTACACTACGAAATGCTACCAAATAAACCACAATTTATTCATAATACTGTGAATATATAGTTTCACAGACACATTGCTGCTTTTTTTTCTGGTTTGTGTGAAATCGTTAAGAATAATATAAAGCCAGCCTGCACACCACTAAGGTGAATTGGTTTAGTCTTGACTCTTGGTTGACAGTGTTGCGGGATGGGTAACGTATTGATGCTCGAGGGGGGGTTTGCCCAAGGAGCCATACAAGCTAGAACCGCCACTGTGTTCACATACTCTGCGTCTCACAAAGACACAGCAGGTTGGAACCAAAAATCTCAAATTTGGACTCATCAGACCAAAGGACAGATTTCCACCGGTCTAGTGTCCATTGCTCGTGTTTCTTGGCCCAAGCAAGTCTCCTCTTATTATTGGTGTCCTTTAGTGTGGTTTCTTTGCAGCAAATCGACCATGAAGGTCTGATTGACACAGTCTCCTCTGAACAGTTGATGTTGAGATGTGTCTGTTACTTGAACTCTGTGAAGCATTTATTTGGGCTGCAATCTGAGGTGCAGGTAACTCCAATGAACTTATCCTCTGTGCAGCAGAGGTAACTCTGGGTCTTCCTTTCCTGTGGTGGTCCTCGTGAGAGACAGTTTCATCATAGCGCTTAATGGTTTTTGCGACTGCACTTGAAGAAACTTTCAAAGTTCTTGACATTTTCCGGATTGACTAACCTTCATGTCTTAAAGTAATGATGGACTGTCATTTCTCTTTGCTTATTTGATCTGTTCTTGCCATAATATGGACTTGGTCTTTTACCAAATAGGGCTATCTTCTGTATACCCCCCTACCTTGTCACAACTGATTGGCTCAAACGCATTAAGAAGGAAAGAAATTCCACAAATTAACTTTTAACAAGGCACACCTGTTAATTAAAATGCATTCCAGGTGACTACCTCATGAAGTGAATGAATACTTTCTGAAGGCACTGATACCTCCTGAAACAAACACACACACACACAAACACACACACACACACACACACACACACACACACACACACACACACACACACACACACACAGTAGACTGATGCTTTCTGATATAGTACAGTACACAATACAAGGGACGTTATGATTACATGAAGCCTTGTAGAAAATGACATTAGCAGAATGCAAATGGGTGGTAATATTTGTTCTGCATGGTTGACTGGCTAAAGCTTAACCATGAGCTAGCACAAACCATAAGATAACGTGTTGGTACTGTAGTGAATGCAGCACGTGTGTGCATGCATCTCCTCCCAAGCGGAGGACAACCCTCTACCTCCACTGTGTTTTGCTCCTTCGTGGAACGGCTGCTGTGGCAACAGCAAGTGTATGTCTGTGTTAGCGCCGGGGGATGGATGACGTGATGGAGTGTGCACTATGCAGGACGTGCTGTGATTGAGGATGCTCATCTGGCATTACTGTCCTGTCCTTGCCGGAGTCTACAACCAACACAGCATTAACCTTGTGTGTGTGTGTGAGAGAGAGAAAGAGAGAGAGTGAGAGAGAGAGAGAGAGAGAGAGAGAGTGTGTGAGAGAGAGTGAGAGAGTGAGTGAGAGAGTGTGTGAGATAGAGAGAATGTTGCAGTTTCTTGCAATTCTGCACATTTTGCCATGTCTTTGTGTTCTCTGATACCTGAGTGACTCAACAAAATGAATTAGGGCCACCTGGGCGCCGAGGTCCCTGGTCACGAAATCTGGCCATGATAAATACAAAATTTAGATAGCTGGTCAGCCTAACTTACCTACCTAGCTAACATGGGCTGGTTGATCAACTGGACATTTCTGACAGGTTATAAATAGCTCTCTAATGTATGACAGTGAATGACATAACAAGAGGGAAACTGCCCATTATATTAAATTGAAAGACTGACTGAGTCCCTTTTTTTAAAAGTAGGGACCCACGATCTGTATTGACCCCGTTCTGGCTCTGGATCCGGACCGCAGCCAGCCTATTGAGTATGGCAGCATTAGATCTTGAATGAATGCAGAAAGCAACTGCTCCTAGCTCATACTATAGAAGAAGAACTGAATGGAACAGTTGGTTGAGCTGCTAGCTGACAAAAGGGAAACTTGCATTGTTGGGGTTCTTTGACTCTTTTCCCATGGCAGGTATTATTCTAAACCCTTGCTCCCAGTCTCCTCTTAGTATGCTAATTTAACCTGCCACAATGTAAAGTCTTGTAGCGTATCATCATTCCACATTGGTCGAGAGCCAACGTAGTGAAGAGCAGAGTAGTACAAAGAATTTGAGCGCGGGGCAAGGGAACTCAGGGCTTGATTGATCAGCATGCCTCTGACCCTCTACAGGGCAGTCGGAGGAAGAGCTATGTTTGAAAGGCCTGCCTGGCTGGCTGGCTGGATGACTGGCTCTAGGGCCGGGAGACACTTGCTCTCAGCACACTTATTGTACACTGTGGACCCTGCCAGGTGCTTCATTCTGTGTAATACTGCAGGGCACCAGGGATCGGGCTCTCTAGGAGACTTGGTCAGCATGGCCAAGCTTTTGTATTACATCTAGCTCAGTTAGTGTAGTCAGACTCAAATGTACTCCCCTGGGTTACTTTAACATATATTCACACGTGTGTTTGATGATACAGATGAGGGATCATCAGATTGTTTTCATCACATTTGAGATAATTTGTCATGCATTCATGCCATGCTTTAGAGCCTGGGCCTTCAGATCTATGGTGTATTTTCTGTGAAGTAGCAAGCAGACTAGAGGCAGCGTAGAATAAGTCTCTGATGGCTGCTTGTACATACTGTAGTTGTAGAGACAAAGCACCACCACCTGCAGGCTCCAATGACAGGTTTCAGCAGCAGCATGTCTCTAACCCCTCTCCTCGCCTCACCTCACCTCTGTGTCTTCACTCCGAGCTGTAAAACAATTTTCTAATCAAGGTTTAATTAGTGAAGGAAAGCTTTGCACTTCCCTCTCAACGATCGGCGGAGTCAAAATCAGAGCCGTTAAATTGTCATGCCTGCCTGCGGCGCCTGTAATGGGTAAAGTTAGTTTGACCTTTATTTAACTAGGCAAGTCAGTTAAGAACAAATTCTTATTTTCAATGACAGCGCCTAGGAACAGTGCCTTGTTCAGGGGCAGAACAATAGATTTATACCTTGTCAGCTCAGGGATTCGATCTTGCAACCTTTCGGTTACTAGTCCAATGCTCTAACCACTAGGCTACGCTGCCACCCCTAAGGGGGCTCAGGGTGGTGGTGATGCAGCCAATGCACCAGCATATGTTAGTTTACTGGCCCTGGAAGGCAGCTCTGCTCTGCCTTGAATTCTCACTCAGAAAAACAATTACAGAAGGCACTGTAGGGGTGTTCTCATTCTCACTATCCATACCCATGTGGAATTGATCCCTATGCTTCTTTCAAACTGTTATTTCAATTGACTCAGTGGTGGACTGTTTTTATGGGCACCCAACCTAATCCAACAATGTATGTGCGTGAGTGTGTGAGGCCGGTAAAGTGGGCTGTAGTCTGTAGTCTTTCTTTGGTTAAAGACCCAGATGAAACAATGCGACAGATACAGTTGCTCCGTGGCTGAGGCTAATGCCCACTGAATGCCACTGCACTTTGTTTAATGCAAAGTAGCCTGACATTTAAGGAACTTGGACTATATGTAATTGGAGCTGTGGCCTTCTGAAGCTCCTCTACTCCTCTCCTCCCCCTCTGTCAGGACAAAGCAATGAAACATCCTCCTTCTCCTTTCCACTCTCCCTCTCCTTCTTCCTCTCACCGGCATGAAAAACAGCTTTCACGCAGCTCTCTGTCTACTGTATGAACAATAGTATGCTGGGTCTGGGCTATTTGGTCACAGTTTTAAAACGAGGTGAGGAAGGAAAGAAGTCATGGGGGACTTCACTTTGAACATAAAGTACAGTCTCTGTAGTGTAAGTTGAAATACATTACAGGGCATTTTCCACACTCACTCTTTTATACTATACCAGTTTTTGCCAGTCAAGGTTAGTCTAAGAATTGACACGGTGACTCACAATGGCCTGTCCAACAGGATGGTAAAATAGTCATACAATACCCTGTAGCTGTACTCATGGAACAACTGCATTGAGTGAACCCATTGCTCTCCTCTCGAAGGTTAACACCCTGAGGCCACTAGCCTTAGGGCTTCATTTAACTTGGCTCCCTTCAAGCCAACTCAATTTGTGACCTCCGAAGTGGGGGGGGGAACGTCTCTCAAAGACACTATAAAAGGGTCGTAAAATGCCATAATATGCTTTTAAACAACATATTAATATCTGATATTGTTTGTAAAATGGGCCTAGATTGGACTCCCTTTCGCGGTGTGGCAGGGAGAAAGGGCACAGGCCAGTAGAAGAGAAAGGGATATACTGCTTTAGTGAGAAAGGTGACATAACAGTGTAACAGGATGGAACTGTCTTGGCCTGTTTGGTTCCCAGGTGTGCCTCATAATTAAGGGCATGCCCAAGACATAAATGCTTGTCTGTTTCATTCATTCAGGGGATCCCCTTAGGAGTGTACAGGCTGGCGTGCCTTGGGAGGATGGGATCAGTGACCATGGTATAATCCAAATTCTACCGGAACCGAAACGTAAGAGTCTATGGCAAGAAGTGCCCCTCCACTGGCAGCTGTTCTCCTTCTCCCTTGGCACGCTTTCCTCAGTTTTATTTGATTGGTATGTATTTATTGTGTGTTGGCCAGCGATGATAGGAATGTAAGTATTATGTAATACCTTGACGTGCTTATGACTACTTGTGCTGATGCTGAAACTGAGATGATATAACCATGTTTTGCTTGTTGTCAGCAGTGTGTCCCTGAAGCGCTAGGCACTGAAAATGCCGTCTTTGAACGTACCTGAAATCTCTTATAGAAAATAAAATGTATTTTGGTATCATGACATCTGACTGGTTATTCCCATGCTCCACTCCTTTATGTAAAGAACCTGTTTTAAATTAGTCCAGGGGATCTCACCTCGCTTATAAAGAAAAGGTGGCGTAGTATCGACTACACATCTTATTTGTGGCTAATTCCCCCACGTTACAACATTGTTCTCTTCCCCCTGTCCGCAAGTCACCACCAGGCCATCTATCACTGCGGTAAAGATGTAGGAAGTGCCAAGAGAAAGAATCAAGGACAAGGATGATGGTGATATCTACAGCAACTATTTCACAGGCCTTATAGTGCTTCATTTCATCCACATTTCAGAACAGTAGTTACCTGGTATGGAAATCATTTTGATAAGATTGAGCGGCTAAATACAGTTTGTAATACGTATTTTTTGGTACGGTTCATTATGTATTCATATACTTAGTTGTACTACGGCCTACTGTATCCATTCACATGTGCAGCAACTAGTCCCAGCAGCAGTTTCTGTATCACTATCAATGGTCCTTGTAACCAGATTGCTTCTCTGCTCAAGTGCCATCCCTAGACTCAAGCGGTGTGATATGTAGAAGGTTTCCATCACTGACTTGACCTTATCAGCAGACATTAATAATTGCTCAGCCTGTACATGTGGTGCAGAGACCTCCTGCCCACTTGACTGTGCTAATGCTTTATGAAAGCACAGAGAAAATATACCCAGAGTAATTTGATCTGACTGTCTCTGCAAAAAGTTCATCTCCTTCTCTTTCTAATATCCCTCCATCAGCCCCTCTAAACTTTCCACCCCCTTTCCACCCCACTATCCCCCCTAGTGAAAGTCTAGTGAAACCTATATAATTACAGTAATAAAGACTTAAAATACACTCACTTTCTTGACGAGAGCGTCATTTTCTGAACTAAACTGACCAAGACGCAACTCCAACAACAACACATAAAACCACACATAATTCTGCTCAAAAACAATTACAATTTCTCTCAACCAGTGGCATATGGACTTTTTAGGTGAGCGCTGATGGCGCCCTGTGATAAGCAGTGCCCACTTTGTCAAAGGCCGGGGCGCAAAATATGTTGCTTGGCCATTCTCAGCGCATCTCTCCAGGGTGCTGTTGGAGAGACGAATCGCTGCAGTGGTCCACCAACGTTCTTTCATGTAGCAGATATAGGATATGGAGGAAAGAGTATGTGGCCTTTTCTGTAGCTTACACTTTTAACATCATGCAGGTTTCTCTGATCAAATAGCCTAACATTATGGAATGGACAATAGTTTCGCCCCATTGTCATGATCAGTGGTTTGTATCCGTACATCTTTGACAAGCTGATAATAGCAAAAAATAAAATACTTATGCATTTCCCGCTTTGTAAACACATTGCAAATAGTCTCACGATAACTCATGATAAAGTTGGGTAGCTGATATTTAGCGCATGAATAGTCAAATTGATTAGTCACAGGAATCAGGACTAATAAAGCCAATGCAATGGCCTATTTTACAAACGTTGGGCCTACAACATGGATGGGCATTCCAAAAGTCCCTTGCAGGCTGACATGGTAGCCTACACTGCAGTAAACATGAGCCAAAGTATTTTTTGGGTGTTTTACAAATGGTAGGCTTAACACATAGATGGGCATTCATAAAATAAAATTTTAGTCAACACTGTGGCATACACCTCAATAAACACGGACCGAAACCAACGCCCTTTGGATGTCTTTTTTTTGGTGCAGTACGGACCGGCCTTGATTTCCACATCCGTGGACATAGATTTTTGTTCGGTCTGGGCCAGAAATTCAGAACCAGAAATGAGCCTGATTTCAACATCTGGAAAATACGTATTGTTTAAGATCCAGAAAAGACGCCTTTTCAACATCCTGGAAACATGTTTTTTAAACATACGGAAAATACACTTTCACCTTTCATTCAGAACCTAAATTGAACCTAACTTCAACGTCTGGACAATACATGTTTTTGACGTCTTTTCAACGTCATTTTTCTTACTGGGACTATTCTTTTTTTCCCACATGGGCAGAGTCTCTAGCAATCAAAAACGTATAGGCCTATACAAAGCATATCATATCAAATTACCTTTACAGGACAGAGTTAATACGCTGCCCTTCAATAAAGCGTTCATTTTGTTGCTGCAGGGCCGTCACTTGTGTAAATGAGTCCAAGGGGACTCAACAGTGGCAGGATAGATTAACTGTGTAAACCAAGTAATGAGATGGTCTCTACATGAAGCTCAGTGCCCTCTCTCTAGACCAGACTGGGAGATTCTTCACCGCATGGCTAGGCTACACCATCAAATCTTCACCATCAAATCAAATGCACTCTCTAATAAATTAAAACAACAGGAGGCTTACCATCCATGACCAAATCGATAGTGTCCCCTTTCCGCTGACAGCGTAATCGGCTGTACTGCCTGACCAAACAAAATAAAACTGGACCGTTCTGCTGTAGCAGCATTTTTTCTCTCTGACCTTGCCTAAGCCAATAAAAGCCTCCCCTCCTCCTGTCCTCCTCCTCCCTCCATCCCTCCATCCACTTTTTACAGTCTCATTAGGAGCACACAGCCAGCAAGCCAGGACCAGATAACACACGTCATTAATACCTGGATCATTGCCTCTATTGATGGAACTGCCCATCCAAAGGAGGTGGTATTAATAGAGGAATGGGCGGCCAGGTGAGGTAGTGTAATGATTCTGCTAGACACAGACACCACTAAGAAATCCAATAGAAGCAGTTGCAGGAAAGTCAGAGCCTCTATAGGTCATTATCAATAAAACGCCACAAAGTGCAGAGTGTTCAATTTGGCTGCTAGGGTGCAAGGAGACCCTCACCTCCGCAAAACCATTGACAACTACGTGCTGTTTTCATGGCGATTGTCTGACTACGTTTCTCTGGTGTACTCAGATACCAAGATATAACTGACCTGACTGTGCAGAATCGATATGGTCATTGCACTCTCAATGCAGGGAGTGCTTTTTCACTCTGTTGCCTTTAGGAAACCAATGACTGGCTGTTGGAAACTCTAAAATCCAATCTGGCTTTATTGCCGTCACAGTAGGCCAGTTAAGTGATTGCTTAAGTGGGTGCTTATTTTGACTTTTGTTGCCTTTGAATGAATTTCACACTTAAGATGCCTTTGTTAATACTGTATGTATGCTATATACTGTATGCTGACTGTAGAAAAACTATCTTGGCTGTCCTGCCTTGAAAGCAACGCTTGACCTGAGAACTGACCTGAGACATTTTTGAATAATATTTAATTTATTACCATTAAGACGCAAAGATATGGTTCACAATGAGCCTAAAATAAAATATATCTCTTCTCTGTTGTGTTTATCTTTTCTCTGTACCTCAGGGACATTAAAGCAAGGTGTGATGGATTAAGATGCCATTAATGCGATTGGCCTTCCTCCGAGTCGGCCAGGCAGATAAAAGCAAATCGAAGGAGGGTTTAGCAGGCGATAAAAGGTGTTTACTCATCCTCCCTCCCGCCCTGCATGCCAAGCTGTGTTTGTTTACATTGTGTCTGCTTGTATTACAGCCTCTCTGCCTTGTTCTGCTCCAATTAATTACAACAACAGCTTCAATTAGACCTGTCTGTAATCTCACTGCCATGAAACGGATTGCCACAGGTAGAGAACACACTCCACCGTAATGATGCCGCATCCTGTTGGGAGGGAGGGAGGGGTAGAAGGAGAGAGAGACAGAGAGGGCTCTATTTTAACAAACCTAACACAATGGTAAATCTAAGGGCTCTATTTTAACAAACCTAACACAATGGTATCTAAGGGCTC
The DNA here is from genome assembly GCF_965601325.2 of Salmo salar. Lineage (NCBI taxonomy): Eukaryota > Metazoa > Chordata > Actinopteri > Salmoniformes > Salmonidae > Salmo > Salmo salar. The sequence continues at coordinate 61,463,402 of NC_138294.1, read as the reverse complement.
CATTTTAACAAACCTAACACAATGGTAAATCTAAGGGCTCTATTTTAACAAACCTAACACTGGTAAATCTAAGGGCTCTATTTTAACCAACCTAACACAATGGTAAATCTAAGGGCTCCATTTTAACCAACCTAACACAATGGTAAATCTAAGGGCTCTATTTTAACCAACCTAACACAATGGTAAATCTAAGGGCACTATTTTAACCAACCTAACACAATGGTACATCTAAGGGCACTATTTTAACCAACCTAACACAATGGTAAATCTAAGGGCTCTATTTTAACAAACCTAACACAATGGTAAATCTAAGGGCTCTATTTTAACCAACCTAACACAATGGTAAATCTAAGCGCAGGCGGTAGCGCTATAGGTTCAGGGATGTGTCAATAATATTTGAACTATTTTCACTATCACAATTATCGGTGCACTTGCTGGGGTTGGCGGCGAAAGGGCTGGGTTTTGATGAAAAAACTAGTTGTGGATATATCGAGGCTTGGCCCCTTACTGGCCAATTGGAATGTGCTCCATGGCAAAATATGTTGCTTCAAGTTGTGTATTTACAGTCTTTTATGTATTGCCTTGGAATCAACTCCAATTCCATCATTGTCAATAAGCAGATTCAATTAATTATTGATAAGGCCTAAAAAGATAATTTATAATTTTAATCAAATTCTCAACAAAACAACAACTTGTTTTAAATAGGCTATGTCATGCTTACAGGCACCGTAATGGTAGCCTAGCGGTTAAGAGCATTGGGACAGTAACTGAAAGGTTTCTGGTTTGAATCCCTGAGCCGACTAGGTAAAAAAAATCTGTCGATGTGCCCTTGAGCAAGGCACTTAACACTCATTCCTACTGGAAGGTTCTCCCATCTCCACAGAGGAACTCTAGAGCTCTGTCAGAGTGACCATTGAGTTCTTGGTCACCTCCCTGACCAAGGCACTTCTCCCCCGATTGATCAGTTTTGCAGGGCGGCCAGCTCTAGGAAGAGTCTTGGTGGTTCAAAACTTAAACCATTTAAGAATGATGGAGACTACTGTGTTCTTGGGGACCTTCAATGCTGCCAAAAAAATGTGGTGTCCTTCCCCAGATCTGTGCCTCAACACAACCCTGTCTCGGAGCGCTACGGACAATTCCTTCAACCTCATGGCTTGGTTTTTGCTCTGACGTGCACTGTCAACTGTGGGACCTAATATAGACAGGTGTGCCTTTCCAGATTATGTCCAATCAATTGAATTTACCACAGGTGGGCTCCAATCAAGTTGTAGAAACATCTCAAGGAAGATAGATGGAAACAAGATGCACCTGAGCTCAATTTCGAGTCTCATAGCAAAGGGTCTGAATACTTATGTAAATAAGGTATTTCTGTGGGGGTATTTCATTATGGGGTATTGTGTGTAGATTGATAAGGATTTTTTTATTTAATCCATTTTAGAATAAGTACGTAACGTAACAAAATGTGTGAAAAGGGAAGGGGTCTGAATACTTTCCAAATGCACTGTATGTAGTGGTGTAGTAATGTTATATTATGTACTGTTTTATATTTTGTTTTATGTGTGATGTAAGTGTTATAATGTGTTTGGAAGAGTAAAAAGAGTAGAAAAAGAGTTTCCAGGAAGAGTACTGTACTTGGCAGCAGCTAATGGGGATGCCTAATAAATACAAATGCAAACAGATGTCTGTTTTCCAGCATTTATTGGGATTTTAGTAGACTACCCACCCCCACCACACACACACATCTTACGAACACGTGCACACACACACATCTTATGAACACTTGCACACACACACACGCACACACACACACGCACGCACGCATGCACGCACGCACGCACGCACGCACGCACGCACGCACACACACACACACACACACACACACACACACACACACACACACACACACATACACACACACACACATACACACATACACACATACATACATACACACATACACATACACACACACACAATTTTAGATTAGTGCTGCTAAGGCTTCCAGTCTCTCTGGTTTCTGATTCCTAATTAAGAGAACGAGGCACTAAACAGTTATTCATTTGTAGATTTGTGGCACAAAAGATACATCTCCTTCAAACGTTGACAACGAAACAAAATTCAATATCACTTTTGAAGTACAGTAAATAGCCTATTAACTTGTCGACAAGTTAACAAATTATATGTTGGATTCACGTCTCCAAATAAACCAAAAATAAAAGCTAAAGAAAAGGATTAAGCCAGTAGCTCAGATGAAACTATCCAAGAATTTGTTAAATGTTATTATTTGGTAGCATTGTCAACCAAACACAATTCAATATGACTTTTGTAATACAGTAAATAACTTAAAATTAAGACTATCTTACAAAGTAATGTAACAATATTTATTCAACCTTAAAATGACTAACAAATCCATCGCCACATTTGGAGGTTACTGTAACTAAACGTCTTCTTATGTAATCATAGAAAGCGTGCATGTTCAAGATAGCACGCAAAAGTCGCACGTCTGTGGAGATCTTCACAGTTGCTATAATAATATGCACTGTGTACTTTTAATGTCACCTCAACTGACATCCAGGTCATTTGGATGTGCTAACAAATGAAGCACAGTGATAACATATTAAGTTGTTGTACAAATACAAACTGACATTCTATTCCCATTTGAACTTTGTTGTGCTTTTAAATGGTTGAAAGCGCAATGATGACACATTTAGATGACAACTTAACCAAAAATCAGATGTTTTTCCATTGGAATTTGGATGTGCTTTTATGTGATAACCTATTCGGAATTCAACAAACGATTGAATTCCAAATGTATTTTTGAGTCGGTGAATAAAGGTTGAAATCTCATTGATCAACGTCTCAATCAAATATTACACAAATGTCAATACAAATACAAAAGGGTCCTACCTAGAACCAACAAGGGTTTTTCAAAGGGTTCTCCTATGGCGACAGCCGAAGAACCCTTTAAGTTTTTAGATAGCACTTTTTTTTTAAGAATGTCATGTAGCTGTAACATGTTCCACATGCCTAGGGTACCTCATTCCTGTGTACATCATTTGTGCCAATAGAGGACATAATGCTCCCCCACAGATGTTGTTAAGTCATCATGGGATGTTAATTGCTTAATTAACTCAGGAACCACACCTGTGTGGAACCACCTGCTTTCAATACACTTTAAATCCCTCATTATTTTGCCAGTTACAATGGGGGAAAAAGTATTTGATCCCCTGCTGATTTTGTACGTTTGCCCACTTACAAAGAAATGATCAGTCTATAATTTTAATAGTAGGTTTATTTGAACAGTGAGAGACAGAATAACAACAAAAAAAATCCTGAAAAACGCATGTCAAAAATGTTATTACATTTACATTTTAGTCATTTAGCAGACACTCTTATCCAGAGCGACTTACATACATTTGAATGCATACATTCCATACATTTTTTCTCCGTACTGGTCCCCCGTGGGAAACGAACCCACAACCCTGGCGTTGCAAACACCATGCTCTACCAACTGAGCTACACTATAAAATTATTTGCATTTTAATGAGGGAAATATGTATTTGACCCCTCTGCAAAACATGACTTAGTACTTGGTGGCAAAACCCTTGTTGGCAATCACAGACGTCAGACGTTTCTTGTAGTTGGCCACCAGGTTTGCACACATCTCAGGAGGGATTTCGTCCCACTTCTCTTTGCAGATCTTCTCCAAGTCATTAAGGTTTCGAGGCTGACGATTGGCAACTCAAACCTTCAGCTCCCTCCACAGATTTTCGATGGGATTAAGGTCTGGAGACTGGCTAGGCCACTCCAGGACCTTAATGTGCTTCTTCTTGAGCCACTCCTTTGTTGCCTTGGCCGTGTGTTTTGGGTCATTGTCATGCTGGAATACTCATCCACGACCTATTTTCCATGCCCTGGCTGAGGGAAGGAGGTTCTCACCCAAGATTTGACCGTACATGGCCCCGTCCATCGTCCCTTTGATGCGGTGAAGTTGTCCTGTCCCCTTAGCAGAAAAACACCCCCAAAGCATAATGTTTCCACTTCCATGTTTGATGGTGGAGATGGTGTTCTTGGGGTCATAGGCAGCATTCCTCCTCCTCCAAACACGGCGAGTTGAGTTGATGTCAAAGAGCTCCATTTTGGTCTCATCTGACCACAACACTTTCACCAGTTGTCCTCTGAGTCATTCAGATGTTCATTGGCAAACTTCAGACGGGAATGTATATGTATTCTTGAGCATGGGGACCTTGCGGGCGCTGCAGGATTTCAGTCCTTCATGGCGTAGTGTGTTACCAATTGTTTTCTTGGTGACTATGGTCCCAGCTGCCTTGAAATCATTGACAAGATCCTCTTGTGTAGTTCTGGGCTGATTCCTCACCGTTCTCATGATCATTGCAACTCCACGAGGTGAGATCTTGCATGGAGCCCCAGGTCGAGGGAGATTGACAGTTCTTTTGTGTTTCTTCCATTTGCGAATAATCGTACCACCTTCTCACCAAGCTGCTTGGCGATGGTCTTGTAGCCCATTCCAGCCTTGTGTAGGTCTACAATCTTTTCCCTGACATCCTTGGAGAGCTCTTTGGTCTTGGCCATGGTGGAGAGTTTGGAATCTGATTGATTGATTGCTTCTGTGGACAGGTGTCTTATTTTACAGGTAACAAGCTGTGGTTAGGAGCACTCCCTTTAAGAGTGTGCTCCTAATCTCAGCTCTTTACCTGTATAAAAGACACCTGGGAGCCAGAAATCTTTCTGATTGAGAGGGGGTCAAATACTTATTTCCCTCATTAAAATGCAAATCAATTTATAGCATTTCTGACATGCATTTTTCTGGATATTTTTGTTATTATTCTGTCTCTCACTGTTCAAATAAACCTACCATTAAAATTATAGACTGATCCTTTCTTCGTCAGTGGGCAAACGTACAAAATCAGCAGGGGATCAAATACTTTTTCCCCCCACTGTACCTGTATATATACAGTATATATAAAGAGAGGAGGCCAGTCTGCCATGACCACGGTCTACCGTGTTTAATGGAAGGTGACTCCACAGAGCAGAAAAAGAGTGTCACAGAAGTTGTCGTTTTGTTGAAGGGAGGACCAGCGGGAATGTGGATACTGATCTTTCTTTAATGAAAAAATACGCAAAGCATCCACAGTGAAAAAAAATTATAATGATACTCACGACAAGAACAGTTTTGCAGGCTAACAAACACAGTGCAAAAACAACTACCCACAACCCCAAAGAAAAACACACACTACTATATAGGACTCCCAATCAAAGGCAACTCAACACACTTGCCTTCAATTGGGAGGCCAATCACCAACACAACACTTAACACACAAAACCCCTGCCACGTCCTGACCAAAACTAATACAATTGCTCCCTCTGCTGGTCAGGACGTGACAGTACCCCCCCCTCAAGGTGCAGACCCCGGAATGCACCTTACAAAAGAAAACACAAAAAAATCCCCAATACCCCAACAAAACCCATAAACAATAACCCCTAAACAATAAGGGAGGGAAGGGAGGGTGGCTGCCGTCAACGACGGCACTGTGCTACACCCTCCCTCCCCAACCCACCTATCCTGGAGGTCGCTCAGGTGCGGGACGTGGACCTCGCTCCACCTTCGGCGTCGCCCACTTCGGTGGCGCCGATAGCTGCGCCGGGCAGATAGGCCACTCGGGCTGACCCTGGCAGATGGACTGGCTGGACCGGAGGACAGGCGGGCCACTCGGGCTGGGCCGGAGGACAGGCGGGCCACTCGGGCTGGCCCGGAGGACAGGCGGGCCACTCGGGCTGGGCCGGAGGACAGGCGGGCTACTCGAGCTGGGCCGGAGGACAGGCGGGGCACCCTGGCAGATCCGGGCAGGCGGGCCACTCTGGCAGATCCGGGCAGGCGGGCCACTCGGGCTGGGCCGGGCAGACGAGCCAATATGGCAGATCCGGGCAGTCGAGCCGCTCTGGCAACTCCGGGCAGTCGGGCCGCTCTGGCGGCTCCGGGCAGTCGGGCCGCTCTGGCGGCTCCGGGCAGTCGGGCCGCTCTGGCGGCTCCGGGCAGTCGGGCCGCTCTGGTGGCTCCGGGCAGTCGGGCCGCTCAGGCGGCTCCTGACTGGCAGGCGGCTCTGGCGAATCCTGACTGGCGGGCGGCTCTGGCGACTCTTGACTGGTGGGCAGCTCTGGCGACTCTTGACTGGCGGGCAGCTCTGGCGACTCTTGACTGGCGGGCAGCTCTGGCGACTCTTGACTGGCGGGCAGCTCTGGCGACTCTTGACTGGCAGGCAGCTCTGGCGACTCTTGACTGGCGGGCAGCTCTGGCGACCCTTGACTGGCGGGCAGCTCTGGCGACTCTTGACTGGCGGGCAGCTCTGGCGACTCTTGACTGGCAGGCAGCTCTGGCGACTCTTGACTGGCGAGGCTGGGCTGACGCACTAGACGCCTGATGCGTGGGGCTGGTACTGGACGTGCCAGCCTGGAGACACGCACCTCCATGCTAGTGCGTATAGCGGGAAACACCGGACCATAGAGGCGCACTGGCGGTCTTGAGCACAGGGTTGGCATCACCCCTTCCAGCTCGATGCTCACCTCGCCCTGGCACATGCGGGGCGCTGGTACAGGGCGGACTGGGCTGTGCGTGCGTATAGGCAAGATAGTGCGCACCTCAGTGAAACATGGCGCCCTCCACCTCATACGCACCTACCTGTAATCATGGGTAGCTGGCTTACGGCTCTTCCTTGGCCTGGCCAAACTACCCGTGTGCCCCCCCCCAAAAAAATTATTGGGGGTGCCTCTCCGGAGC